>NW_025223092.1:2184831-2373932 GCF_014066325.1 Apis laboriosa
CTCTCTCTCTCTTCGCCTGTAATATTGCTCTTTGATTGTACAACGAATAATATTTTAACGCAACTAAAGAGAGAAACGTGCACGTATGAATTATGAATGGAAAGTAAACTGAGCAGAGGAGAAGTAAAAACTTGGAAAATGATTATGAGGTTAATTCTCTTATAATATGATACTTTAGAAACACGATTTCGACGATGACGAATTAATCAAATTATGAGAAATCTCACGAATCAATGAACAAATAAACTTTTAAAATTCGAGTCAAGAATAATTTTTCCATTTTCCAATGAGTGATTCGATTTGAATGATAAAAATAACGTGAGTTTTAATATTTTGTATTAGTAAAGATCTGCATCAGTTCTGATTCAGTTTGTTAAAGTTGAAAGTTTCTCGATCGAGTTGAAAGTTTGGAAGACGACCAGTTTTGCTAATCAAAAGTTAAATCACGCGAAAATGTGGTACAACTAGTTGTTAGTCACAGTTCGTTGATTCCCTCAGCTTTTATTGGACGCTACGAGTCAGTCATGGATTCGAATCGCAAGAAGAAGATTAGAGGGAAGAAACAAGCGTTTAATGTTCCGTGAATTTTATAATTGGCGTCGACTGTTAATAGCGATGGTATCTTGGGATTAGCAAGTTCTTGCTTTCAATATTCTATCAAATAATTGCTATTCGAATTTAACAAAATATCGATTGCCTTCGATTTTCGTGAATTGAAAATATGAACATTTTTCTCTCATTTATGTATCGTTAATTGTCTCTTAACAAGTGTAATAAAATCTTCATTTTATCAAATAAATTACAAATAGTTAAATAGAGGTTTAAGATCAAGAAGGATAATAGTAAAACGTTATTCCATTTATCTTGAGAGACAGGTTAAACGATTGTAGCAAGAAGAGGCAATCACGTTCACATGGAATAAAAGAATCGTCATACAAGTGGCAAGTGAATCAAGACAATTGTGATCAGTTAAGTAGAAGGTTTATAATTATGATGGACAAGTAGAACGTGTCAATAACGATTGCACGAGTCGAATAGGTTAGTTACAGTTAAATAAGAACGATAACAGATCCATCAGATACAAGTGGATCAAGATAAAACGCGTTCAGATACAAAGAAGCAAGGCGAGTATAGAAAAAAGATAAAGATTAATCAACTAGAAGAATTCTAATCAGACAAATAAATTAAGACAATTATGATCGGATTAGATTGATCGTTGTTTGACAATTATAATGGAACAAGAAGACATTATAAAATATATGGAATTAGATAGATTAACACAATTATAATTATAATATATATATTAATATAGATAGTCAGACAATTATAATGGAACAAGAATAATAATATATTAATATAGATAATCAGACAATTATAATAAAACAAGAAGACATTATAAGATATATGAAATTAGATAGATAGATTAACACAATTATAATTATAATATATATATAATTATAATATATAATTATAATAGATTATATATATATTAATATATATTAATATAGATAGTCAGACAATTATAATGGAACAAGAAGACATTGTAAAATATATGGAATTAAATAGATAGATTAACACAATTATAATTATAATGTATAATTATAATAGATTATATATATATTAATATATATTAATATATATTGTCTGACTATTAATATATATTAATATATATATATATAATTATAATATATAATTATAATAGATTATACAATTATAATTGATGCGTAGAATGAGACACTCGTGGAGTGTACAAACAAGAGATTACAGAATCGTAAAGGAGGATCAAGATATAATAAAAATTTTTAAGTTACTTTTTTTCTCCAATCATTGTTCTTCGTTAGTTCCTTTTTCAAATTAGTTTCCTATTTATCTTGAATAACGAGGAACGCAGCCATAACTCGCAGTGTCCTCGATCTACCGAAGTACAATCTTTCCAAAATGGAGGACGACAAATCGGTATGCCGATGAATCCAAATGACAAATCTGTTGATCTTATTCGCGTTCCACGGAACGAACGATCGGAATAGTTCGGATTCGAAGCGGCGATAATCGAAATTGCTAAGATTCCCAGCCCCCTCTCAGGAACGAATTTACGCGGACGTGCCTGGTAAATCCTCGTCGAAATTTTTTCTTTTTTTTTTTTTTTTTTTTTTTTTTTTTTGTAACATCAATAAACGTTGGAATCTATGCCAGGCGCGAAAAATCCGAATTTACGATTCGAAGAGGAAATTTCAACGATTGAAGTTAAGATTCTATAGCAATAATAATACAGAAGCTACGAATTTCGATAGAATTATCATTTTACCTCGAATAATTCGAAATTTTTACGTTTACGTCATTTAATATCATTTGTAAATGAATAAAACCAATTTCCAAAAAAAAGGAAAAAGAAAAAATTTGTTTGCAAATAAGCAAGCGAAGAAGTAAATTATTTTTATATAGAAAAATTTAATTGTATTTTATAGAATATTTTATAGAAAATACAATTATAAAATATTGCTTCTATAATTTTTATTCTCCAAAAAGTTTCTTCGAAATAATAATCACGATCGAAGAATGATCTTGCTCGATCAAAGGGTGATGTTGGCTCGATTTTAGATCGCTGAGTGAATTTTCCAAGGAAAATCGGTCAAGCGTTTGTATTTTATATAGAAAATACAATTAAAATATTGCTTTTATAATTTTTATTCTCCAAAAAGTTTCTTCGATGATAATCACGATCGAAGAATGATCTTGCTCGATCAAAGGATGACGTTGGCTCGATTTTGGCTCGATTTTGCCTCGATAGAAAAATTTTTATATAAAATTTAATATAAAAATTTAATTGTATTTTATATAGAAAATACAATTAAAATATTGCTTCTATAATTTTTATTCTCCAAAAAATTTCTTCGATGATAATCATGGTAGAAGAATGATCTTGCTCGATCAAGGGGTGACGTTGGTTCGATAAAAAAATTTTTATATAGAAAAATTTAATTGTATTTTATACAGAAAATATTTTATATCAAAGAATGGTCTTGCTCGATCAAGGGATGACGTTGGCCCGATTTTGGATCGCTGAACGAATTTTCCACCAAGGAAAATCGGTTAAGCGTTTGTATTTTATACAGAAAATACAATTAAAATATTGCTACTATAATTTTTATTCTCCAAAAAGTTTCTTCGATGATAATCGAAGAATGATCTTGCTCGATCAAAGGGTGACGTTGGCTCGATTTTGGAGCGAATTTTCCACCAAGGAAAATCGGTCAAGCGTTTTAATTAGGTCCCCAGTGGCCGATCGACGAGGGGGACGAATGAGAGGGGAGGAAACGGGTGTCGTGATTCGAATTGAATCCGAGGGGCCACTCCGAGTTTTATGTTTATGAATATTGCAAGGGTTGAGATCGTGACCGTTCCTTGCCGAAAATTAGGGCAAACTTTTAGAATTATCCTTGAGGGGGGGAAAGGTGGATCGGGCATGGAAATCATTAAACTCGGGATTTTCGCGTGCCCGGCCGCATTTATATTACCTAATTCGTGCGCTTTGAATCGTCGCCTCGTTTCCTTATCATCCCGTTCAATTTACATTTCGAATTGTCTGCAAATATCGGTGAGATGTGGTCCACTGGAAATTTGGTATTTTATTATATAGGGAGGGAAGGGACTTTAAATAAGAACGTATACGATACGTCGAGAGTAGAGGTTAGGTTCAGGATTATTCTGTGTACTTCTTTTGCTTGGATTTTTGGTCAAAGTGACTTATGTAAGGTAATCAGGTTTATATTTTTCTTCTGGCTACGGTGAATCATGAAATACTTTGTCTTTTGTGCTCTACACGTTGAATAAAAATATACCAAAATGTGTTAGAAAATGAAAATCTTTTGTGGTGATATAAACTGTTGCTTGAAAATTGAGAAAAATGTTGAACATTTCTATATCGTCAAAATGAACTCTGTGAATTTATTTTTATTTTGAATGAATTCGTTATTTTTTTTAATTGTTTATTATTGTTTTTCGGTCAATCAATAAATTATTTATTTTTAGTCACCTCGTTTCCTTATCATCCCGTTCAATTTACATTTCGAATTGTCTGCAAATATCGATGAGATGTGGACCATTGGAAATTTGGTATTTTATTAGGGAGGGAAGGGATTTTAAGTAAGAACGTATACGATACGTCGAGAGTGGAAGACTCTTGTATGGTAATAGATTTAGGTTCAGGATTACTCTGTGTACTTTTCTTGCTTGGAATTTTGGTCAAAGTGATTTATGTAAGACAATCAGCTTTATCCGTATCTTTTTCTTGGTGAATCATGAAAATATATTTGATATAATACTTTGTCTTGCATGTTCTACACGTTGAATAAAAATATATCAAAGTGTATTATAAAATGAAAATTAAGAAAAATGCTGGAAGAAAAGTGAAAATTTTTATATCATCAAATTGAATTCTGTGAATTTATTTTTATTTTAAATGAATTCGTTATTTTTCTTATAATAATAATAAATTCTTATAATAACAAATTTTTCTTATAATAATAATAAACTAACTGTTTATTATTGTTTTTCGTTCAATCAACAAATTATTTATTTTTAGTAATTATATATTTATAATATTATATGTATTACAGAAAAGAAAAATTTTTTTAAATCTTAATTATATAATTTTTAATACCCCATATTTGGCCTTTTATTAAAAATTGTTATTTAAATCCTTTTAACTTAAATTTTCTTAAATATTTAAACATTTTTGTGACAAAAAAATTCATTTTCTTCTCGCTCCTTTTTAGAAATATTCAATAGTTTATTAAAACATTTTAAAACAATTTTTTTTTATTTTCAAACTTAAAAATTTCGATATCCAAATATTTATACGATCCTTTGTAAAAGTTAAGGATAATTTGAATTTCTAATATTGAAAAAAAATCATGAAATTTTTTAAAAAAATAAGTTGAATTCTCAATTTAGAATTCGTGTTCAAAGAAATTGATTATTTGTCGAAGGAAGTTCTAGTTTGCAAGATTGATCGTTCAAGTTGAAAACTGGAAAAATGTGTCCGGGCCAGGTCCCGCGAGGATAGGTAGATTTCTCACTTAGCATTAAGTGAATCGATCAAAAAGCATTTTGGTGGAAATTTCTCCAGTTTTTGTTTTACGACCTTCTTCTCATTCGATTCTTCTTTTATTTCGGCCTTTCTCCTCATCCTGACGACACTCTCAGAAAATTCGTTTTCGTTGTTCGTCGACAAGATCTGCAGCAGGTTCGTCTCCATTTCAAAGGAACGGATTTCTCGGTTTTCTCGTAAATAACCTAATCCATGCTTTGTAATGCATTCCCTAAATAAAAGATCCAGAGAGAGGGGAGAATATTGTCTCTTCGTATTATTAAAATAATTTAGAAAAATACGTTTAATCAATTTACATACAGCAAATATTCAGAGTAAATTTTGTATATTTTATATATATTTCACATAAAAATATACAAAATTTATATTCAAAATTTAGGTTAGAAACGTTCAAAAATAATGTAATTCACAAAAGTTGTCTAATTAATTAATTCAAACACGAAACCAATCGATTAAAAAAAGATTCAACTCCAAATGGCTTTTTTAAATCATAATGTATCATTCATAAAATTGTTGTAAGAAATATTCCTTCAAAAACAAACATATTCATCGTATAATTTAATTATTATATAAAAATAAAAACAATTATATAAAAATAAAAATACATAAAAATTCGATTATACCCTATCAAAATTATGAAAACTTTAAACCGCCATAATTCCAAAAATAATGATTCTTGCTTAACGAATGAAAGACAATTGTAAGCGCGAAATTTTCCCCTTTAAAACCTATTTTTATTTATCTCGATACGATTTCTGGTTCCTGAGATATCGTCATGTAAAGAGAACGATAATTTCCAATTTACCGATTAAATCCTATTAAAATTAGAAAAAACTTGAACCGCTATAACTCGGAAGATAATTATTTCCGGGCAACGAACGAACGATCATTAGAAACGCGGAACCTTACTCTTTAAAACGCTTTCCTCTTTATCTCGATACGACTTCCGGTTCCCGAGATATCGTCGTGCAAAGAAAAGTATAATTTTTAATCGCTTACTCGAACCTCTCGCTCGCGCCTCCTTTCACTGACCTATCCCAAACTCCAGACAAGCGACAGACGTAATTCCAGAAAGAACGTAGTACGCGTTTCCAGAAAATAATGTAGGTCACTGGGTCACGGGCCCATTCATAATCTCCGCGCCATGTTAAGTGGTAACTTCGAATCGTTATATCTCGGCAATCGATCGAGATATCCGGATGAAACAAAAATTCATTTCACTTACGTGTCTCTCTCTCTCTCTCTCTCTCTCTCTCTCTCTCTCTCTCTCTCTCTTTCTCTTTCTCTCTATCTATCTATCTATCTATCTATCTCTATCTCTATCCCCCATGTGCGTTTCTATGATAAAATTTTTAATTTCTCCTTACGTTTTTTTTTTTTTTTTTTTGGCACGAAAAATCGAATTCTCGTTTGCGATATATCGAATTAACGCTGATAATCGAAATATCAGCTTTGTTACACGCCATGTTCGATACGTTCTCCTTTCTTCGTATTGACGGCTTTGAATTGTGTAATTGATGCACAAAAGGAGATTTTAACCTGGGGGTACATCAATTGTGAACCAATTTCATTATAATAGAAGTGTGGTTCTCTCTGTCGACCTTCCACACACCTATGCGCGTGGAAATGGATATATAATAAACGGCCTATGCGTGCCACGTAAACCATCGAGCACAGTGGCCATTATTAATTATCCGCCGGTGTACTCCATCAGTGGCTAATCAATCGGGAGTTGGTGACTAATGGGTGTGAATCTAATGGCCTGCACGAAACAGATCGGGCATTCCTGCGGACAAATACTCGACGAGTGTCGATTTCACTCATTGTCAGATCTCTTCCGCTCATTCTTTGTTATGATTATATTTGTTATGATATGGAGGATGGTGAAAATATTTCTTTTCTTTATATAATAATAATTCTTCGTTTATATATAATAATCGTCGAAATACCTCGAACATTTTAATTAAGTGGAAGAAAAATTATTTGTGAAAAATAATTGATTTCTTTAATTCGTAAAAATTGAAGAATCTTTTAATGATTCGTGTCATTTTATATATTTAGAGAATGCAATGATATATAAAAAGACATAGAATAAAAAGTAGTATATATATTATGATACTTAAGAAATAAATCTTTGATTCAGTTCCATTTCTGTCTTTTTGTCTTTCATAAAAATATATATATATATATATATATATATATATAAATTTCATTGCACAGATATTCACAGTTTAGTAATTTTATTCTTTATCCTATTAAACAATATATTTTAGATTAGAAATATATTCATTTAATCAAAGTACTTCAATCTTTTATAAATATAATATGTATAATTAATTATATTAAAAATGATATGTCTGTCAAATGAAATTAAATAAATAATAAACTGCAATGATTAATAATACAAATTTAGGAATCAAAGATTGAAAATAAATAAAGCATGTGTATTTTTAACTTAGAAAACTTAAAATAAGATTCTAACAAAAATTTTCACATTTTCTTCAATAATAATAAATAATACATTTTTTGGTAATGAAAAAAAACCATGTACAAAAATTTAAAATTAATCACTTCAAATTCTGAACAATAAAAGTATTTAAATACATAAATAAATCTACTGGCTAAACACGTCAACCATAAACATGATTTCATTTAACCGTTAAATTTGCTGTTCGCAAAAACATCCTAATGGATCGATAGCATACTATAATGTAGCCTTGCCGGTTAACTGTTCGTATCTTTACTTGTCTTGGCTAGTAAAGGTCGAAGTAACAAAGTAAAGAATACCGCCAAAACTTTGCAACTTGCCAAATCGCCTCGTATTTTCCGCAAAGTTGCGCAAACTCTAAGCGAAAGTCTGGAAAATTTTCACGAAAGCTTGCCTGTAAAAGATATTAGCACCATGGAATCGACAGTGCATGGTCTATGCGAAAAAAGGGCAAACTATTGTTGTTTAACAGAGTTACAAGCAGCTAAAAAATATATTTCTTAAAATGAATTTTATGTAACGTCGCTCCCGTTTTTCTTTTAATATCGTGAAAAAAATTTGAATAAAAGAGTAATAAAACATCGAAATTTCATTAAATTATTTAAAGAGGATAAAGGTAAAGATAAAAGTTTAATTGTAATAAAGAGAAATGAGAAATTTTTTTTTTATTTAAAACTTACATATAATGATATGAAATAAATAAAAGGGAACAAAGATACAATAGTATAAAAAAGAGAATAAATATAAATGTTTTACAAATTTTTAAATTTAATAAAGGATTAATAAAATTTAATATAAATTTAAAAGGATAAAGTTTAATTGTTAAAACAGAGAAAATTAATTATCGTTATTTAATTAATTACTTAAATAATTATTTTTCCTTTATTTAAAATTAGAATCTTTTCTAATCCATACAACGATATGTTAAAAAGGAAAAAGATGAAAATAGCAGATAAAATACTGTAAAGTAGAAATAAAATAAAAGGACAAATATATTAAAATGCTTTATAAATTCTAATATTTATTGAAATATCATTTTACTATTCCTTATACGTGCAATTTTATTATTTTACAAAAAGTGTATAATGGATTGCATAATATCAGTGATTTGATATGATGAAAAATTCCTAAGAGATATTTTAAAATAAGTTTTTTTCAATTACAGGAATGGAATGATGTGAACATGAGATGGAATGTGTCAGATTATGGGGGAGTGAGAGACCTCAGGATCCCACCACACAGACTTTGGAAGCCTGACGTTCTCATGTATAACAGGTAATTTAACGCTGCCTTCATCTGTTTAATATTCATAGTAGATTCTGTTTTATATCATGCATGCTCATAAATAAAGGTATTTCGGACATTGCAATATCTTTCACAAAGCTTACGTAAGTTTTTCTTATCCATACTTTTAAATATCGTTTTTGAAATAAATCTAATACGTGTATTTTCTCTTTCTTTCTTTTTAACGTGGTTATATTGAAATTATATTATATTTTTTAATAAATTGAAATGTAAATCTATAAATATCTCAACATAAGAAGAAATGCATTAACATTTCATAATAAACTGTTTATATAATATTTATTGATTTTATTTTATAACTTGTAAAAACTTGTTTTCAGTGAAATCTTTCTATAAATAAAAGAAAGAAATTTCATTTCTGGTCTCTCGAGTTCTAGAAATAAAAATTCTTTTCTCTAGGATAAACTTTATTCAAACTTCATTGATATCAATTTCTGTGACTACTTCGTTTATACAGCAAGAAATAAAATTTTCTTAAATAATTTAGACAGGATTTTTCTTTCAGTATCAACACCAAAAGTATACATATATATATATATATTTTATGAAAATGTATTGAATATATTTAAAAAAAAGTAATATTGAGGATTTTTAAATATATAGTCAGTCATAAAAATTTTTACATGAACTCTGTAATAATATAAGATAAGGTTACAAAATTTTAAATCATAAAGAAATAACGAAAAGGAATTCATCTTCTCAAAGAGATTTTCCATTGAATAAAGAATTGATCTACATTTATATATAATACACAAATTTTTATTAAAATTAAAATTTTCTTGTAAAATCTATATAATATAAGCATTTTACAAATTTAAAAAATATACACATTTAAGGAAAAGGAAGTGGCAATGATTCTTCTTTTTTAACACACAAAAGAGACTACGTGTTATGGATAGAGTAAGTTCTCTTCCTATCCACGTAAAGTGGATAATGTTTTGCATATACACGTTTACTTGCTGATATACTATCGCCAAATTTCTTAGCATATTTAGTAAGTTGCACCAGATGCTGGTACTAGTGTATGTAAATTGGAAGTATGGATTACGTAAGCATGTTTTCGTAATTGACCCTATCCAGTATCAACACAGAATTAGGATAGGATCGTGGAACATGTCAATAGATTAACTAATCGATTTGCCTAATTGTTGGTGCAATGTCCTGTCTATTCTTCTTTGAGAAAAGCTTCCTTGAAAATAAATTATCGTTTGATTAATTGTTTGCATACAACTTCAATATCTTTTCTCCGTTGACTATTTTAAAATTAATTATTTTAAATAATTTTATCTGATATATTGAATCTATTAGCTACTTTCCAAGTATCTTTTTGTAAACAAATTTGTATTAAATGTAGCAGTATTTAGCTTAAGTATTAAAATTGAACTAAGCAAACCAACATTAGAATAATATATTATATATAAATCCTATTATTTATTAATTTTTTTAAATATAATCATTATGCATAATATATTTAAATAAATATAACAGGTCAATTATTCTTGTATCAAATAATGTTAGAAATTAAAAAAGCTGAAAGTAGATATCTAAATTCCTTCAATTACTCTCATTTTAATTACATATACATTACATTATTTTAATTATAATAATTTATAATACATTTGAACAAATATTACATATCAATCACTCTTATATCAAATAATGTCAAAAATTAAATATTTAAATCTCCTCAGCCTAACTTACACTCAATACTAATACCAACAAATCAACATTAGAATTATAAAATTAATTTTTATTCCTACTTATCATTTACATATCATATTAACACATATATATAAATTATTCTCGTACGAAATAATCTTAGAAACTAAAAAAAAAAAAAAAAAAAATATATATATACAAGTGTTATTCCAAATAATTTACAAAAGATAGATGATTCAGAAATTCGAACCGAAATATAAATTATTTAATCAACAGTAAACAGTGTTATGATTATTTCGAGGACACGCATTGATTGTACACATATTAACATTGACTAATAACATACTGATAATTGTTAATCGGTCTCATTAATATAAACGCCACTTTAATTCCAACAGTGGCTACTATTTTCCCTGCATTATTTAACGCACGGCCACATGTTTACGGGACACCGATACATAATTACGTGTGTATGTACGGGAGAACCGATATTAACGCGTAGCTACGTAATATCGTGCCAGGTCACAGATTCACTTTTAGAAACCGTCTCTGTCGACAATCTATTAAACGTTCCTCAGAACCCTACGAAATCCATATCTGCCTTTAATCGATCATGCATAAGGAACACGTAACTAATTGCATGAAAATTCAATCTCGTCCAACTATCATCTCAAAAGTGTTTACGTTATTTGCATTACAATCGCCCAAGACTCGAAGATTGACATTGTCTTATTCATTCGTCTCTGAACAACGCGTTGTATATATTGTTTTTAGATGATGTCGAATTATTATTATTAGTAGTTAATTTTTTTTTTTTTTTTGCAAAAGAAAGGAAATAATAATGTAGAGAAAGAGATTGAGGAGAAGTTTATATGATACATTGAAGTTTTGTTTAACGGTGAGATTTTAATAACGATTGCAATTTAGGTAAAATTGAACAACGAACTTTTTGTTGCAACCATTGCTGTTTAATTAATATTTAATCGTTTAATAAACAACCTTCGGCAGAAAGTTTCCACGTGTGGAAATAAATGGAATTTATCCTGGTTTGATTTGTAATTTTCGAGAAACCGATGAAAGCAAGTTATAATAGATAGTTTCAGAATATTAAAGGGAATTTGAAATACAAATATTATATTTGTAATATAATGAATAAAGTTATAAATGGCCGGCGAGTTGGTAATATCTGAATCTGAGAATGAATATTTAACAATTTCAAAATAATATTTATAAATATTTCGATATTGAAATGAAACGAATCTTTTGTAAATAATACTCAAATTGTGAAGATAAAAGAAAAATAGAATTTTATTTTAATTCTTCTACTTGTAATTATTCAAAAAAGAAACAGTATTTAATTTACGATATCGAAACTATCGTATCGTAAAAATTACAATAATTAAGAAAGATTTTATTCGAAAATATTTTAAAGATATCCGTAATAAAACTCTACTCCTCTTCTTCAAAAAATATTCGAATCGATCCTTGAACCTACTCGCGATACACTCAACTCCATCACTACCTCTTCCAAATTCACCGCCTATTAATATATCGTATATTACGTTATTAAGTTTCAGCGTTGTTTAGAGTTTATTTCCAAAATTTCTCCTAATTAAGAAAGATTTTATTCGAAAATATTTTAAAGATATCCGTAATAAAACTCTGCTCCTCTTCTTCAAAAAATATTCGAATCGATCTTTGAACTCACTCGCGATACACTCAACTCCATCACTACCGCCGATATTAATATATCGTACGTTACACGAGTTTCAGCGTTGTTTCGAGTTTATTTCCAAAATTTCTCCTAATTAAGAAAGATTTTCGAATATTCGAAATATTCGAAAATATTTTAAAGATATCCGTAATAAAACTCTTCTTCAAAAATACTCGAATCGATCCTTGAACCCACTCGCGATACACTCAACTCCATCACTACTTCTTCAGACCCACCGCCTATTAATATATCGTACATTACACGAGTTTCAGCGTTGTTATTTCCAAAATTTCTCTTAATTAAGAAAGATTTTATTCGAAAATATTTTAAAGATATCCGTAATAAAACTCTGCTCCTCTTCTTAAAAAATACTCGAATCGATCCTTGAACCCACTCGCGATACACTCATCTCCATCACTACTTCTTCAGACCCACCGCCTATTAATATATCGTACATTACACGAGTTTCAGCGTTGTTTTAGTTTAGAGTTTATTTCCAAAATTTCCCCTGCACACCGGTGTCTTCTCCTCCTCCTATTAATTTCACAACAATATCACAACATTATTTCTATAACAGATCGGCGGGAGGGTTGGTAGCAGCCGCCATAGATTTAAATGGTCGTTGGCCAACTTCCGCCGTACAATTGGCCTCAAACGCAGGGACCAATGTTAATCTTGGCGCTAAACACCGATCGTTCTCGAAGATGGTCGCGCGGGTGAATGGAGGATCGATCAATTAGCCGCTTTGTCGCCTCGTCACGCCGCCGCGTTCCTCGTGTGCTCCACTTTTCAACCGACCAAGAACCAGACGTTCTCGTTTATTACGTTGCGGCACGTTCGATGCATATATATATATTGCGAGGTTTCTCGCGATTTTGTTCCACGTGTACGCTTCTTTGTACTCCTGTTTTTGCAATTGAACGGATGGTAAAGTTGCAATGTTGATCCATTCGATAGGTGTTGTATATCGAGTATAATGCATGCTCGTGTGAAATATCGATCGGTGTGGTTATGTATATTCTTGTTTATAAGTATTGGGATTAAAAGTGTAGAAAAGAGAATGGGAAATTATGGAATAAGAATCAAGAGTTAGGGATGAGACTTTTTTCAGTAATTCCAGTAGAAATAATTTTAAACGAGGAAATAAGAAATTATAAATTTTTATTCGTTTTATTCGTAGACATTCGATAAATTGGATTTAATAGGGATTTAAAAAAGTTTAAAGAAGATATATTTTAAAATACATTTAAAATTTTATCGAAAAAACTGTCCATAAAATTGAAAAGACGAAAAGCAAGCTCTTCTTCGTTATAAGGAAATAATTATATCATTCTGATTTTTTCTTTCTACGTTCTTGTAACGCAAGTGCCATGATAAACTTCATCATAAACTTTCATAATTTATAAAAACTTTACGCAATCATTATAAAAGTGTTGCTAAAAGATAAATATCGACATTTTCATCGATGAACAAACGCAAGTTCGTTCGCCCTTAAATAATTTTCATCTCAAAACTCTGTCACAATTCCAAAAGTCAACGAAGAAGAATCCTCCCTGTTATCCAGAAATCGCAACGCGATGAAAATAGGGAAGCGAAAACCGAAAACAATAAAGCCAAAGACCAAAGAGGATCAAAAATCATTCCTCCCCCCCTTTCATCTGTCATCTCCCCCAATTTTTACACCATTTTTTCGACGGACGGATCTGTCGAACGTCAGATTCATTTGGGGTGGCTAGAGGGAAATAGGAAAGGAAGAGAGAGAGAGAGAGAAAAAAGTTTATCGAGACAGCCGATCCGTTAAGAACGATCTAAATTCCGAACTATCAGAAGTGGTGGTATGTGGGGCAAAAGTGGGACGCCGGGCCAAGTGGGTCAGTCGCATTAAAAACAAAGCCACCGCCACCATTTAAAGAGAATCAGGAAAAGTATCTTCCTCCTTCTCCTCCTCTTCCTCTTCTCCTTTTCTTCTCCCCCTCTGCGCGGGGAAATATATTGTCGGAAAACGCTTGCGGCGTTGCCCCTATTGTTTTTAAGTAGGCAATGTATCGGCTCCGGTATTTGTCGAAAGTTAAAAAGTTCGGTTTTAAGGCGCGGTGGTTCGAAAGAGGCGGTGGTGATTCACTTCCGGTAGAAACGGACGTGGTATATACGTAGAGGAACGTTGGAGGACGGGGTTGAGGATAAAAAGCCGCCTCAAAGCGATTCGAAATGATTAATTCGAAGATTAGGAGAGAATTATTATTTTAACTCGGTCGAGGGAGGCGAGAAATTTTTTTACTCAATTTACCGAAAGTGATATTGTAAATAACGAGCGATTTCATTCGGGTGGGAAGTGGATAATAATGATGAAATAAATGAATATGATTTAACGAGATTTTTTTATATTATATTATATTCTTTTTTATTTTCTCGTTTAAATATTTAAACGAGATATTTTAACGGAGACGATTGAAATTTTATTTGGATATTTTCGATCGAATTTAATTGAAATTAAGCTTTATTCGAAACGTTAATGTGTGGCCAACTCGGCTCTCCGCGTCGTCGTCAGACTTTTTCGCGCTTTTTACTCCTCCTTGCATTGTTTCCGTCTATCCCACGATGCAGCTTTTGAAACGGTTTTGGCATCTTGGCAACCAGAAATCGTACACCGCTGTTATTAACTTCTCTGCCCCAGCTTTTGCCCGCAAGTTTGTAAACGTTTCGCCGAGTGTTGAGTTTCTTTTGTGTCGAAGATAATAGCGCGTAAACAGTTTAACGAAAAAAGATGTAATAAAATTTGGAACGGGGTAGAAGATCATTATTGATCTATCTTTGGATAGTTTCTCCTTAGCAATGATCTCGAAACAAAATTTATATTTATATATTTTTATATTTATTATAATTAAATTACTATAATTATTATATTTATTAAATTAATTATTATAATTATTATAATTAAAATACTGTAACTAAAAAATTGTATAACACGTTTTTATCCAACGAGTTTTATAATTGCACAATGTGTATATAAATTTCAGTAATTTTATCAGAAAATTGGCATTGCTAATTAATTGACCGTTTAAAAAAAAAAAAATTGAATTGAAGTAATAAACAACGACAGCACGGTTTATATTCCTTGGCAATGCATCGCGCGGTTAAATAAATTTTTAAATCCCCGTAATTAATTAAAATAAATTTGAAACACGGCTGTCAATTATCGTGTTGTTAAAAGTAACGGGATAAGCTTGGTATCGCGTGTTATAATAAAGTAAGTTTCTCCCCTGCAAAATAAATGCGAGGGTGTCAACAACAAAAAATAAACGATCTCGCTCCTTGCGAGAATGAGACACAATTTGCCAAACGGATTACCTGCCGTGTGTATTTATAAGTACGATGTTTGCATTGTTTCAATATAATTTCGCCAAGTGCAAGTAATAACATTATTTGGATAATTTTGTTTATTTACAGTAAATTATGAGTAATAGAGTTTACGTGTAAAAATACAGTGTTAA
The DNA here is from genome assembly GCF_014066325.1 of Apis laboriosa. NCBI lineage: Eukaryota > Metazoa > Arthropoda > Insecta > Hymenoptera > Apidae > Apis > Apis laboriosa. The sequence continues at coordinate 2,200,599 of NW_025223092.1, forward strand.
TTTTACAATATAAATGGACTCGTATGTGATTAATAAAAAAGAAATGGATGAGTAACAATGAGAATTTTGTTTTTGTAAAAGGGATACAGATCCTCCATTTCTGATCGATTTTTCATTCATAATCCATGTTAAAAAAAGTTCAGTATTGGATGGAAATTTAGTTCCAAATCCAATAAAAAATAAGCCAAATCTGCTTCCGTTACAATTCTGTGCAAATTTATTCAAATTTGAAAAATTCTGCTAATTATGCGAAAGATTTTTTCTTTCATTTCTTTCCAAAGTTGCGTCCCCTCCTCTCTCTCTCTCTCTCTCTTTCTCTCTCGCTCCTATTAAATTCTATCTAAATTGCTTGTAAAAGGGAGAGATGCGCATTCTTCGCTCGATCGATATTCACTCGATTGTAGAAGAAACGACTCGACGAGCGTAGGTCCATAACTCTATTTCACATATTGGTATTTTCATTTAAGTGACGAGCAATTTATAGGTAAAACGAAAATAAAATTGTCATCGTTTTGGTCGCTGCAACGTGATCAAATTTCACGTGAGGATATTTCAGTTGGAGTCGAGCTGTTACCTCACGTATCCTATACTGATCGGAACGTACGTGCCGCACGTGTATACGTTATCATACGTTCGTGGTTTCGAGAATCTGGTACGATCGGTAATTTTGTTGAATAAATCGACAGATCGGTATATATTCGAGAGAAACGATTAATCGAGGGATATCAAGGGATTAATAATTCCAATAAAAGGGGGGTGGAAAGAGCGAAATCGACTTGGCAGGAAAAATTTTCAAACATTTTTTTTTTTTTTTTTTTTATTATTATTCCGAAAGAAAAATGGGAATAATTCCAATTCAAATTTTTTGCCTCTATTGCAAATTAAAAAAGTTTGTTCAACGATTAATTTTTGTGATCCGATTTTTCTCGAAGATTTTACCAGATTTAACAAATTCTGCAGTAAAAATATTGTGTAATTTTTTGATTATTAAGTACTAAAAGAATATTGACGAATGTATATTACATTATTTAACATTTTCTATTATTGCTTTCGTTACGTATTTGAAATCGTTTATCAATCGTGATAATTTGATTTTGTTCGTATAGTTAACGATTATTTCGATTGCAAATAAATTTTTAAAACGACAATTTATTGTATACAGGACAATTTAATATTATTTATTTTAAAAGAAAGTAAGAGGTTTCTAATCGATTAAAAAATTTGCGAGAAAAGAATTAAATAATAGCGGAATATGAGGGAAAAATTCTTTAAATTAGATAAAGCAAAGAAAGTAAAATGCAAATGTTGGGAATTGTGTACGTGTAAAGGAAATCTTACGTACGTGTACAGAATTGTGATGCGAGGTATAAACTTACCGCATACCGGATGTCTAAACTAAAAATTGATGCAGAATTTATCTAGTTTCGCATCTCTTTTGTAAGAACGTTGCATAAACTTACTCGTCTATAATAAATAATTACAAGCAGTTGAATTATAACAATGCGTGCATGTGCAAGATAACGGTGTTTGAAATATACGTATGTATCTGATTCATAATTTATTTCTATGATAATGTTTTATCCAAATGAATGGAAGATACACGAAAGAGATGAAATTTCATCCATCTTAATGTAATTGATTGATTATAGCGAAAATAAGCGTAGTTTGTTTCTAAAAAATTTTTAAGTAACTTTACGGTTTCGTTTATATTTCTACTATTGTTATTAATATTAATGACTGATTTATGAATAAATTTATAAAAAATTTATAAAATAATAATTTATAAAAAAATAATTTCTATTATTATTATTAATATTAATGGCTGATTTATGAATAAATCGATTATTGCAAAATGATAAATGTATCGATGAGAAAAAGATAATTATATTTGAAACATCATTGACATTCAATTTTTCATTTTTACAAACGTAAAATTAACCCCACGTGGAGAAATTTTATTTATTTTAAGCGTGGTCATATTTTTACACGTGTGAAATAGTAATTTAATTTGCTACTGCGTGCGTTAATTTTCCATTGTATCATATAATGTCTGCCATGCTGTCACGTTAAACTATTTACATTATCAATTCATATGGAAGAGTGGGATAATACAATAGTACATGATTTACAGCAATAAGAAATATATATATATATATACTGATTTTCCAAAATAGAAATTTATATTTCACTCAGAATGATTAATCATTTCTGCTCTGCTGTCCAATATTTTAGTTAAGGTTAAACCTAACCTAAAATATTTAATACGTTTGTGAGACATCTTTGGAGGATCTATTCCAGAGATCAAAACAAAAGTTGGTACAAAATATTGGAGGAAGTTTATTTATCAAGTTATAAGCAATTTAAGTTTATTGATTTAGAAGTGAGATGAAGATAGAGTGAGATCTAATTTTATCTCTGTCGTACTGCCATACGCGCTCTATCCTCATCTTACTTCATTTAACGCCAACTTAAATTGCTTACAACTTGATAAAAAAAATCTCGATCGACGTTTTGTACTTTTATTTTCAAGTTTAATAATATAATATAATAATTTAAAATAAAATCGTTCTGGTCATAATTCTGTAACGAACAATTACAATTTTTAAATTATTATACTTCCTCGAGATTAGTTTAAATATCTATCCATAAATTTTTGCAACACTTGTTTCTTCTCAACAAAAATTAAATCCCTTATAAAATCATCGAAAACTAAATTACACGATACAACATAATATTTGGCCGATACAAACGAACAATTTGCATAATACGCTTCCCCTAATTTCCATACGAATAAACAATGCCAATCGATGACTTTTCATTCGCAACCGGCTTGTCCCGACAAATAAACGAATATTTACCATCGCTATATTTCTCGCCTGCATCCAACACGCTTTCCAAATTATATATATATATATTCTGTAACACGATTTTCATAAATTCTTTTCTCGGTTAATTACCACCTTCGATTCTTGGCACGATTCGAGCCTTTTCCTTCTTTTCTATTTACCATCCAATTCCAATTTCTTCCTTGTTTCTTACATCCAACTTACTTACATCAACATTTATACATTTAATCGCTTTTAAAAATTCTACGTCCTTCCAATTTAATTACCATTATTTTGCGAATTTTTTCTTTACATTATTTAATAAACATTATTTTCTTTTCCCTTTTATTTATCGTACACTGCAATTTCTCCCTTCTTCTTCTTCTTGCACGCTCAAATTATTATTATATCAGATCAGATGATGGATTATTCGCGACGAATGGTGACGAGAATACGGATGTTTAGTGCGAGATATTGATTTCGAGAACGTAGAAAGATTGGATGCTTAATTGCTTGCGTTTTAATTTTTTCCTTTAATTTAACTTCACGTGCAATATTAATCTGTTAATGCATAATCAATTTATGGTAAATCGTGATGGATTTCAATTCTTCCAAATCTTTGAAAAGTTTGGTCGAAGAGTTGCAGGTTGTAATCGATAATAGTTTAAGTATATAGTACAACATAATGTACTAAACATAGTGTAAATTGAATTAAATTAATTAAATTAAAATAAACTACACGTAATATAATATATAAATTAAATATATACTTATAGTCGCTTTAAAATTACACGCTTCTTCCAATTTAATCGTACACTTAACGTTTGCGCAATGCTGTTTTAGATTCGATTATTCTTCATTGTTTGCGTCCGTGCATCGCAAATGGAATCTGTGAAAACAGATTAATGTTTAATAGCGGGGATTGAAGGCAAGGTAAAATTGTTCCTGCACTTCTGTTAACGACTCAACGCGTCTTAGGATGATGTAGTAATTGGATCGTGCTTTAAAGTTTTTCATTAACGTTTCGATATCATCGTCGTTAATCCAAAGAATTATTTCGTACAAATCTCCTTTATTTTGGTAGAAAAGTCGAACTTGAAGTAAATATTTTTTATATAGAATTTAATTATATTTTGGAAGTTTTGTATTATATTTTTCTATATAATGATTTATTTATGAAATGTATTCGAGATGTTATTTAATTAAAAATTAATCTAATCATTACGATTGAATATTATTCAATCGATTATTTTATTTTATTGCGAGAAAATAATTTATGATCCGATCAATTTATAATTTGTAAATTTTCTATTGGAAAGCTAGAGAAAAATAAATTAGAATAGCGCAATCTTCAAGATCATTAAAAATTAAATAATCTCTAATGCTATCTTTAATTAATCATTATTTTTAACACTAGATTTACGGACATATATTATATACCTTTTTTTAATGAAATCCGTCTTTTTGACAGGTATATTAAAATGCAATTTTTTGTAAATTATTTATTTAAAATCTACAAATTTTTATTTGCTATTGTCTTCAATAGATTTTTTACATGTAAACTCTATCTTGGATGTATACTTTCCGCATAGATACTTGTTAGATTTAATGCAAATATAATTAGACCCCAGACACTAAATTGAAGCTAGTATTTTGTTCATAGTGATGCTCACTGCTCAATTCTTCAGCTAATTGAAAGAGAAAATTCTTTCGAATTTTGTTTACTTCAGTGGTCTCTTTGTATAATAATCCAGGCTTGATGGCTACCAAATCTAAAAACAATTATAAAACACATGAAGGGGCTATCTATAGGATCCTGCTCTCACATTATTTTCTTCATTATCAGCATGTTTTATTTCACTTTCGCTTTCAATATCTGAAATAATACTCATTCTTTTTCTTTTACGGTATTGTGATAATTTTCATTCCCTGTCGTCAGAATCTTCAATTTCGTTTATATTGTCAAATTCTTCCTCGTAGCTTGCGTAATTTATATCAGAATCCGATCCAGATTGGTCTTCATTTATGCTGCTTATTTTTTTTTATTATTCTTTTTTATCAATTCCATGTCTTTTGAACTTGCCCATAATAATATAAACTTAAAAAAATATATTTTTTTGGAGGTTTTGATAATATCTTGAAAAATTCAAATCTTCACTTACGAAAATAAATTTTTGCTAAGCTTCCAAATAGCACTTATTTTTTTTTTTACAAAACATAATTGAAATTATCTCTCACGTAAATCTATTTATTTTATATTAAATAATAAGATAGATTCACAAAAATAATTTCTTTTCTCTGCAAAATTCACCGTTGAAGGGATTTTTTATTATCATATCACAATTATAAACAACTTGTTTGATTATGTATTTGGTTATGTATTGCTAAACAGTCATCATTTGCTTGGTGTTACTTTTTCTTATTCATTGTTATTTTATTTTTGTTAATTCGCAATAATTGATCCATATAAATTAACCCGTAAAATTGACGGATTTTCGTAAAAATAGGTATATAACATTTAGAAACAATAAAATATAAATGTTCCAGAGAATAAAAACATATATTTGCTGCATTATATCATTAAAAACCAATATATAATGTTTAAGGATATTCAAAATTTTTATGCATAAAATCGAAAACCCGTCAAATTGACAAATTTCGTAAATCTAGTGTTAAAGAGAATTAATTTTAAAACCTGTTAAATAACCAGAGAATATTATTAATCGAGAATATCTTTGAAACTTGCAAATACCTTGGATCCAATAGTGTCGCGATCTTAATAAAATCGAACTAATCGAAAACAATCTTCACAATGAAGTATCGCAACGACTCGACGAGACAACGTTCGCTCGCGAAAAAGGACGAATTTTCGACGTTTCGTCCATCAATTATTCGTTGATTCCGTTAATTGGTTAGCCCTCATAGCAAGCGTTAAAACGACTTTTGTTCCATTTTCCGTTCCATCGTCAGCAAACCAATGTTTGACGATGTTGTGTCTCTTGTGTTCGGGGCGCGGCGCGAGATTCGCTAATTAGGCCACTAGCAACTTTGGTAAACACGAACGAGTGGAGAAAAAAGAATTAACGAGTGACAGGATTTATTGACCTCGGGGGCTTCGTTACGTAGGCTATCATTTTTTCGAAACTATCTTGCTCACGTGGATGGATTTTTCGTTCAAATCTTTTTTTTTTTTTTTCCCTCTTCTCCAAGTTCCACCCTTGTCCTTTATTTATACCCGGCCATTGACATCAATCTTCAATTTTATATAAGTGATTTTTAATACGGGAGTATGGAATTAACGCGTATTTAAGCCGTTTATGAGGGGTGAAAGATTAGAAGGGGTGAATGGAAATGGGAGGGTAGATGGAAAAGTTTTTAATCTTTGGACAAACGCATTAAAAACTTGAATTCGTTGAAGGGAATTAAAAACTTGGTGACCAGATAATTATGAAGTTTACCTCAAAGAGAAACTTTTCAACTCGTTTTCGAGGAGCTGGTGGATGTTATATAATAAATACCGTGCTCAACAATCGTGGTTTAAGCAATTTATTAAGCAATTTATTTATTATAGATTTGCATGAAGCGAAGTGATAACTCGAGATAAACATTTTATTTCCTACGACGGAGTAAGTTGATTAAATAAGTTAAATAAGAGTAGAAAGATTGAGAAAGGTTATTAAAAAAATTTTTCCATTAAATCTATTATTTGTTTGTTGTAGAAAATTAATTTGTCTAAGATTTTCATATAATAATTTTTTCAAATAATTAATTTTATCCTCTAAAAAATTTCAAAAATAACATAAATATCATACGTACGTAATTAGAATTTTTTACAATTCATATAATAACTTTCATGTAATAACTTTTTCAAATAATTAATTTTATCCTCTAAAAAATTTCAAAGATATAACATAAATATCGAAAATCATACGTACATAACAATTAGAATTTCACAATTCATATAATAACTTTTATATAATTAATAATAAAGTTTAATTATAATTAATAATTAAACTTTTTCAAATAATTAATTTTACCCTCTAAAAAATTTCAAAGATAATATAACATAAATATCGAAAATCATACCTACGTTAACAATTAAAATTTCACAATTTTACTATTAGCTTTTTTTTTAAATTTGAATTAAATAAATTCCCTAAAATAATTTGATAGTACTAACGAAGTAGAATTTAAAAGTCACGTTATTCCGAACGAAGTATATCTGCATGCAGGATGCATAGGGTGCAAAAACGCAATCATAGCATTTTCCGGATGAGAATGGTCTCTGATGAGACTATTACCGGCCATTTTCCGGCCGGAACAAATGATCCTAAACACATTAAGCTTGTTCCCGGTAGGACAATTCAATCGCTGTTAATCGAATTTTTCCCCGATCTCTATGAATCACTAGTCCGCATGCTAACCAGACAATCAATTATACCAATATTTCTATTACATTTTACGCGATATTGATAACATTAACACGATATTATTGAATTAAAATATAAATAAATTATCAATTAAACTTTTCGAATACGCATATTTATTTATTTCAAGGTTGAGATTATTCAAGCAAATGGATAAAAAATTTACGAGACTTACGCAAAAATATTGGTCGAAGCTTATTTTTAAACTTACAACGATTCAATTTAGATCAAATATTATATTAAAGATTCATCGTGTATCTCTAATTAAAAATTCTTACCTATACGATTCACTTTCTCAGACATATATCTCTAAACACAAATTATCCATTCCTTCCTTTACTATAAAATATAAATGAAATTTTAAAACGGCGCGCAAATCGATCCGCCATAATCTGAATGTCCAATGACACGCGTCGTGGTTCCACCTTCGACAAGTCGCAAGCTTGGAAAATATGCGCCACGATCCATATCGGTTGGAGCTCGCCGAAGCCTCTCGCCAGGTCTTCTGGGTGAAGTAACCGTGAACAAGTTATCCATTTAGGTGGGATTTCATCTCGCACGACCGACTTCCGGGATCGGTCGTGCCGCCGACTCGATATTCGGGCCACCGTCACGAACACCGTCCGTCGGATGACACACGTGAAGGGGACACATCGCCGTCCGATTAACGCGGCATAAATATCGTTTGAACCGAATAACTCAAAAAAAAGGAGGAGGGGAGGGGAGAAGAGGAGAGTAGGGAGAGTTGTGCGCGGTCGCTTGATGCGATGACAAAATGAGTTTACGTCCGTTCGACGATGGGGAGTGAGAGGGGAGGGGAGGGTCGGCGTGAGCGAGAGATCAGGGGGAGGGGGGGAGTGGAAGGAAAAGTAGCGGAGGTTCGACCGCATAGGGAAGTTGGAACGGAGCCAAAGGCAATATGCATTAGCCATCGCGTATTTTGAAATTCAAGCCAAAGCAGATTAAATCCTATCCCTGGACCTCCTCCTCTCCCTCTTTTGCCTCGTATATTCCCCCTCCGTTTCCTTCCTTGGAAAACCGTCATGTCCTACTGTCCTGTTTGCGGCCGCGTAATGAACCGCCCGATGCCTCAAACTTTTACAGCGTTTCGATTGCCGTTGCTAATCGATATGCGGTCACCCAAATCTCCCGAAACCGGCCGAAAAGAGGGGCCGAAATTTCGCCCTGTTAATCGGCCATCCCGCCGTGCATCTGGACCGTGTATCTATCTATCCCTTCGTGTCGTGCGGTCGACGAAAAGTTTAATCCTTCTGGCCAACGTTGCTGCGATATTTTATATTGCTGTTATACGCGTTGTTGCGTTTTTTCGCACGTTTTAATCTTATCTTCTTTCTTCGTGTTTTTTTTTTTATTAGTTTTCTTTAGGGAGGAGATTTGAAAGTTTATTATTTTTATAAGTTTATATTTATATATTGTATTTTGAGATTTCGTTTTAATTCTTTGGTCTCTCTAGGTGAAGGATGTCTAATCTGCTAACTAGACAGATTTAAAAATTTTATCTTATGTTTTTAATTAATCTTGTGTTAGACAATTGTTTTTATTTGTTTTACTTTTAAAGTCAGTCGGGTTAAGCTTAATTTATTTTGTCAGATTGGAATTTAATTTAGTTTATTGTAGTTAGTATATGATATTTGATATAAATATTTTCTTTTATTTATAATTTTGATATAATTTTGAGGTTATATTAGTTTCACAATTTTCACAGACAATAGTTTGAAGTTTAGAGCTGATATAAGTAATTCTTTGTTTAAGAATTATTTTGATTGATTCTATCCTTCGAATCTTTCTCCATTTATGATATTTTTTACAAATAGAATTAAAAAAATTGAACAATTTCTATCATTCATAAAAGAAATAATTAACGAATAAATTTCAATCTTCACATTTTTTATTTTCCTCAAAAAGATCATAAAATGACAAAATAATTATCACTTTAGAAACAACACATAATTCTCATTCCAATTACAACTTATCCCTCACAAAATGAATTACTCTTCATCTCGATATAAAAATTATTATTGCAATAAAAAAAAAATTCAAAGAAAACTCAAAGCTATATATATATATTCTCTTCTTTAAATCTCCTTTAAAACTTCAACTCTCAAAAAACAACACATTCATAATGAGTTCAGAAATCCGGCTTAATTACATCTCACCTATTGCCATGCCAGAACCTTGGATACCGCCATAAATTTGATTACACGTATTTCCGCCGAAACCTCGCGTATACATCTCGATACCGGGGATTCCCGCAGGCCCTCCATAAATTTCCCCTCGTCAAACGTCTGACAAACGTGTGCCGAACTGTAAATAGTATTTCGCCACGGGGGGGGGGTCTACGGCAATGTCTAGGCACGGCACTTCAATTACCGTTTTCAGAGTGGAATGCGGCCAACCTCGATCCAAAGGAAAGAGGGCCACGGTTTCGACCGCACCTCGGCTTATTGAGGCCTAAATCAGTTTGGCTAGGCACGGCCGCATGACTTTCCAGTAATTAGGTATTGAGAGATCGTTTCCAGGAGATCTTGGGATGTTATATATATATATATCGGGTTAGATCGGTGTAGGAAGGCGGGATTCGGGTTACTCGCGATTCCGAATTCTGGCGGCCTCTGTCCATCGCTCACTCCTTCCCCTCCCCCACCCGACCAAGATTAAGTGGTTTTCAGAGCCGTGGAGCGCGAACAGTGACGGAGATATCGTGCATACGATCGAGCAGGTGGAATTCATCCCCCTGAATTCGTCAGGATGATGGATATATATTTCGAGCAGGTGGATCCACTCGGTCATGGGGAATAGTTCTACTAAGAAAATTCTCAGTTTGATTAGCTATGAGATCGAGATCGAATTTCGAATTGGAATTTGAAAAGTATATTATAAGTATTCTATGTGAGTATTCTTTCCAATTTGTAAATAGTTTTGATTCGAAATTTTTGTAAGAAAATTGTGTAAGAATTTCTTTCTTAGTATCTTTTTGATTTAAAAGTTATAAATAAAATTTGTTTAATAACAATGTAAAAAAAGTGAATAACATTGGGCTAATAGCTTTTTTTAGAAAAGTTGCAGATGAGAATTGATTGATTGTATATGTTATTATAAATTAGAATATTTAAATATTGAATTTATTTCAGTATTCTTTATCAATATGAAATAGATGTTTAAATAGGAAAATTTGAATTTGAAGATCGAGCTGTTTCTAGAAACGAAATGAAAAATTCACTGTATGATATTTTATTTAAATATGTCAAAGATTAATATAATATAATAACAACAGCGAAGATTTCGTGTCACTGTGGAATCAAATGATAACGCTCGAGGAGTTAAAAATAATATTTGTTTTACAACATGTTTCTAAGAACATCAAACAAGAAATAATAATATAAAACACGTGTAATAATTGTTTATTAAAAATAGTTAATTTCAAAGATCGATCAAGAAACTTGATTTTAAATAAATTTTTAAGAATTTCTAAAAAGTATCTGTCAATTTATTCAATTCTTCTACATGAAAATAAATATTCTCATTTCTTATAGAAATTTCAATTCTCTCGTAGAAAGTATTCATAAAAGTTTCGAATCTATTACTTGAAAATATTTCAAATTTTACTTGAAAATATATATTTATTAACATATATCTATTTACGTATATAAATTTATTTCGATTCCTTGCACTTCTTGTAAAACGAGTGATCGACATCCGCTTAAATAAAATAACCCTCTCCATAGGATTTGTTCCGAATGAATGCGAACGTTTAATTGATCCTTCCTTTAACGAACATTCGGGGAATGGGTACTAATTTATGCAGTCACGATTGCATCCAAATTGCTTTCGAATCCTGAAAATCTGAATATTTCTCACGGAATTCGATTCGAGTAATTGATTAAAAAAAAAAATTATATTTCGAAACAAATATTAATTGTTTTTAAATCTGGATTCTTTTTTTTTTTTTATATTTTCTACGCATCGTGACACAATTCATTTAAATAAATCGATACAATAGTTTAGAAAAGTGACTTGAACATTACTTTACAAAGAAATTTATCTAATTATTTTTAATAGAATTGTGTGATCATGATAAATTAATTATAATTTTTTTGATAAATGTCTTTTGAAGAGAGAGAAGAAATCTCGACTCTAATACTACTCTTAAAGTTTTGTATTTTCGATACAATTTCGTTTGAATATCTTTTATAACACGAAAATGGAACATTTTATATAGCTCTATTATTATAAAATTATATTTACAAAAAAGTTTATTTGAAATTTTTTATATCTATTAGATACACAATTAAAAAATTCTAATAAAACTTATCTTATTAACTTATCTTATTAATTTAGGAAGGCACAATGAACTTTTAACAACAAAGAAAAAAAACATCGTCAAATAAATGGTTACTATGTCACTCTCCTAACTTTGTTTACTTTCCTTAGTGTATCGATTCATCTTTGCTTTCAAAGTATACGCGCACTCTCGAGATAATCCAACAATATCCAATTGAAATTCATACGTATAACCTCCGTAATACTTTTATAAAGTGTTTTCAGAACTAATATCTTTATTGTTTTTACTTATTTATATTTTTAATTTCGTTAAGATCGAGCATTGAAACGCTTTTAATTATGTGTATCAATGAAAAAAACAATAATAATGAAGACAATAACGAGTGGAAAAAATAGATGCAAAACGAGAAAACAATACTAGTTTAGGAATATTTGAACAGATACTGTTTTCAATATAGATAGATAATGGTTGCTCGATGGCAGATCGTGAAAAATACGATCGGCTCGTATGATATAATTTCACACAATGTTTCGTCATAAAAGCCATAGATAAACGAGTGATGATATACTAAATATTTGAGAGTGATATCCAATACGGTGTCTCCATTTGTCCAACCTTTCAGAAATATTCTTTTCATAAGATTCTGCATACTTTATCGTCAACTATCAGTTTTCGGATAATATTTCCGCCCTGAGCTGCTCCACTCTTCCCGGCTTATTTCAGTCGAGGAAGTTGCAACAGCTTGTTCCTCAACTTTATACTCTTCAAACTGTAATGCATCACTTTTAGAACGATTCTTGATTCTGGCAACTTGTAAAGTACAAGGGAGCATATTGGCAAATTATCGATTGGAATTTCCCTTTTTTTACCCCTTATTTTCGACAGAATTTTGTTCTTACCTTCACGAATATTCGCAACAAGAGATAAATCCAATGAATACAGTTCGAACTTGTTATAAATCATTTTTATTTCTAGAATATAAAATATAAAAAATATATATAATAATATAATAATAATAATAATATATATATAATAATATAATAATAATAATAATATATATATAATAATATAATAATAAAATATATATAATAATATATATAAATAGAATATAAAAAATATTTAAAAATTATAGATAAAATATAGATTATAATATCATTAAGTTGTTGCCATTTTGACGATCGAAGCTATATATATGAGAAGAAAAAAATATTTTAATATATTTATATTTATACGAGAAGTGGCGTCATAAATATTCGAATTTATTATTATCAAAACGACCTCTATCTTTCATCCAATCTTTCGCAGGACATTAATATGACTCCAATAAATTAATCTAACGTAACCTTACTTAACCTATAACTTAACCTAGCTAAACCACAGTGGTTAAGAGTGCCAAATTTTAAATATGCATAATTCTCGGACCAATGGATTTCTGGGACACAAAATCGATATACATAACCGTCGAATATCTATCGTGAAGGAATAATAAAAATAAATTTAGTCAAACATCAAATTTCGATTCGATTTAAAAATCGAAAATATATTTCGTTTTTACATATAAAATATCTAAACTTCGAAACAAAATGATTAAAGAAATATAAACTGCGTTTAATTATATATAAAAAAAAAAAAAAAAAAAAAAAGAATATTTTTTACGGATGGATATAAAATTTGGATACGTTCAGTCTCGACAAAATGCTAAAAATTATCAATTTACCAACGGTGGGTAACAAAAAATAAAAGTTCGAAGACTCTCCAACGAAAAGGATTTAACAATGAGAAAATAGTTTGTTCTTTTTTTTTTTCTAAACCTTTTTTTTTCATACGTCGTACGTGGGGAAAAAATCTCGGTTGATACGAGAACATTTTCGAGAACTATCTTGCAACGGCGGCTTTGCCAAATGTCGTGCATTAATGGAGTTATATCTGCGCAGCCAGTTACTACGAGGAGTTTCGAGATCGACAATGGTGTCTTGGCCCAAACAGTTTTATTTAATTCGCAGTTACGTTCCACAACGGTGATATTCCTAAGCGAGAAACGAGGGGGGAGGGGAGAAATCCGAAAGTAGCGATTTTTAAACGTCACGAACTGTGTTGCGCTATCGTAAGAGGCGATCGTTTTAACGCATGACATTCTATTTCTCGAACTTGCCCACGGGAAGCTTAACCACTTTATACTCAATTTGCATTTCACTTTACCAGCTGGCGCGAAAAGATTCTTTTCCTTATCTCTTCTACACGTGTATCCTCCTCTACCATATATCTTTGTTTTATTCTCTTTTGAAAGTAATATTTAAAAATTATCTTTTTTAAGAAATTATTTTAAAAAGGAAAGATAAATTTCTCTGTATCTCGTTATAAGTATCATATAATTAGATTGCAAATTTTTACTTAAATATAGACAAATAATATATTGGAATATTCAATATGAAAAATATATATTTATATATATAAAAATATATATATATATAAAATATATATATTATACGTACGATACAATGATGATTTTTCTTCGAAATTTTTTGATGAATTGGAATCTGTGATCTGAAGTAAATCATTCTTACGTCACAAAACGTAATGTAATGGATTCTATTGAAATGATATAGATCTTCATTAACGAGAATTCAACACCAGTTTTGACATTAATTGCAAGAATAATCGATTCGAATTTCAATATATGTAGTAATTACGAAGAGCAAAGATTGAAGATTTATCTATTCTTGTGAGTAGAGGTCCATTACGTGGTTTGGTCGTTATTCTTGATTCTTCTTTTTTGATATCCATAAATTATGCAATTTTTTAATGGCAAGAGAAAAATTCCTTTTTCAATTATTTATAGTAGAAATATATCTTTTTGCGATGTTTCGTTAAAACTACATATATAAGAATATTACATTAAATAACATTAAATAAAAATATCGTCTTTATCATTCTTTGTTTCCTTTTCTTCCAAGTTCACAACATAAATATTTCAATTAATTTACCCTTCCTCTCACCCACCTCTCAACAACGTAAAAAAAACTTCACTTTTACTTCCTTTTTATCCGTTTTTCCGCATCGTCGCCAACGCCTCTTTAATATCATTCCTAGTAATTTAATTCGTGAAAGAAATCCCCAACTGCCTCTCCGTCCCTCCTTTATTTCCCCCAATGAAAGTTCGTTCTCACGAAATGAACGGAATCAAACTCGATTCCCTATGTGCCACCATGTAAACTGCACTCGTTCTCTCCCGTTTTCTAGAACCTTAGAAAGAAGTTCAGGATCGTTGCCCGTGCGAAATAAGTGGAAAAGTAGAGAAAAAGAGAAAAAAGGTAGAAAGAAATAAAAAAAGGTCCAATTTTTCGTCAAATTTCCTAATATGGAAAAGTTTCCTAAAACCCTCCCCCTTGATCCTTGATCAAGGGTTAATCTTGTTCGCGTGCACGTTTTTCCTTTTTTCCTTTTTTTTTTTTTTTTTCAGCGATGGAAAAACTCGCGGATAATACCGCGACACAAAGAAACCCAATTGCAACCCCTCCCAACATCACCCAACAACCCCTTTTCCCTTTTTTCCCCTCCATTCCAGTGGCTATAACCCCGATCACGTATCCCCTCTTGCCTTTCGATTTTCCGGCTTCCTGTGTGTACCCACGAACACACGAAGCAGTTCGAGTGCCGGTTGGAAAGGGTTTGAAGGTCGATGAACCGAAACTATTTACCTGGACGGACTTGGCTCGTACAAATACGAACCCTGGCCCTGGGATCCACTCGTGCATTCCGCGTATGTATATGCATCGAGCTGTCGAAACGGCCAGATAGAATGCTGCCAACGAACAGTTCTCACGAACTTTATGAAATGAAATTTTTTTCTCTCTCTTTCTCTCTCTCTCTCTCTTTCACTCTCCTTCTTTAGTATCGTTCCCCTTCTTTAGTATAAGTTTATTCGATGGTGGCTTTCGTTGCACGAAATCGTGGTAAATTGTCGATGCGCGCCTAATGTATGCCAATATCATTTGCGGCGTTTTTTTATCGAGAAGAATGTGCCGGTTAAAAAATGAAAACGAAGACGAAGGTTCTATCGATCGACGTCGGTGACCTAATAATCGTAAACGTTGACTAAAACCGAGGAGGGGAAACAGGTTTCATGGGCGGCGAGCTCTCGATCCCGGATTGGAATTGTTTCCCGCCAACCGGCCGGAAAAGTCGAGCAATCAAACGGTTGAAATGTTAATGGAAAGAAGATTCTAAATTATTTCTTTCTCCTTTTCGAATTAATAATTATAATTATTTTCTAATAATTCATGTACACAGGTTATAAATTGTTAATTAGGTGAGTTTGATGATACAATTTTTGTATTTAATTTAGGGGGTGCGTTGTAACGATGAAATTTTCCTGAATAGAAGAAAAGTTTTGTAAAATCAAAAGTTAATCGTATACTTTATATCATACTTGGTTTCGTTCCAAGAAATATTTCTTAACAAGAAAGATTAAACAGCCCCAAATTATCAAACAAACTCGTAGAAAATAATATTAGATTTTGATTATTACCTCCTTCATTATTAATATTATTATTAAGAAATTTATTTTATCCAATTAAGACCAGGAACAGGTCTGAACTGTTTATCTGAATATTCATATCATTCATCTCAATAGACTTTGCAATTTTTTCACTTCACACATCAGGTATTTCATCGAGTATAAGTTCATTAAATTATGACTAAATATTCATTATTTCCTTGACCAATATTTATTACAGCAAATTTTATTAATTATATCTTCCTGTATTAGCTGGTGCTATTACCTCCTTTATTATTAATATTATTATTAAGAAATTTATTTTATCCAATTAAGACCAGGAACAGGTCTGAACTGTTTATCTGAATATTCATATCATTCATCTCAATAGACTTTGCAATTTTTTCACTTCACAGGTATTTCATCAGATATTTCATCAAGTATAAGTTCATTAAATTATGCCTAAATATTCATTATTTCCTTGACCAATATTTATTACAGCAACTTTTATTAATTATATCTCTTCCTGTATTAACTGGTGCTATTACTATATTATTATTTGATTAAACATTTAAAGTTTCAGGTAATATATTTCACTCGTCCCCACCCTTCAGATCTCTAATTACATCCAACCAACCCAATCCAACCACCCCAAACACAATCGTATTCATCGCACTTTCGAATCAGCTCCTGTTCCCCATTAAAATTACAAATCGTCCCTCCCTCCCTCCCCCCCTTCCCCCATCTCTACACGTATCCTTACACCTGTTTCGAACCCCCGAAACGAGCGTGTCACTCGCCAACACTCGGCCACTCGGTTTAAACGTAAATCGATACTAATCCGCCCCCACATCCATCCATCCATCCATCCATCCATCCATCCATCCATCCATCCGCGTAAATACCACCGCATACGTCGCGTGTGCAGGGCGTGCATTATCATACGGGGCGAGGGGGGGATGAGGGAGGGTCGCCGAAGATGGGAATTTAATTTTCGTCGTCAAAGGGCGCGCCGCTTGTGCGAGTTCGGCACAAGGATGGGAGGAGGGGGAGGGTAGTTCCGCGGTGTGAAAGGGAGAAACGATAGGGGTAGTAGTAGTAGGGCCGTGTTGGTGGGTGTGGCGGGGGTGAGGGTGGATTCAAAAAGAATGAAATAACGGATTGGGTTGCGGCCAACTGGCCGGCTTCCAACCAATCCTTAGCCGGCTGGATGCGGGAGTATATTATGTATATACTCTCCCCCTCCCTCCCTCCCTCCCCCTTCGCCTTATATCCGTGGAATCGTGGAACCGATGCATCCCCCATTCAAAATCATATTTCCCTGTGTGCACAGAGAGAGAGAGAGAGAGAGAGAGAGAGAAGGGGGAGGGGGAGAGAGATAGGGGTACAGAAACAATAATCGAGAACGAACTCTGTCTGGGTTCCTCGGCGGAGCAGTTTCGCCGTGTTCATTAACGATACTCGAGCGATTCTCGGCTTCGAGAGCGGGTCATCTCACCCCCTCTCTCTTCCTCCCTCGGCTTGGTGCGAATTTTCCGTGCGAATCCCTCGCAATTACGCGGATAAATAGAGAGAATGCAATTTTTTTTTGGAGGGGGAGAAAAGGAGCGAGGAACTGTCGAGGAACGAATTTTTTAGAGAGAGAGAGTTGGGAGGAAGGGTTTGAAGGGTTTGACGATTAAGTTTTTAGGCGCGCTATTTATCGAGCGATCGATAAATTGATGATGGATGCAAGGTGCTTTTTAGAGTTACTTTTTGGAAGATTGGATTTTATTTCGAACAGCGGGCTCTTGGCATCGATGATTAAGTAAGTAGTAATGTAAGTAGATGATTAAGTAAGGGAGGGAGAGTTTGGAGAGTTAGGGTGGGATATTTATGAGTAAAGTCTTGTCTTCTGATTTAAATACAGTGCTTTTGTATATATGTATTTATGAATTGATGAATTTCTTTTTTCTCCTTTTTTCTAGGATTTTATTATTGTTATTCTTTATCTCTTGTTATTCTCTTTGTTTCAACTTGACAAGTGTATAAATTTCGAAGTAAGTAAAGTAGTTGAGAGAGTTTTGATTCTGAAAAAAAAAAGATTTATTTACGATTCGGTGTAGCATCAAATTCGTTGCAAAGGATAATGACAAAGAAAATGATCGATGCCAAATTCAGGATGCAACATTTCATGGTCTATTCGTTGCAAACTAAGACACTCGAGAAGAAAGTTTCATTTCCGGGGCATAACAGAAAGAATCTCCACTCGTGTCTGGAGAGTTCAAAAACTGAAATCGACATGATATTTTAACGTTGTAAACACTGACATGGTAAATAAACGATTTCTGAAAAATGAAAAAATGAAAACCACGGATGCGAGTCGTTAATTTATTATTTAAAAATATTACAATTTCTTTTGAAGGAAATAATCAATTAATGTAATTGATTCTCAAGGTTTATAATTGAAACAAAATTTAATTAATTAAAATAAATTTATTAGAAGAAGATAATTTACGAGAAGCAATCCGTTCATTTCTTAGAAAATTTAAATTCCCTTCGCTTTTAGAGTAGAGGGAATTAATTACCTTTATAGACGTGCACCGATAGAGATGGTTTCGTGTAGCACAAAGATACGACTTTTCGAAATCAATTCGAACGAAACGCGAGATCCGATGAGAGTTGGGGGAGGGAGGGATGCAGAAAGATAGCGAGTCGAGCAATCTATCTTTCCTCTGACTTTCCAATAATTCCCGATTTGCCTCCACTGTGGTTAAATGAAGCAAGCTGAAAGGGCGAAGGAGATCAAACCTGTAAGTTAGATGGTTCTCAGTTCAATGCTCACCGTTCCCTCTAATGATTGCTTTGGTTTGAAGTTTTGAATTACCCTCGACTGAAGTGGTGAAGAGAATTTGCCAATATTCGACTCACATACGATTCTCCCCGAACAAGGGGGGGAACCTCGAATGTTACAAAACTGCATACCTGTGTACCTTCGGTTTGCTCGTGTATTTTCCTCCAATTCATCAATTTTACGTGCAATTTGTGCGCGCTTCGTGCAACGTTGAGACGCAAATATTTTTCTGTTTAAACTGTTAAAAATACGATGCGTTGTTAATTTGTTAATTTCAATCAAATTTTAGCCTTTTGTAATGTGTCTTTAACGAGGTCTCTTTTCTTATTGTGGAAAAAAGTTTCTCTATCGAGTGATATATATATATATATATATATATATTACACATTATTTGTTATAAATTTATTATATCTGAATGAATGAAAATGAGAAGCATTCATCAATGTTACAAGATTAGTTTCTTTTTTGGGCAATTATAAAAATGTAATATAGTAGAATAATAAGCAATTGCAGTTTTTTTTTTCTTTATTTTTGAAATGAAAATAAAAAACTATATTTTTATGTATTATAATTGATTATATCAACGATGGAACAAATGAGAAATCTAATGATATGTAGTGTTTTTATTTGATTCTCTGGTTATTTTTGTGCCATATATAATAAAAAACAATTAGTCCTAAGAGAATTGGAAGAAAATTTAATTTTATATTGATATTAGTTATGAATTAAGTAGTATAGATCAACCATATGGCTGCACAGGACAAATAGTATGACAGTCAGACAGACCAAGTAGTATAGATCAACAATATGCCTATATTCCTTCAAAATTAAAAAAATTAAGAAAAAATGAATTGAATTTAAGGTCCAAAATGTCAACAATTATAAAGATTTCACAAAATTTTGTTTATATTAGAAAAATTTTGGACAAAAATCTCTATCTCAAAATTCATGCGTTTAAAATTTTATTTGAAAGATTTGAAATCAAGTATAAACATTAAATATATTTTGAAAAATGAAGAAATTCTAGAGAAAAAGATAAATTTCCTATATTTTAAATTTCTCTTTTTTTTTTTTTTACACTGAAACATTTTATACTTTGATTTCAATAGTATAAATTTATGAAATTTATTGTTATCAATAACAGCAGACTTATCATTTTCAAAATTAATCTTGGAGTACATGATATACATTTATCATGTAAATGTGACATTAGTAAGAAAATATAACAAAGAGGTTAAGATGAGAAGAAGCTTCGACGTAGATACTTGAAGGAGTTTTTCGTCGATAGATCAACGTCACAGCTTACTTGATGGTTCTATCTATCCGTGTTACACGTCATTGAAAGTGGAAACGTCGAGCAAGTTAACTGTGTGTATGGAAAAATGGAGGAGGATAGATTTAAATAGTAAGACGATAGAATGACATTATAATTTTATTATAATAACAATAAATGGAATATAGTGTTTTGCTCGTCGAATGATCGAAATCGATATTACGATTAAAGGGATTCGTTGAAATTTTCTGTAATTAACTTGTCATGTGGATCTACCGTGACCGATAATGATTTATCGTTTAATACCTCACAATGACACAATGAATAACGTAATTCAATGAAAATCATAAACAATAATTAATGATATTAATTACTCGAGTATTAATTTAAATTTAATTTAACGTTTAATAATAAAATTTTAATAAAAGGGAAGAAAGAGGATTTACTCATTTCGAAGAGAAATTTCTTAATTATAACTAAAAATAATAATAATAATAATAAGCGATTAAGTAATAATTCATCCATTAATTGAATAATTTACCAATTTATTATTTATTGAAAAATTAAATCTTTCTTTGCAAAATAAACGATTATACATCGATTAATCTTGAGAGAAATTGTAATAATTGTTTCTCTCTGATTTTTCTCCTAATTTCAAAATTATCATCCACTGTAATTTATTTCTAAGATATAATCTATCATAATTTATCGTCTCTTATGGATTTTTATTATTTATTAAAAAAGGAATCCACTCTTTTCTTTTTTAAAAAGTTAACCAATATCTGGCTAATTCGTCGAAATTATAATATTTTCTCTTTGACATTCCTCTTAACTTCTAAATTATTGCTTCCACGTGATTCCTTCGTCCCCGTTAATATTCAAGATTGATATATTCAATTCTAAACGAAGAATAAAATTTTTCTGATATCCTCTCTTTACACAGAGGGGAGGGAAAGGTTTTTAATTACACCTTGTCTCTCTCTCTCTCTCTCTCTCTCTCTCTCTCTCTCTCTCTCTCTCTCTCTCTCTCTCTCTCTCGCAAAAAGAACCTTGATTGTACGTTTCTAAATGGATAATAAATTTATTACTTTCGATAACTACGATTCACCTGGCGCATACCACGGGAGGAATAAATCAGACGCCTGTCTGGCAATTAGAATTTATCGTTTCGAGGCAGACGTTTCTTTATTGTTAAATTTCTCTCCGCAAATGGAAAGATAAGTAGGCAAAGAGTTTTATTAATTTATAACGCGTGATGAAGAGCGATGTAAAAGGTAATATTCAATTCGCATTGAATATTTTATTCCATCGACTGGTACCTATGAAAATGGAGAATGTGTCGTTATTTTGTAGTAATCGTAACGATGATCAATGACTTGTTCCTGTTGTTTTTTGATAATGAGATCCATCTATAAATAATGAATTAAGAAAAATAATTTTTATAACAATTTCTATCGTTGAAATCATCATTGAAATTTTATAATTTTATATAAAACGCTTGGAGAATTATTCTTAAATACATTTTATGACAATGGAAAATAGATATATAGAAAAAATAATTTCCTTTTTGTTAATAAAATATTTATAAATAAAAAAATCGTAAAATTTAGTTTTTCTCTAAATTATAATTCTAAATAGTACATTTTTTTATAAAAAATTGTTCGTTTTAATATTTATTAAAAAAAGAATCCACTCTTTTCTTTTTTAAACGTTAGCCAATATCTGACTAATTTGTCGAAATAATAATATTTTCTCTTTGACATTCCTCTTAACTTTTAAATTATTGCTTCTACGTGATTTTTGGTGATTAAATATCGTTTTTAATAATTAAGGAATATGTTATTTAAGAAGAAACATCGAATTAAACGCGCTACTTCAGAACGCTACAGATGAAGAGAATCGATTGCACGAGAGAAAATTGGTAACTAGATGTGCCGTAATTCGATATTTTAATTTTCGGAAACACCTGTCCCGAGAACAAAGGATCGTTAGAGACAAAAGAGTTAAAATAGGTCCTTCTTCCTATATCTTGCATTCAACTGGTGAAAAGATGCTGAAGCATATACAACATCTCTCTACAAACTCACGCGACAAATTTTAACAGCGAATAAATCACTACTTTATTGGAATTGGAATTTAAAAAATTACCATTTATTTAAAAAGAGAGCATCCAATTTTCGTGACGTTCCATCTCTCAGACAATTTTTTCGAATCTTCTTTCGAACAAAGGAAAAATTGTTAATTATATTATTATTAACAGTTTAATTATATTATTATTATTATTATTATTATTATTATTATTATTATTGTACAAGTTTTGGAAGATCGTTGTAATAAACTTCAATCCTCGACTCTTGAAAAAAATCTTTTCAAGAGAATTTAGATAACATTTCTCTACAAACTCATGCGACAAATTTTAACAGCATACAAATCACTACTTTATTCGATAATTGGAATTTTAGAAAATTACCATTTATTTAAAAATCATACAATTTTCGTGACATTCCATTTCTTAAATAATTTTTTCGAATCTCTTTTCGAACAAAGGAAAATATATATAACTGTTTAATTATATTATTATTATTACATTATTATAATTATAATTGTACAAGTTTTGAAGGATCGTTGTATATATAATAATAAACTTCAATCCTCGAATCTTGGAAAAAATCTTTTCAAGAGAATTTAGATAATATCTCTGCAAACTCATGCAACAAATAACAGCTCACTACTTTATTCAATAATTTAAAAAATTTAGAAAATTATCATTTATTTAAAAATACAACTTTCGTGACGTTGTTCCATCTTTCAGACAATTTTTTCGAGTCTCTTTTCGAACAAAGGAAAATATGTATAACTGTTTTATATTATTATTATTATTATAATTGTACAAGTTTTGGAGGATCGTTGTAATAAACTTCAATCCTCGAGTCTTGAAAAAAATCTTTTCAAGAGAATTTAGATATCATCTCTCTACAAACTCATGCGACAAATTTTAACAGCGTACAAATCACTACTTTATTCAATAATTTAGAAAATTTAGAAAATTATCATTTATTTAAAAATACAACTTTCGTGACGTTCCATCTTTCAGACAATTTTTTCGAGTCTCTTTTCGAACAAAGGAAAATATGTATAACTGTTTAATTATATTATTATTATTATTATAATTGTACAAGTTTTGGAGGATCGTTGTAATAAACTTCAATCCTCGAGTCTTGAAAAAAAACTTTTCAAGAGAGTTTAAAAAAGTCGTGGATCTTAAAAACATCTTAAAAAAAAAAAAAAAAAAAAAGAAACGAACTGA
Source organism: Apis laboriosa (assembly GCF_014066325.1). Classification (NCBI taxonomy): domain Eukaryota; kingdom Metazoa; phylum Arthropoda; class Insecta; order Hymenoptera; family Apidae; genus Apis; species Apis laboriosa. The sequence goes on from NW_025223092.1 coordinate 2,224,062, forward strand.
GAACTGTGCCCGGGTTATGAATTAAATCCCTAAAACCTAATAACTTAAGAATCGATATGGGTCGAAGAACGGTCTATTTGCCGTTCGTCGAGAAAACCAATCAAACCTCGTTTAACGTGAAATAATGGTTGGTTACAGCGCGGACGAAGGGTTCGACGGCACTTATCCGACGAACGTCGTTGTGAAGAACAATGGGACCTGCTTATACGTGCCGCCCGGCATATTCAAGAGCACTTGCAAGATAGACATTACCTGGTTCCCCTTTGACGATCAACGCTGCGAGATGAAATTCGGCTCCTGGACGTACGACGGCTTTCAGGTAGGTAGGGGGTGGTAAATGGGTCGGCACAGATCCGTTTCTTCTGCCATTCCGTTTGCCATGCGTTTAAAAATTCCCTCGGCTACGGTCGAGATGCCACGCTTTTCCGAGTATCTCGCTGCTTTAACTCGGATGGTTTTTACTTTGAAACGTTGAAAGAGCAGTCGATTTAATGGAAATTAAATATATATGTACGTATGTGTATCATTTGAGATCCTTTAATGGCGAGATTTTATTTAATAGTTCAGGTTATGGAGTTAAGTCTTGTGCTTAAGTTGGACTCGTGATTTACTACTGTCTTTGGTAGAGAGAGGAAGGTGAAGATTATCATGTTGGAGGAAAGGATGTTGTTTGGGATAAGTTTGAAAAGAAAAGTGGTTCTCTTTATTCTAAACAATTAAAACTTGTTGTAATTGAAGTTCGATAAATTTACTTTACGTTTTGAACGGTAATTTAATTGTGAGAATGATGTATTTCTTTTTCTTGAAAACATGTATGATATATAGGATTTGATATACGTGAGAATCGTATGACACTATTGGTGATTTATTTGATTTTCTTGTCTTATAGTTTCTCGTTGATATTTATATTTTATTGTTTCCTTTAAAAAATTTAATTTATTTGTATTCCATTTCTTTAAATTTTGAAAATTCAAAATGCGTAAAATATGAAAGTTTCGTATTTGAGAAATCGTAAAGAAAATTTAAAATTGAATTTTATTCGATAATTTTACTCGATGATTATTTTACAATCAAATCCTCGAGATATTCGAATACTTATTTTATTAATTATTTATTATTTTATTTATTTTCATTTATTTATTTTTCAAGTATTAATTTTTCATAATATTAAGAAGTTTAATTCTTACGACTAATGCATTCTATTTTAATTATATGAGAAAATTTGAATATTCTTTAATCATCTCGTAAGTTCTCGTCTTCCTCTTCCTAACTTTTGCAATGGAGCAAGGTAAGAAAATTATGAAAATGGAATTTTTGAGAAGGTTGTCAAACCTTTCAATTATACTCTGTTTGCTAGAAAATATTGGTTGCTCCAGCAAGATTCGATTGATTGAAAGTGAATTTACCTGCATTCATCGCTGTCAACAATCTTGATTCTTTCAATTTTTCGACAACCACATGTCTCGATTTTCTTTCGATTTTCAGAATATCTTCAAACTTATATATATTTTACAAAACATCTTTCAATCCCTAATACAAATTATCCCTTTCGTCACACACAAATTTTTCAAATTATTATCACTTTCAATTTACAATTAATCCTGTTCTTCAAGAATAAGAGTTCTTCAAGAACCTACATAATATATCCCTATGTGTTTCCTTTTTCCCTTCCATCGGCGCGACTTCGACGAATTCTTTTACACAATGTTCTCGAATATAAATTCTATCACATACGTGATATAAAGGAAAGAATAATTTAAATATAATAAGTCGAGTTTTAAATTCGATTATCCCCATTGTTTCAATCTATCAAGACCGAGTTCTCCCGATTTAATTTACCCGGTTACATAAACTTTCATCGGGGGACGAAATTTACGTATGCAGCAATTACGTATAATACGAAGTGAATGGGATTTAAAGAATCGAAATGTACCTTTTCAAGGGGGAACCCTCCCCGTTTAATCTCATAAACCGTTAATTTCGTTAAAGTGTGTCCGCGCTCACGGTCTTTTTAGCACGGATGTAAATGTAAATGTGGGGGGAGGGGGGGACAGGGGGGCGTTTCCGTGAAACATTATTTCCAAGAGAGGTCGTGAAAATTTCGTGATTCGTAGAAAGGTGAATTTCGCGTAACAATAAACGCGACAACGCGGCGTGCGGAGAATTCACAGTAAATGCAGTTTCTCGCTTGCTGTTCCAGCAAGGTTAACACAATGGCCGGATGGACTGAGCCAAATTTTCTTCGACGTTAATACCTTCGTGTTGATTGCTGGAAAATGTTGAAAATTACGCGACAACATTGGACACATTTTTTTAACCCTCATCCACTTATCCGTTACCCTTTTTCACGATTTTCTTCATCGTTAAATAAATTGTCAAACGTGCAATATTTGCGATAACCTTTTCTTTGAAATAAGGTTCTTCTTTTTAAAACGAACGATTTTATTTGAAACGAATTTATTTGATTCCTGTTGACAAAATATATTCATATTTGTATAATCTTTCCTTCGAAATAAGTGAAGCCATCTATGATTCCGATTTAATAATAAATTTACAAAGATACGATTTATAATTTATAAAGATAACGAAGATAAATTTTTCGTTAAAAATTATTATTAATAACTTTCTTTTCGTTTTTTTTTTCTCTCTCTCTTAATTATTGAACGATATCTATACGTTCCATATTTAAAATAAAATTTGAAATTGAAATTTGGCAGAATGCAATAAAGGATGGAATGTTTACAATTTGCCAGTGCAATAGTGCATTGAGAACGTTCGGCCTATCTTCATTTGTCGTCTGCGAGATCATTCTGAATAATTAAAATTGAGGATGCGAATTACACGGTGCGACGGAATTCGAGAATGCTTGAGGGTTCATTAAGGAGGACAATAAGCAGAACGAAGTAGCGAAGGGGTTGGAGTGGTAATAGGGGGGAGAGGGAATATACGACGCTCTCCTAGACTACATTCAATTTGATGCACAACCCTCGAGAGAGAGAGAGAGAGAGAGATAAAACAGCTTCCTCTTATCGATCATTCCCCTTTACTTTTTCTGACGTGGAACGCCGATCGATATCGAAGTAACTTTATGTAGTGCATCGTGTTCGACAGGCAATTAATTTTGCCACGTCTTGCTTAATAACGCCTATTTTATCTATCTTTAACAAAATTATAATAAACAGAGGGATATGTACGATGAAATTTGTTCGACAATTCATCATGAAATCTTAGTTAGAAATATTTTTATTCAAAGATATGTTGGAGGAAAATGTATAATTTATATATATATATAATTTATAAAATCTATATATTTAAATTAGAAGCTTTTTCGTATTTCTAATTAAGAAATTAATTTTTCATGCGCGTATAAAAATTATATAATCGAAATACAGAATTTTCTTTTCCTATATATAATAAAAATTTATATCCGATTTAACATCGATATAACATCTAAAGTTTTTCCATTTCGAAATGGAGAAACCTTTATATTTCGATTACATGAATTTACTTTTAAAATTACCTTAAAAAATAAATCAAATCCATTTCCTCGAAAATCATCCCCGCGCGCAAACTGTTGCGCACTGCGGTACACAATAACTCTCCCCTAATCGGCCGTAATAAATTTTCAACAGTTGGACCTGCAACTGCAAGACGAAGCCGGAGGTGACATCAGCAGTTTCATCACTAACGGCGAGTGGGATCTGTTAGGTGAGTTTTTACAACCCCTTATCGGGTAGGTATTCGTATCCACACACGAGTTTGCTCGGCGTGAAAACGGTTCCTGGAACGATTAGCAATTCTAAAATCCCCCTTGTGCAAGTTCCAGCGGGGCACAAAGGCGCGATCAATCGTTTTCATAGGTCGACACCAGCTGCGTCTTACTAGTGGTGGGCGAGCTTTATCTAATCCAGATTTTCATCGAGGGAGGGGATGGGGTTGCACAGTGATTGTAACATTTTCGACTGGGCGGGAATTAATTCGTTGGTTCCGTGTTCTCTCTGGATTCTAATTATTTCAATCACGGATGAACTTTGGATTAATCTTTCGCATATTTTATAACCGAATTAATGACATCGTCTTTCTGCGTGTATTATAATATTGAATTAAAAGAAAAGTTTTGAATGAACGAAATACGAACGGTTCTCTATATAGTTTTTGATGTGTAAAAGTAATGCATCGAAAGAATGCATAGGAATAAATTTAAATTGGTTTAACACACGAAATTGTTGGAGACGTGTGGAGAATTACAGAGATGTACGTAATAAATGTATGATGTAACGCGCTCTTTTTAAATTAACACGTATATATTAATGTATTTTGTTATCGTTCTTGCATTATAACTCGCTCGCGTATCGCCAGAGGACACTAGTTAGAGGGATCTTATTAGACCCTGCAAAAGTGGACACTTTAAAACACTGTGCATCTTTCTCGATGAAATAAATGCAAGAAAAGTAGTTTAAGAAGTTTTATTTATTAGCAAGGAGAAAAGAAAAATGGATAATTAGATATATAATTAACTGCTGATGATAATTTAATTAACTGGTAATAATAGTAATTATAAATATTTAAAAAAATAAAGAAATAATTATTCTTGAATTCATTACGGAATAAATATTTGTTCATTAATTTCAATGTGGAATTCAATATATCTGTTTAGATTTATTATCTAATATATATTTTTTAATTTTTCTTCATACTTTTGATAATTTAATTAACTAGTAATAATAGTAATTATAAATACTTACAAAAATAAAGAAATGATTATTCCTAAATTCATTACAGAATGAATATTTGTTGATTAATTTAATAATAGATTTATTATTTAATATATATATATTTTAATTCTTCTTTATACTTTTAATAATTTAATTAATAAGTAATAATAGTAATTATAAATACTTAAAAAAATAAAGAAATGATTATTGCTAAATTCATTACAGAATGAATATTTGTTGATTAATTTCAATGTGAAATTTAATGATAAAATATATATCTGTCTAAATTTATTATCTAATATATATATTTTAATTCTTCTTTATACTTTTGATAATTTAATTAATAATAATAGTAATTATAAATACTTAAAAAATAAAGAAATGATTATTGCTAAATTCATTACAGGATGAATATTTGTTGATTAATTTTGTAGAATTCAATGGTAAAATATATATCTATCTAGATTTATTATTTAATATATATATTTTAATTCTTCTTTATACTTCTGAGATGTTATATTTGTGATTTTAAATTTTGGGAAATTACAGTTGGAAATTTTTAACCTCACGAAGAAAGGAATATTTGATTCGAATTTTTAATAGGATTTCGACAAATAATGGCCGAATAAGGTTCTTTAATAATGCATCATTAGCGTAGTCGCATGCTGAATTATTTACTTCCATACTGCGGGATATCGCGCAATGTTTGCCTTGAACAGAATCTTCCTTCAATGGAAGCGAATTCACGTGGTCCTTTTTTCCCCAAACTGCATATTTCCCGATTGGCAAACTGGAAAATTATCAATTAACTTATCAGAAAATTTGCTTTTTATTTCACTGTATAAATTCCAATTCATTTTGATTTAAAAAATAAAATCGAATTAATTAAAAAATTATTACAAATTTATGTGAAGTGTATTTAAGTATCTAATTGATTTTCTAATTTAATTAAATTATATAAAGGATATTCCATTTCTTCAAAAATAATTGAATATAATGTAAGAAAAAAACTTTCTTTCGAATTTTAATGTCAATATCTTAACGGAGAAAAATTATGTCTTTCATCATCCAAGTAACTTTTTAAATATTTTTTATTGAAATTAAAAGTAAAAAAAAACGTACTTAAATCTTTATAATTACTTTATTTATTCTATAATATAGAACATAATAACGATAAGAGTATAAATAGAGAATAAAAATACTTAAATTATATCTATGCATTAAAAATATAAAAGTATTTTTAGTAAAATTGTATACTAATAAATAATATATTCACCTTGATCAAGAAATATAAATGATATCATTATAAAAAATTACAATTATTAAAATTAAAAAAATTACAAAACAGTTTCTTCCCTCGCTACTAAAAATAAAGTATTTAAAATTCCTTAACGAATATAAATTTTCCAGTCGCGCCTATCGCACACACGACTCTTTCTCAACCCAAAAAACAAATCTATTCCCCGAAGAATATCAATTTTACAAGTATCCTGAGAGCACACGCGACATTTTAATAACAAAATAAAAAAAAAATAAAACGTGATTCACCGAATAATATATCTTCCAGCTAAGATAACGCCTAGTAGACAGCGCGGTTTTGCAAAATGCAAATTATGTAGAATATAAAAATGTCACGTTGTGCACGGCCACGTAGCTTGTATTTCCGGGATGCACGTATGCACGTAAGGTGTCGCGGTGTATACGCGGTATGCATAGAGAGCTTATGAAAGCCAGAAATGTATCTTAAGTGAGCCGAGCAGAATGTGGATGTAATCGAAGGAACACTCGAAAATGAAGTCACCGTCTCTTCTTCACCGGTGTAATTCGAGCAAGCTGTTAGATGAAATGGCCGAGTCATCGATATTGGATCTACTCTTTTTTCTTTTCTATTATTTCTACGTGCTCTTTATTTTTCACGCCACTTCTGAAGACTCTTTGTGTGCTCGTCACACCAATTTCTATATTAAAACTTGAATTTAACAATAACTTGAATCTGTGTTGAAACTAGAAGAGAAGAAAGATTATTTTTCGCGTATTAGTTTAGGCGCGTTATTTTATCATCGAATTCAAGGGGTCAATTCCGTGATTCGGAAATCTGGATAATCTCTGTGAAAATCTCTGTGTCGGATCGAAATTTGAATTTCCTATGAGACGAGTTATTTATCACGCGTTTTAGATGAATTGTTTTACCTTTGTAATTCGAGTTGAGAGAATTCAATATTGGGTAAAATTATAATTTTGTTTGTTTATTTTTTTTTTTTTTCGTATTATACTGCGAAAATTTCTCAATATCAAAATCTACTGAGATTATATTATAAATCGAATTATTTAGCATATTATTTGAATCCATTATTCCTATAACTCGTATATTCAAGTTGAAATTTACATTTACAATCAACGATATCTCAGAGTAATTATATAGCGCTTGCTTTATCCGATATTCATCGTTAAAAACTAGTAAAACAAAATTTAACTTCTTACACACATTCATCCCTTCTCTTTCTCTTAAACGAATACGCAAAAATTATTTTATTGAATGTCAAATAATTTAATTTTGGAAAAACAACGTTTATGAGCTCCATTTTCTGTAAACAAAAATATTATATCCTTATATATCTTTTTCATTTAATCTCATCGAATTTCTTTTATTTAAAATCCACATTATTCGATTATTAAAATTATTAGAATCCATCAAAGTTCATTGTATATATATATATTCTCTATTTTAAATATCAAAATTTTTCACGTATCGAAAAAATTCGTGGCGATTTGCCTTTTCATATATTTCCTCATCGTCTCGTTACAGGGGTGCCCGGTAAAAGAAACGAAATTTATTACAATTGCTGCCCAGAACCGTATATAGATATAACGTTCGTGGTGATCATCAGAAGGCGGACTCTTTACTATTTCTTCAACCTGATCGTGCCGTGTGTCCTGATTGCCAGCATGGCCGTTCTGGGATTCACCTTGCCACCCGATTCCGGCGAGAAACTATCTCTAGGTAAGTTGGATAACCGCTGTTAAATGTCGCAAGAAAATGATATGAGAGATGTTCCTTGAGATTTTTCCATTTTCGTAGCAAACGTTTATTTGCAGGTCAAATAACAATTTCTAACAATAGAATGACAAAGAATAATAAAGCTTGATCATTAAAATTTTAAAATTGGAATCATTTAATTTAAACTTTTGAAATAATGTCAATCCATCTGACAATTAAGTCGAAATATTGATACAAGTATTTTTACATCTAGCGATATTTATTTTCGATATTTTCTCCTTTTTAAATAGACAAGCAATAAATGTATAATATAGAAATCGAGATTATTTTGAGGCTTCAGAAATGAATAAAAAAAAAAAAAATTAAAATTCTTAAATGAATTATTAATAAAAGTCGGAATAAAAGTCAACAATGTAGATATCGATGCGTTCGCAAAGCCATCGCATTGTTTCATTATGAGTCCAAGCCGAGATTCCGATGATTACTCACTTCCAGCAAGTTGAAATCGCTTGCTAGCATAATTGCAATTCCTTGCAGGCTTCGGAGCACGCTATAACAGCTCACGTGATTAGATTCAGTGGAAGTTCTCGTAACGTATTGAATTGTATGGGAGATTGCTGCCGCGTCGATGTCGATCATAGATATTCGTGTGCCGGTGAAATACACGAGTTTATTGATCGACCACGACCCTTCGTGGTTTTACGCTCAAATACGTGAAATTATCCTTTATAAATATGGCGAACATCACAAAGCGTTTTCGATGCTAGGAATTAACAGTTAAATGAGAGAAATTAATAATCAATCTTGCAACAGTAATTATATTTAGTAGTTTCAATAAACTGTTAGAAATTGCTTTCTCAGAAACTAATGAATATTATTCGCTTTAGTTATTACAATTTTTCATTTACTTAACAATTTATTCACTATAAATATTTAAAATATACGATATCTTGTTAATACTGAAATTTTTAAATTTCGAATATTTCAAAGTCAAAGAAAAAAGTTTACAAGAGAATTAAAAATATAGAAAGGAAAAAATTTAAGTCACGTAAAATTTGTTAATAGCAATCAATCAAAAGAATTTTATATCCTGCAAAATTAGATAGATTTATAATAATATTTTTAATTAGAGCATCATCAGCTGCGAGTCTCTCACCCTTAGTTATGGATTAATCTCGTTTGGTTATCGCGTTGGTGATAATTAATTGGTCGAACGAACCTCTTTTGCAGGGGTAACCATCCTCTTGTCCCTCACTGTGTTCCTGAATATGGTGGCCGAGACAATGCCAGCGACTTCGGACGCCGTGCCTCTGCTGGGTAAGCCCGTCAATTTTCAACCCCTTTGCGTCTCGTCGAGATTTCGTTTCACTCTCACAGTCGTCTTTTTAACCGAAATAGAGTCAAGATTTTTTTTTTTTTTTTTGAATGGTTATACAACGTTAACAACAAATAGAAAGAAAATATTTTAAATATTTGAGAACGAGACGGATGTAAGATAAAGGTTTCGAGAAAAGGTTTCCCATGGAATTCTTTTGGGATATGATTCAGTGGATTCTGTCTTTTCAGTTTAGATTTGTACGGTTTCTCAACGTGCGGTTTTCATTGAAAATTTGGATTGGAGCCCGCTGGAGGAATGAAATATACGTGTAGGGGCCTCCCGATTCTATCTCCCTTTGTCCGTCATTCCCTCGAACATTTTCAATGTGTCTTTGTTAGAAAATTGTATCTTCTCGTTCGTCTTTATCCCTAAATAAGTTATAACTCGGCGAAAATGGCTCTAAGAAAGCTGTATTTTTTGAAAATTTTTTAGCGTTTTTTAATGACCTAGTGTCTGATATTTGAGGGAATGTATATATCAATTAATATCAAAATATATTTTGTGTATACAGAAACCTGTATATTTAAATGAAATCTACACTTTTGAAAAGATTATCACATGTACTATTACAAAAACTTAAATCATTTTTTAAATTATTGAATTTTCTGCTTGCAAATTATTATTATATTTGAATTTGAAATTGAATTGATATCGCTGATATCAAGGATATTTTTTGATTCCAAAAAAAGAAAAAAAGCAAATGATTTCATCTCCATTTACAAGTCATTTACCTTTCAATGGAAAAACATTCCACATTGTTATCGAGGAGAATCGAGTCGAGACTTATTCCTATGAAAATTCTTTGGTGTTTCGTACAACCTCCTCCTCGTAGGAGGATCCATACAGAGACGTCTTGGATCACGTACATCTGGCCGGCACATCGTAATGTGAGGCTTATTGTACGCAATCCTTTATCCCCGACCGAATTGACGACTCCATCTATTGCAGTCAGAGCTCGATTCTGACAGTAGTAGTAGTAGTAGTAGTAGTAGTAGTAGTAGTAATAGTAGTTGGTTGACAGTAGTAAGAGATGGTGCGGGTCAGACGACAAACGTCCATTGACATCTTGATTGGGCTGAGAGATTGAAATTGCACGATTGATTTATTTCGACTCTGAATGATCCAAATCGATTTTAACAATGTATGGTTTTCTGAATGAACGATTGAACGAATCGTTTTCGAACCGGTCATAGTTTTTTTTTGAATTTCATGTCATGTTTCCACAGGAACGTACTTCAACTGTATTATGTTTATGGTGGCCAGCAGTGTAGTCAGCACCATTCTTATTTTAAATTATCATCATCGGAATGCTGACACTCACGAAATGTCTGAATGGGTAAGTTATAATTTATTTTAATGGTGGAATTTAAGAAAACAAGTTGAGAAGAGTTTTGTGCAAATATGTAATCTTCGCTTTGTTTTCCAGTTATAGTGAGTTTTGTTTTCAATTGTTTGTCAATTAAAAGAGATTTTTGAACTATTTAAGTTATTTTCAAAGCTATGGTATACATTGATTGGTATATTGCAATGTAAAATTGTAACTCGAAAACAAGGTCAAATGGAACACATGTTTCTATGAATTTTTTGTTTTTTTTTTTTATAGTTTTTATGTTAGATTCAAAAACTATAAACGTGAATTATATTTAAAATAATCATTGTCGTTTGAAATATTGTTTGTAACATGCTATTTATTACTTCACAATTATTCAGAATAATTTTTTATTTGAATAATTTGGAATTTAAAAAATGTATTATTTTAAATCAATTGATTATCTGTGTATTTTCAAACACTATTGATTTTAAATTTACTTGAATTTTAAATAAACAAACTTATTCAGATGGAATTGTTGCAATCTTCTGTCATTAAAAATTACAAAATTTATTATTAATAAATTTTAGATTAACAATTAACAATATACAAAATTAAAAGATTTTCTCGTTATAAATTCGAAGAGAGAAAATATTAAATTTTAAATACATGAGAAAGATCAAAGGAACAAATGATATAAATTTACATCAGCGGCAAAAACAGCATTTGAAATAACATGAATTTTCGTCGGCAAATGCGAATGTGTCAATAATTGACCATGCTTAAAAATATATTTCAAAGAATTTCTTTTTTTTTTTCAACAAATTATTCAAATAAATTTACGAATTATTTATATCTAGAAAATATGTATTATAATGAAAGTTTAATAAAATACATTTAATTTTATTTCTTATGACTAAAATTCGAGGATTTTCCTCGTTTTCTCTATCCTCACTGTGCGAAGTGGTTTCTTGGATGATCCCATCGTATATGTGACTTCAATTAGCGTGAGCTCATGTGCTTCCAAGTACACTTCAGGTTTACTTTGGTCGTTAACTGGATTCACCCTTTCGAGTGATACTAAGCTTCCACCTCGTCCACCTATTTTATTGTCTACCATATCCTTTGGATTTTGAGAATCTCATAAACGCCATTTCCTATTAAATCCTTAATTTTTTTTTCTTCTATAACATAGAAAATCAATTTGTATTCTCTCTTATATTTCATCTATCCGAATAAAATTATGCAGTTAATAATAATTATATATGGAGCAACGTGTTTGAATAATGTATATTTCTGTTCAATTAATCTTATTTTAGAGTATAATTTATTTATTTATTATAGATCGCACTTCAAACTTTCAGGTGAAAGTGGTATTCCTTTATTGGCTGCCTTGTATACTTCGTATGTCACGACCAAGTGATAAGGAGGAGAGGGAGGCGCAAAAATCTCAAAAACCGTCTCCAGTCACCGGTAATTTAGTGACACGAAAAAGCATCGACACAAGTACTGACAACATTTACTATACTTATTTATATCTATATAAATGTTTCAATGTGTTTTAATGTGTCACCATGAACACCGTTCTCAGTCTCACTCTCACTGAAATGCGAATCACAGAATACTCCTGATTAAACACACTTGACTTGTTTTTAAGTCATGTGCATGTGTATAAGCAAGAGATTAAGAAGAAAGTGAAATGTTGCCAGAAATTAATCATCCGTTTCTTCTTAATTTACCATTCCTATCTATTCTTTGACAGATTGTATATTTATTGTATATACACAAGATATTTTCCTATTGTATATGTATTTATTTATTTCTTCTTCTCACGTGTCATACAAAATTAAGAAACTTTTCTTTATTTATTTTACTTTATCATTCTTATCTATTCTTTAACAGATATGCTGTACATACACTTTTATTATTGTTTTAAAATATTTGTAAATTGTTATGTCTACATTTCCCATTAATTATTAATTTTATCAAATTAGTCATATAATCTTCCTATTATATCTACAAAATCAAAAGAATTTTCAAGAATAGCTAATATTTATTAAATTTAATTAGCTAATAAAAATAGCTAATATTTATTAAATTTATTAAATTTTATCAAATTAGTCATATAATCTTCCTATTATATCTTCAAAAATAGCTAATATTTAACATAATACAATGTTCATCAATTTATTCTTCTTTCCAATCTTACTACATTTCCAAATTTATAAATACTAACAACAAAGATCAAACTGAGTAGTCATCGTTCTTACCAGCTATTCATTATAATAATTCACGGTTACAGGTGCCAGCAAGAGTCACGGTGACCTGGAGCTTCGTCAAAGGAGCAGCAAGTCCCTCCTAGCGAATGTCCTGGACCTCGAGGACAACGCTCTGGCGTCCCACAATAATCTGTTGAACAACGTGTACAGTACCCCTGGCCCCCACCATCACACGATGGGCCACGGGCACAGTCACATACACGCGACCCCCCATCATCATCACAGCCACGCTGCAACGCCGCATCATCAACACTCAACGCCACTGGCACACTCCTCTTATCCGGCAGCGATTCAGATTGGTCACACGCCGCATCATCATCCGCATCCGCCAGAGACGCCTGGCCCTCAGGTCGAAACGATACTTCAAAACGCGTGTTTCTGCGCCCGAAACGAGCTCATGATGATCCTCAAAGAGATTAAGGTAAAGTCTCTCACGAGGCTTTTGTTTCGCGAGGCAATCCGATCAATCGGATTATAATTTTGTCGATGTGACGATTTACGATTGTAGATTTTTTTTTTTTTTTTTTTTTTTTTTTTTCAAAAAGATAGAATATCTATTTCTCTTTGTGTCAGGTAGAAGTACTATGGGTTTACGTTACTCTTTTTTTTTTTTATTAATATTATTATTTTTTAACGTATGGAGATTGAAAAAGATATTAAGATTATTTGATTGATAAATGATGTACATGAGAATTGATGAGCAATTATTAATGTATAAAAGTGTCATATTTATGATCATTATACGTTTAAGGGTAAATTAAAAAGAACACTAGGAAATGTATTTTCTTAGTCTCTATCTCAAGTGACTTAATCTTTTCAACACTAAAATTCTTACTTTCTATTTTTACCTCAAGATTATTTAGAATTTTTAACGAATATACAAATTTTTATTCAAGTTGCACTTTATTCACGTTTAGAAACTAGCACAGCATAGTACAGTGAACTTTAAAAGGAATTAGGAACTCGTTAGGCCACTAATTCGTTCTCCTCTTTCATAAGGAAGCGTACGCGCTCTTAAACACTTGAACGTTTACAGACTTGAGTCGTTGCTTTATTTTCAATAGAAAGAAGTGTCGTCCATTTAATAATAACGAGGATGACAATTAGCGAGTTCTTGCGAAATATACACGGTCTCCAGCTAATTACCAAGTGTACACTCGTTTTAATTTACTTGTAAGTGCGGAAACTTTCTTGTAAGTATTATGTGTGTATCATAATAGCAGGGACACGTATATCGTGGTGTGTCGACGTACATGAAATCATTTCTCTCTTGTATCAATGTTTGTGCAGGATTATTAAAGTCAGTCTATTCCTCGAGTCAAACTTACACGAGAAAGTCAAACATACGGAAGATCTATCGTTGCTTGTAATTATGAAAACATTAGATGGAAACTTCTTATTCGATGGTGACACTATGATAGGGACAATTGTAGACAATTGAATGGTCATATTCCAACAAGTTTCGAGAATTCTGTTGTACATTTGGTTCTTCTGTCTAAAGACGATTAAATAGCATTTCAATGGAAAATGATCATTGTTAATGGTTAGTGGATATTCAAGATGGAAACATTCAAGTATTTCAATGTTGAAGCTTTTAATTATTAATTAAAATATTAATATTTAATATTTTTTTTTGAATATTTTAAGCATTAGGCAAATTTTAATTAAAATTGGAAAGATTATAGAAATACTGAATTAGTCTATTTTTTCTAACAAAAAGGTCACAAAGAAAATAATAGAAATAGGATAAATAGGATATGCTAATAAGAAAGTAGAATAAAAATTTATTCTTAATATCTATATCTTTATAATTTTCTTGGAATTCTTTATATTATATAAATTTTTATTTATATGAAATTAAATAAATATAGCGCTATAGAGAATTGAGATGATTTTTAATAAAATAAATACAATTTTTAGGAAATAAGTTATAGATAAATGCACATTATAAATAGACGAGATTAGTATTTTTTTAAATATATTTCATAAACTGTGATAACTTTTTAATTATTATAAATAAAGTATACTAATTTATAATTTATAATTTTAATTGTATTCATTAGTTTTTCTATAATAATTATATTGGTAAAAAGATATATAGCTAGGTATATACTAAGAAATAGAAAATCATTAAATATAATAAATTATGTGCTTGAACCAATGGCATGTTTAATTTTGGTAATAATTATTACACGAATTAATGGATATCTTGAGTTTTACATGTGAGTGTTTAAACATCGAGTATATAAATTGGTCCCAAGTGAAAACAGCGAGAGAGTTACGAAATCACGATCAAACTTGAAGAGAAACTCTATTAAAAGGACATAATTAGGACTTTCCCTATATATCATCGTGGTACTTTATATAAATGCATTCAGCAACAAATATGCTCCATGTAATTTCAATACATACACGTGGAGTTTTCAATCATACATCAATATTTAAAAACAAGATATATTTTGGAGATTAATGCATTGATAATTAGGCTATAAGCTCATTCCTTGAAATATTAAATACAAATTTTTGTTTATCAATTTATATGTATTCATTAACTTTTTACATACTTATCTGAAAAAATATTCTTTTAATTTCCTAAAATTTTTTAAGAAGAATTAATACAAATATCTTAAATAAAAAGTATTGGAAATTATTACTGAAGTAATTTTCTTCAAATAATATTTAAAAATTCATTTTTAACTGACAAGTATATCTATGAAAACTATTTATTTAAAATATAACAAATCTTTTAAGATATAAGTATTAATTCCTAAAATGTTATTTCTTTTGATTATTATTTAAGAAAATTGACAAAATACTCTTACACAAATTTCTATTTACCATATCACCCAAAGTACTTCTATCTACCATTATTATAGAACCGTATCACAAAATGAATTAAACTTAAGGAAATTAATATTAATTCCCAATTCCCTCTTCCATTCTTCCAACAATCCATAAATCTCGTCCAAATCGTGGCCGATTTTCACGACACCCTTACAATATCCTCCACCTCCATCCCCCAACCATCCCCCTTACTCGCCCCTGAAAACGAGTGTGTCGTGAATCATACGTTGTACTCTCCTGTTCCAGATAATCACGGATCAGCTGAAAAGCGAGGAGTTGAACACGAAGGTGACGAACGACTGGAAGTTCGCGGCGATGGTGATCGACAGAATGTGCCTAATCATTTTTACTCTGTTCACCATCATCGCAACCATCACCGTCCTACTGTCGGCGCCACACATCATCGTCACGTGATTCAGATATGCTCAGACAACCGGCTTGACCGAGTCGGTGGTCGACGACGAGGATCGTGTGTTGCGCATCGGTGCGGACGGCGAGGGACGCGAACAGGACAGAGACGATTACGATGACGATTACGATTACCACGACTGTAACCACGTATGGATCCAAGCTAGGGAAATTCGAGCAACGTTCATAACCTGGATGTCTCTCCTACGCTTAGGCATGCAGCTGATCGGGGTTTCTCAAACCTCAGGATCGTGTGTTACGCCTCGTTTCGGGTGATCCGCACCGTGATAGGAAGAAAACGATGCGAGGACACTAGGCTCTTCGTATTCTTTATGATATACATACTATACATACATATATATATATATTATAAATAATATACATAAAGATAAGAGATATGTATATATCTCGTCATGTAGTTCATTCGAAGAGGACGCCTTAGCGAGACACGTTGAAAATGCGCCTACATAACAGGCGCGTTAAAAGGAAACACTGACACATACACGTACACGCATACATACACGCATATACGAACACGCATGCAGGCCACGCCGAGGTATCTGCATCCCTGGCATTCGTTGTGATGATAGGGGGTGGAAGGGGATCGAATTCCTCTCTCTCTCGGTTGACGCGATTTTTCACTCGAAGATAGCCAGCTGCCTGTTGGCGAATGTAAATTTCATTTTCTAGCTTTTATTGTGATTTTATTGTGAATTTGTTATCGAGTTGATTCGATGTTTGTTGTACGTGTAATTTTTAAGCGTAGGACGATATCGAGGTTCTAATAATAAACGTCGAAATTCTTTGTAATTCGAAACTCTTGTTCAATAGAAGGCATTTTATGATATTGAATTTGTTTTTATTATAATTTATATAGCGATTTTAATTGGTATTGATGTAATGAAAGTGTTTGAAGAAGGAGATTCCAAATATCAAAATTGATTAAGATTTTACTTCTTGGTAAAATAAATATATTTCTTAAAGGAAAAGAGAAAAGAGAAAACCATCGTTAAATTTCGGATTCGATCCATCATTATTTTTATCTTATTCTTGTTTTCCTTTATGAAATGCCAACAAGTTTAATCATCACTTCTTAACGATATATATATAAATCTATAATTGTTATCAATATAACAATTGATATTTCGAGAAGAATAAGATATAAATTACGATTACGTTTAATCAATATACTATAATAAATTAAATTTTTACAAATCAAATATACTCGCCCTTGAAACTAACGTGTTGAAACCGTTTTTTATTCGTTGAAAACTGCCCCCTAGAATAGAATACAACTAAAAAGCAAAGGATCATCTCGTCTTCGAAATTCGTTTCAATAAACGTTGCACGGGATGCAAATAAATCTGCGTACACACGTGTAAAAAAAACACGTGTATATATATATATGTATATATATAATATATATGTATATATAATATATATGTATATATATAATATATATGTATATATATAATATATATGTATATATATATACACACAACACGCGCATACACACGCATACATACGCAAGAGACAGAACATAGACCACCGAGGACCGTCGAAGCGTTTGAATTTGTTAAAGAATAAATCGAGTTTACGGGTACAACCATCGAAACGATTTTTCGTTTTGATTTTAGTACCTACTGTGCCAGTCAGAGAATCTCATGGAAAAAAAAACGAGAGATAGAGATAGATAAAGAGAGAGAGAGAGAGAGAGAGAGAGAGAGAAATATGTATATATATATATACAAACGAAAAAGAGAGAAGCTGAAGAAGGGTACATACTGCTCCTTTTATTGTGCTTATAAAATAGGGAAAGATAAAGAGAGGGGAAAAAGGAATAAAAAGGGAATAGAAAAAAAAGAGAGAGAGAGAGAGAGAGAGAGAGCGAGAAAGGAGGAAACAGACGAAAGAGAGAACACACAGATTAAGAGCAAAGCGCACACGTTAATATTCTGAAAAACTGAAAAAGCAACAAAAAAAAAAATAAATAAATAAAATAAAATAAAATAATAAAGAGAATAATAAGTAAAAAATAATAAACTACACACAATGAACTGCCAAGATGTTTCAAAACAATGCCAGTGAATTTTATTATCCGTATCACTAGTAAGTAAATCGACGACAACTTAAATAAAACGGGGGATTTATACTACGATTATTAAGATGGCGTGCGACAGCGCGGCGTAATAAACAAATGAAAACAAAAAAAAAAAAATAATGTTCTTTGTTAGCTCGTAAGAGAAATCCGGCGTAAGCAAGCGGAGAGAAAGAGAGAGAGAGAAAGGGAGAGAGAGAAAGAGAGTAAGAAAGTGAGTCAGAGAGTAAGTGAGAGAGAGAGAGAGAGAGGGAGAGAGTGACGACGCGGGTAATGGATGACTCGAAAAGTATGGAATGACGATGATGACGATTGACTTGGCGCAACATCTTTCTTCGTTTTTTTTTTTTTTTTTATTTTTTTTTTTTTTCTCTCTTCTTGTTTTTACTTTCCCTTCTATCGGCGGACAATCGTTTGTTATTGTCCCTCTGTACAACGCTTGTACAAGCGCACACACGGTACACACTCTCTCTCACATCTACACCACACGTAGGATACATTCACGATTCTATCTCACACATACAATCTAATCTACACACGATACACACGAGACTAGCATACATACGTATATATATATATGTTCACAGAAAAGAAAAAAAAGAAAAAGAAAAAGAAAAAAAAAAAAAAAAGAAAAAGAAACTTTTTCGATCTAACTGTTCCAAGGAGACAGACTTCCGCATCCTCGAGATCCTCGAATTGAATTTCCTCGTTGAACTCGACTCGATTAAGATCGAGTCGATATTTGTATACATAAAAATGGCGTCTTCTTCAACGATCGGATCAACGGGACTCGCGACACGATTTTCGAAAGCAACTCGGAGCTCTTAGTGTATATTTACTTTTTTAAGTCGAGTCGCCTTCGAAAAGAATGCGAATCTCGAAGATCCTCGAATGGCTCGTCCTCGAATTCTCGCTGCTTTATTCCTCGTTCTTCGATGCCGGATCGATTTCTCGCTTGCCTTGATTTGATCCGCCAAAACACTTGACACACACACACACACACACACACACACACACACACACACACACACACACACACACACGCGTATACATACACACCGAGATCTCGAGCGATCGCCGATGCCTGATCCTTGAATAATCTCTTGCTCTTCGACCGCACGCTACTCGCCAAACTAAATGGCCAAACCATTTGCAGTTCGTCTGTGAAAGTACCCACGTCGGATTATCCGTCAACGGACGCGCATCTGTTCCGATTGGTTTTTTTTTTCCGCTGCAAAGTGGAATTCCCTTTCCTGCGAGAGATATCAAAGAAAAGAGGAAAGGAGGAGAGAAAAAGATTCGAAGAGATGATTGTTGAAGATGGATGAATAAAGAAATACGCAAGGATCTTTCGTTCGAAATATAATAATTATCGATATGATGATTTAGTCACGTCGCATTTGGCATAATTCGCCATTGAATTAGGAACCGCATCGCGCTGAATGAATTTTTATCGTCGAACGTCGCGCTTTAGTTTAGTTTCGTAGCGTATTTGTCTCGAGGGAGTTGCGAATATGTTCGAGAGTAAAATTTTCGAGAATTTCTTTTAATGGATATTGCGTTGAGAATAGTCAAAAAATTACTCTTAAGAGTTGACGATGAACATTGAGAATCGATGAAGAATAATTGCTTTTGAAAATATTAATTTTTACCAATAGATATTTCGTTGAAATAATTCAGAGTAATTTTTATAAAACTCTTGAGAATTATTTTTCTTGAAATTTTCGTGAAACGATTCTCGAGAGTTATTATATTTGTAAATGGACGTTTCGTGCTCATTTCAATGTCCATTAAAAAAAAAAAAAAAAAAAAAAAGAAATGTTTATATTCTGTAAAGAAAGAGAAAATTGTAAAGAACGAATTATCTCGAGAGTTTTACTATTAGAATTTTAATATTCGCACTCGAAGAATAAGATAAAGAGAAGCGACACCGCCAGGCTTGACGTATCATCGAAAAAACGAAGCTATTATATCGTAGAGGTTAGGTCGTAAGAGCGTTCGTCGTTCACCTGTCGGCGTCTCGTCGAATTTCTCCTCATTTGCTACGAGTCTAGGCGCAGAGGAAACATTTTAGTCAATATACGAATATACGAATGCTCAGTATTTCATACGATATACCATTTAATATTTTGACTCGCGGCTTTGATCCGAGATTCGGACGCTCGTACAGGTTAATGTCGGCGGGAAATAGGATTTCCTTTGCGAGCTTTAAGAATCATCGAGTATCATGTTAGATTTCGTATGCTGTACTTCGTTAATTTTGACAATGACGACTGTTTGCTTCATCTTGCCTCGTTTCGAATTGGGATTACATTGAAACAACGTTGACAACATGCGATGATACGAAACACGATACGTGGTAATTTTGTATTGTTGTTTTAATATGTTGTGTTTTCTCGTGTTCCCTTTGTGTTTTCTTGTGTACTTTTGATAAAAATATTCTTTAAATTATTTCTCTATGTATTTATTTATTTGGGTAGTTACTTGAATATTTGAATATTTGGCGCCATCTGTTATCAAGAAAATCAGTTAAAGCTCAAATAAAATATTAGTAAAATTTTCTTCGTGTAAATGAAATTTATATTAAATAGAATCTCTGTTCTTATACGAATAGATTTTGCAAAATGTAAAAGAGACAATTAAATAAGATAGAAGAAGGTAATTTAGTTGTTATAAAAATCGAAATATAAACAAATGGTTCTTTCTTTTAAAAATCCATTTTCTTTTCTGTATTTTTCTATATACAAATTTTTCCTAAATTTCTTTTTTCCAATAATATTCTATAAAAAATTTTGAACTAAATTACTGAATAATAAGATATTAAAAATTACTTTACTTTGCTATGTTAAAATTATTTCATATAAGATTATATAAGATAAGAGATATATAAATCATGCATACGATCCAAAATATTTAAGATAACAAATGGCGCTTATTTTCTACATAAGTGCTATTATCTCTTCGAAATTTGAAACTAATGATCTTCAACTAGACCTAGTTGAACTTGGCCTAGAATTCAAATTTTTAGATTTGTTATTTTTTATTTATAAATTATCCAAAATTCTTGAGAAACTATCGAATAATATCCGACTCACCTTTTAATATCTCTATAAAATCTCTCTTTCATAAATTTAATTCTTCTCTGTCGCTCGCTGTTGTTTCAATGTAACATAATTCCAATTATGTCTATTATCGACTAGCTACACGCGCAACCAAGTTTCCAACACTTGCGATCGCCCTAAAAGCGATGCACACGAGAACCATATCTCTTTAGAACAAGATTAATCGCAATTTTCCCAAGTGTTTAACACGAGCACAAAGCACGTCGAAGACCTAAATCTTAACTCCCCTTAGAGCAGAATAATTTATTCCTCTCGCGAATGATAAAACGTAAAACGTAAAACAAAACAAAAAAAAAAAAAAAGAAAGGAAAAGAAGCTCAAAAAAAAAAAATAATAAGCGCAATCTCTGCGTTTGAACAAACGGGAAACGAAAATATACTCGACAATTAAATTGAAAAAAAAGAAAAAAAGCTTGTCAAAGCGAGTAAAGGAAGAAAGAAAAAAAAAAGAATAAGAAGAAGAGAAAAGAAACATCGGAATCTCGTTAACGGATAGTCTCACAGGCGGATTTTGTTGAACGTGTATAATAAAACGTGAAAAAAAGAAAAAGAAAAATGCTATAAGCACGTTTTGGCCATTGGCATTAACGCGACAACCAATCACGTTATCTTTTAAATATTATTATAATGGTTAAAGAATAATAATTAAAAAAAAAATTGTTAATGATGTTAAAGGAGCGGTTTAAAATGCAAAAAAAAAAAAAAAGTAAATAATACGTAGAGGATATAAACTTATAATCGATAACGCCTCGATTGGTGGAATAAACCATTCTCGATCTTTAAATCAGCTAATTAATTAAAGTTATTAAAAAAAATATAAAGCACTTAATGGTTCGCGCCGGAACGGTAGAATAAAAAGTATTACAAAGTAGGGAAAGAGATAAATGAAAAATGTTTAAAACAAAAAACGCGGTTATCTCGCGTGAGTGTCGTTAGGAAAAAAAAAAAAAAAAAAAGAATCGCGGAAAAAATAATATTAAATTACATTATTCGACATTGGCATGGTGTCGATNCCCTAGCGTGAAATCGATTTTTATCGCGAAACGAATGAACAAAAATGTTCGTGGTGGTTTTCTTCATTTTTTTCTTTTCCGCAACCACGTTTGCTGTAGTTCAAGTTGGTGGAAAGAGTCGCATAACGACGATTTATATTGTTATAACGCGATCGATTCGAGAGACTTTCCTTGGCCAATTTGATTACCGAATCGAGGGAAAATATTAAATTTTTCTAAAATGTAAAAAATGTAAAATGGAAAAAAACAAGATCCGCAAGAAATTTACCATTTATTGATTTTAACTGTGAGTGAAGGTTAATTTAATTTCAAGAAATTGAATCAGTGAAATAAAAATAAAGACATGATTATTTTGTGAAAAATTAAAAATTAAATTAAGTAAAATTTAATACAGTTATTTCAGTAAAAATTATTATTTAAAATTAAATGTAATTTTTTTATAATTTTTATATTAAATAATTTAATTGCATTTCATTATATTTAATAATTAAATATTTAATTAATTTCCATTTTTCACTTGTAAATTATTTGATGAACGAAATAAGAATTCTATATGTATATCTAATATGCATAAATGATTTTCAAAAAATTTCCATACAAAATTAAAATATTAAAATCATTTTCAAAATGATTCACTTAATTTATAGAATAAATGTTTATATTCGCAATCTAAATTCATCACAGAATTAACAATATTATAATATTATTGCAAAATGTTTACCTCAACAATGGAACAATTCAGAAATTATAATTTTTATTTAATAATATACATGGAACCATTTTTTAATGCATTTTTATCGACAAAATCTCACAAATGAGTTTTCAAATAACAATCTTCCAATTCTCGAAATTTTAACTCGTTGTTCTTTCCATCCACAGACTTTTGACTTTTTTCGCATTCATTTTGCAATCCATATTGCCATGATAAACGATAAACGGTAATAAATTCATGATACGTGCAAAACACGAGTAAAATTGCAATAACGCGTGTTATTAAAACCCAATTACACCATACAACGACAATATGTAATCGAAATTTATATGAAGCCAATAATGGAGGATACAAGTTGTCATTAAAAAAACATTGGTCGAAGCAAAAGCATTATCCGTTTTATAATTATAATTATAATTAATTTCACTGAGCTTCAGGATGATACGCAGGATGATATGGATGTATACACCATTTATAGACCTTCCGTGAAACGATCCCATAAAAAGTGATTGAAAATGAAGCGATTAAGTGGAAAATATCGATGAACTAATCGAATTGGCCATCGAACGGACCATTCGTTCGCATGTCGCGAATCGCATCGACGACGGCGCTCCCATTTTTAATCGTATTTAAAACGCGTTAACGTTTAAACGAGCAAACGCTGATTGTTAACGGGGAATTAACATCCAGCCTATCGATATTACTTGTTATTGATTAGTTACGCGAGCGTGAAGAGAAAAACTGAAATACTTAATAATAATAATAATAATAATAATAAAAAAATTATATATATATATGTATATTCGGGAATATAATATATTATAAAAAAAAAAAAAGAATAAACAACGCGAGACCTTAATTAGAATTATTTAAAGAAACAAAAATAATAATTATAATAATAATAATAATAATAATAATAATGGGCGATTTGTTGTTAAAGAGAAGATGTTAATATAATAGAATCACAGTGAAAAAATTTAAAAAAAAAAAAATGAGAGACGCAAACAATATTTAAAAAAAAGTGGAAGTTCCGACGTTCTCTAGAGGAAATAAAAAAAAAAATAAAAAGAAAAAAAAATATTAAAGTAAAATACAAAATCGAGATAAGCAGTTCGATAATTAATAAATTAATAAATTATATACTCGTTCTATAAATGAAGATTTACTTGTTGCCACATATCGAAGTCAAGTTGGAATTCGAAACGAGTTGCTCACTGAACAAAAAAAAAAATGATTTAACGATATATTAAACGAAAAATACCGAAAGATGGAAGAAGAACAATGAAGTATATGAAAAAAAAAAAAAAAAAAGAAAGGAAAGGAAAGGAAAAGAAAAAAAGAATAACTAAATTCGTTGCTCACGAATGCTCATTCATTGTTTTTATCCAGCGCGGTGTTTACGAGTAGTCGTAAGCCGGACGCTTTAGTGAGAATAAATTTAATCGTTCGAGTGTACTTTTCAATTATCACGCTCAAAACGTTCAAGCATTTAAGCTGTTCACGAGATTCAGGGTCTTAGAGATTAATTAGACGAGATGGTAGAAAAATTGTCGAGTCGTTCGTAATAAAATTAAAGGAATTTAAGAGAATTAAAGAAGAAAAATGAAAATGTTAATTCGTAAAATAAAAAAAAGATGTAAAACAGTAAATAGAGAAATATACACGCTCAGACACCGGGAAAGGGGAGTGTTTTCGTTCACGTTTCACGGGGATCTTTTCGTTTGATCGTTTTGTTTCCAGGGATACATATTAAAAACGTTTTACGCGTTACATCTACGCATTAATGGGAAAAGTAGAGTATCGACGTTACCGATGATCGATCAAATCGAAGCGACGAAGTGAAAGATAGAGAAAGAAAATGGGAAACAACGAGAATAAAAAAAGGAAAGAATGATTTAAATTTAAATTCAGAGGGATTGTGACGATTATTAACCCGTATTATTCTTCGTTTTAACAATCGTGTCGATGATTATACTGATATCGCAGGGTGATTTTAATTGCACGTGCTGCCGAAATGTTTCCACCTTCTTGAACTCGATGAAAGAAAAACGAAAAACGAGAAATCTTTTTTTTTTTTTTTTATTTTTTTTTCTTTCTTTTCGAGGAATACTGATATATCAAGCAGCAAACCTCGAGCCGAGAATGAAACCGGATAACGCTTTCGTGCACGTGATCGAGCGATGTCACGAGTATAAGAGAGAGGTACTTTTTGAAAAAGATTTCGCCTTCAAAGCGAGTCTAGAGTCTATCCAATGTCTTTATCAACAAAAATTTCCGACGAGCATTATTCTGTTCGAGATAATATTTCTTTTATCTTTGCCCGACAGCTCGGTTATGCGAACAACGTTGGAAGTTTTCTTTTGAGGGAAAACTTCGAAATTAAAAATTATTCTTCGAGTTCATTCCATTTTTAAAAGAAAATTCTTTTTTACCAAGTTTTTTTTTTCTTTTAATAATTCTTGAAAAAAATTTTTTCGATAGAATGAAGATTTTTTTTCTAAAATAATTGACTTTTTTTTTTTTTTGATAAAAAGATAACAACAAACGCGATTTTTTGGCGATTTTATATTGTGGAATCGTGATTGGTGTTATTATAAATTGAAACGAGTTTTTTTTAAAACAGTGACGTCCTCGAATGTCTGAAAATGGCAGCCTTCCATCAGAACGCGATGAGATTTGTGTTTAAACGAATCGAGAAAATGAATGAAAGTGTAAACGAGAGAAGGGGTGGGAATGGGATAGGAAACGAAGGAAACGAAGAAGCAAAATTCATGGAGAGAATTAACGAGCCTTTAATTAAAAAAAAAGGAGAAGAAGAAAAAGAGAAAGAAGAAAGAATATATAATACTGTATATTAAATTCAGCTTGTCACAAGTGGGGTTGTCATTATAAACTATTAATCTTATGATAATTAAAATTAATAATAACGATAAAATCACGAAAAAAGGAGTGAAACAATGATAATATTAAATGATAAAATTACTACTAAGAAATAATTAATAATGGTAATACAATAATAATTATAGAATAAAATAAATAGTGGTAACGGTATTAATTATTAATTATTAATTCTACGCCTGTACGAAATGTTGAAAATTTCTTTTCTCTCCGAAATGAAACGTTGTTTAACATACGATTAAGACGACTTCTATGAAGAATCGTTTCCAATAACGAATAATAATAATAATAATAATAATAGTAATAATAATAATAATAATAATAATAATAATAATAATAATAATAAAGGAAATATTATGTGGTTAACGAGAAATTTAAATAAAAGAAAAAAAAATTAAATAAAATGCATTAAAGGTTGGTACGCTATTAGAATCATAGTAGAGAATATGTACAGGGTGATGCGATTAAAGTGTATTCGGACATCGATCAGGCGTACGATTTTTCGAGTGTCCCGTTCGAAATAAATTTGAATTGCTATTCGAGGAAAAAAAAATATAAATAAATAAATATCGAGAAAAATAAGATCGCGAATGTAGAATCGATTACAAATCGTTGTAAAATGTTAAATTTGGAAAGGGGCTAATTCGTCGATAATTCATAGATATATACGATTTTTTACTGACTGTTCAAATAACACATGAAATATACAATATAAATAATACGTGATTAAATTTTTAATATACTCACTTGAATATTAGTATTTTTTCTTCTTTTTTTTTTTTAAGATAAAATTGTTAGATAATTAACTTTCAATTAATTAAAATTTGTAAACGATCCTATTATTATCCCTATAACTGCCATTTCAAAATTTAATATCATCTAACAATTATCTACTCTATGATCCTATTCTTTAATATCAATTTTTCGCATTTTGACGTTCACTTTTATTTTCTATCATCATTTCTTTAAATATTAAAATTATACAATATACAAATACATACATTTTCTTATTTAACAACAAATTTTTTTTATGTACCATCCCTTACATTTTTAATTCAAATTTGAATATTAGCTCGAGATGAAGAGTAAAAAAAAGTATTATACAGGAAATGTATTCTTCTCATACTTTTATTATTATCTCGTTGATTCGTTTTACTTCAAGAAAATCGGTTTGAACCTCGGGATGAAAGATGTAAAATGTCACCCACTAGAAATCTTCCTGTAAGAATCGAGCACATTTCTCCGTCAACGTTGCCTTAACTTGGAAAATATCCTTCAAAGACCAATCCCGATCGTTTGAAAGAAACGCCCTCTGCCGAACAATGGTTCAATTACCGTCAACACTCGAAATCGTCAGACGTCGAACGCAAGACACACGAGAGTCGACGAGTAGCCCCTTTCGATATTTCTACGACATAGAAACCCAAGAAGAAGAAGAAGAACAAGAAGAACAAGAGGAAGAAAAAAAAATATAAATATATATACGTAGAAATACTATATATATATATATATAAAAGCGAAAGGAAGCAAGAAATTTCGTCGACTGGGTCACGAGTCTTCGAAACTTTCTCCCTCAAACTTTGTAGTCATTTTACTCGACTCGTAAAATTAATCCAAGCGTTTTGAGGAACTTATTAAGGTAAACCGATAGAAATAAAACTAAAGATTGCTCATCGAGACACCTCATCGTTCAAGTGTCACAAAGACAATCCCACCCTCGGAAACTTCGAAGCGGATAGATGATTAAAAAGAAAAAAAAAAGAAGAAAAAAAAAATACGAGAAACGTTGTTGTTGACGTTTGTTGTGAATAAACGAACAATTTTTTCTTCTCTCTCTCGATGTGTGATACCTACCTCTAACGATTACGCGACGATAACGATAACGATAATTGTATCTAGATGAAATTAAATCGATCTTAATAACCGGTGTAATCTATTTATTAGCCGAGATTTAAAAAAAGAAAAAGAGGATAAAAAAAAAACGAAGAATAACAAACGATTAGTAGTCAGAAAAGTAATTATTAACGTGTAAGGTCTATTATTATATACTTATATAGCACGTCAAAGTCTTCCGCAGAGTAGTCTCCAAAGAAGTAGTTACAAGACACATGAGAAACAAAGACAAATGCAAAGGCACACGAGACGAATTTCTTTCTTCTATTTTTTCTGTTTTCTTTTTTCTTTTTTTTTTAAGGTTAGATTGTTGCAGATGAAATTCTCAATGGGATTTATAATGAAATATACAATATAAATAATTAAATTTTTAATATACTCACTTGAATATTAGTATTTTTTCTTCTTTTTTTTTTTAAAATAAAATTGTTAGATAATTAACTTTCAATTAATTAAAATTTGTAAACGATCCTATTATTATCCCTATAACTGCCATTTCAAAATTTAATATCATCTAACAATTATCTACTCTATGATCCTATTCTTTAATCTTTATCAATTTTTCGCATTTTGACGTTCATTTTTATTTTCTATCATCATTTTTTTAAATATTAAAAATAATATATAAATATATATATATAATATATATTATATTATATTATATTATATTATAATGTTTGCAATTTGGTAAAATTATTACAATTAAAATCATTAATTGGTTTTTATTAATTTTTCGTGTCTCTTCTCACGTAATCTCTTAAAAAATTATATTAATTACCAGCAATTTGTTACTTATTCGTTTATTTTGAATCGTAATCCCGTATAAAAGAAGCATTTAAGTTTAACGTCAAATTATTATAGCACGTAATATTTTGTAATAGAACAATTATATATTGCAATATAACGTAATCGTATGATAAAACAAATTGTATTTAGTTATTAAGTTTCGAGTTATTAAATTAACATGGAACGAGTATTAACATTCAGCCAATAAATTTTCGATTCAATTAAAATTCTATTTACACACAAAATTGGATTTTATTTCATATGCAACAATTTAACGTTCGCCTGTCTTGTTTCCCTTTCTTAAAGGAAACAAATGACAAAAATGTCCCTCGCAAACGCTTCTCTGAGTAGCTGTTTCCAAGAGAGTTAAACACGGAGTCCAGGGTTTTATCGATTGGCCGATTAATATTATTAGAATACATTTGAGAGTAAAACTTTCGAGAGTATCCAACGAATAAAAATAAAATAGAATAAAAACAAAATAAAATACGATTGAAAGTAAAAACTTTCGAGAGTATTTCTTGCGAATAAACTCTGCATCCAGAACGATTCAGTTCAATAATAATTTTCATCATACGATATCACGACTCGTGTTATTGGACAATCGTTCTCGATGCAGCATCTTCTATTCACGAGAAATATTCTCTCTTTTCATGCGATGCGTGTATGCAATACGTGTTCGACTTCTTCTTTCACATGGTAATTCGCGAATAGCACAATTCACGAATCCGTATCCATCCAAAGGGGGAAGAAAGAAATATGAAACGAGGAGGGATCGAGATTTATCACGTATGATGAATATCGATTGTGCGACTACGCTTATGGAATTCTTTCTAATTCTCATGAAAACAAACTCGCTTTCAATAATCATTTTTTAGGTAATTTAGACATACATTAAGAGCGATCTGATGTTTCAACTGAATTAAAATAATGCACGTTATCAAGAAACAATTTTCTTGAAAGAAATACTCTTGAGAAATATGTTCAGGATGAATATTTTATAACCAGATTCTAACTAAATTCACTATGTGAAAAGAATAGTCGAATATATATATATATCGAATCCACGAATTGCAATTTAATTAATCTCGCTCAATTTAAACGAAATATCGACGAAAAATCAACTCTCGAGAATTTAACCCTCGAACGTGTCCGCGAAACATGTGAAAAAAAAAAAAAAAAAAAAAATACTGTGATCGATGGAGAATCAAAATTATCGAGTTTAAGAGATATGCTCGTGTGATTCATTTTTGTATCGGTGAGTAAACGAAACGAAAAAAAAAATAAGAGGGGAAAGAGGAAAAAGTATAAATATGAAGGAGGAGGAATGTTCGAATCGAATCGAAGCGTGGAATTTTTTTTCTTGTAAATTAAACGCGCGCTTCGATTATTATACAGTAGTAGCATCTCGAGGCTAGAGGTAGAAACGTTTAGGAGGGTTTGTGAAAAGGGTCGAAGAGGATAGACGAGAAAGTAACGTTTTGAGAGAGGAGAAGTGTGTGATTACGCTTTGTATAAATTAGTAAGAAAAATTTAATCGCGCGTTTCACGAAGACACTCGAAAGATCGACGGCTCTTTGTCCCCCCATTTTATTAGACCGCTCTTTATACGCGAGAAGTGGCAGGTCAGCCGAAATGAAGTATAAACGAGAAACTTATTAAAGTTATTATAGGACCGAGAGACTTAAATAATTGTGAAATGAGAAACCTCTGTAGAGATTTTTGTTCCTTTGCAACGACCAGTTTGGGAGTAGTTCAAGTCAAGTTCTGATATTCTAGTTGAAATCTAATTAAGCGGTGTGTCCATTGAAACAACTTTCTGAAACTCGTGTTTTGCGAAAAGGAATATTTCAGTTTGCAAATTTTTCGTTTTGTTAAATTTATTTTTTTTTTCTTTTTCTTTTTTTAGGAATTATTTCAATATGAATGCTACTCTATTTCAAAAACAATTAATTCAATATTAATAATTTTGAAACACAAAAGTAAGCTCGAACAATTAAGAATCCAACAGATTGAAATAAATTTGATTATGTAAGAATATTTTTTATTTTGAATCAAACAAAGATTTCTTTTACAATATATTGATATTGAGGCGAATGGTACGACAAGCAATCAAATACACAATAATTTCGAGCAATAAAATTTGAACACATGTAAAATTACAAAGAGGAATTTTCTTCTAATCTAAAATCTTTTATCAACCAGTAACAAATTTATATTTTGAATTCACATTGAAAAAAATAAAAGATCTACTTTCCATATTGCTATTACGTATGAATAAATTTTTCCTTTCAGCATTCACTGAAAGGATAGGATCTGATAAAATCGGACTTTCATCCATTTCGGCTGAACCTGTATACATACATACGTATAAATGTATAAATATATTCATGTAACGCATATACGTACCGTATATTCTCTATAGATGCGTATTGCGAAGAGATTGAATTAAATTACGGCGAAACGTGGCGTGTAAAACGGATAAAACTGAAGAGAGATGAAAATTGGGAAAATTGTAATCGTTGCTCGTGATCCTCGTTGTTGCACGATCATTTTTCATGGAACGATTCTTCGTGAAATGAATTTATCGAGGAGCACAAGCTAATGAGAAATATTTGTAAATTATTGAAATTAATCTTATTTAAATGTTCATATTACATATATCTGAAGATTTTAAGTTTGATTAATTTTTTCCGAGACAATGTTAATTATTTCCTAATTGATAGAAAAATTTTCAAAGGTGCCTAAGAAGAATGTAACAAATCACTAATCTAAAATCTTATTTATTTAAATTGTTTGAACTTTAAATATAGATGTATTGTTTTATTATTTACTTACACGGTATCATTATTGAGAATAAAATTCAAAATTCTTATCAACTTAATATCTATAAAAAAGAATCTATAGAAACATTTAAATTTTTCAACTAAAACCTAAAATATCATATTTTATATCTTCACTGAACGAAACTGAATTAACATGAAAATTATATTAATCACGAATATATTTCTCATTAGATATAGCTCCTTAATTCACTGTAACAATGAATCTTCTCGAGGTATCATCGTGCAAAGCGATTCTATATTCTCGATCAATCATAAAATCTCGAAACAAATAAAAAAAAAAAAAAAAAAAAAGAGATGAACAAAACAGAAAACGACGACGATTACGTCACGTATGGATGCTAGAGGTGGGGGTGGAATGCGTGGAGTGGCGGAGTTTTATTTCTCGCGATTCACTGCCGCAGACTTCCTTCATGGCAGCGTGAATTACTCAAGAAATTAGGATAAACGATTAGCGCGGACACGCAATGTTCAAGTGCCAAATTTTTAGCTATCTTATATAAACACGTAATTTATCGCGCCTGTCGAACCCAGCAGACGCTTAATTAGCGAGCGAGCGAGCGAGAGAGAGAGAGAGAGAGAGAGAGAGAGAGAGAGAGAGAGAGACTGTTTTTAAAATTGGTGACTGAAAATGGTTGAAGGGATTTGTATTAAGCGTAGATCGAGATTGTTCATGCGATTCGTTGTAAACAATTGAGGCGTCGAGATGGGACGATTATAATTGTTATTAATCGATGATAAAGGCGTGTATATGGTTTTATCGCGTAGAACGATTCGGGGGATAATTTGATTAATCGAATCTCATCAATATCGTTCTTGTTGATTGTATCGTTAAGAGTGATATTTTATAGAGGCGAAATTTTCAATCCTCGTCGACTCGATATTCGATCCTCGAAACGGCTAATCGCCAGTGGATCACTTTTGGCCCGCGTATCTGAATTAAATATCGTTTACATTGCCAGGGATATAGGCCAAAAGTGGCCCAATTATGGCTGACCGAGGGTTAAATCTGTAACGCGCATCAAATATGTATATTTGATATCGTCAACAGCCTTGAGAAAATTTGAGAATTCTGTGGAAAGGAGTATTTATTGATATTTAATCGTTTGTATTTAAAGCAGTACAAATTTGCTTTGGATTCGTTATTTTATAATCACAAGATTTTTGAAATGATTAATTTAATCGATTGTAGATATTTGAAAATTTGTAAAAAAAAATTTGAAATATTTAAAGATATACAATAATAAAAGATATACATACAATAGAAAATATCCAGAATAAATATATATTTAAATACGTCATTATTAATAATGTTAATTATTGTTATATAGTCATTAATAATTCGTAAAAGTACGAATTTATATCAAGTATCTACAATCTAATCAGAAAAGTTAAAATTAGCTCAAACATCCTTTCTCAAAGCTATATTATCGAATTTATATAAGTTTAAAAAATAATTTCATTGGAAAATTCGATTAGCATGGATAAAACGCTCAAACGATTCGCGAATATGTAGCATTGTTAGAAAGAGAGAGGGAAAAAAAGAAAAAAATCACTAATTAACATATTTTTACTGCGTTCCATTGAAATTGTTGCATCTATCTTGATTTTTCTCGAGTCGTTGAGCGAGGCTCTCGATGTAACAAACGAGAGAAAGAGATAAAATGAGAAAAAAAGAAAATAAAGGAAACAATGCGTCACAGCCAACTGAATTTAAAAAAAAAAAAAAAAAAAANAAAAAAAAAAAAAAAAAAAAGGAAAATTTTTACGAAGAGACAAGTGGAAGAGTCGATATTTTTCGAATAAAATAGGCAAATCTCGTTCCCTTCGTTTCAGGAAGGAAGGACAAATGATCGATTTGAAAAAAAGTTCTCACACTCTCTCACCATGATGTTACAACGTTTTTTGAAAAATCTCCTCTGTTTTCCTTCTTTAGACGATCAATATAATCGATAACCGAGCCGAAGGAAGAAGTAAGAAGAGACGAATAAAAAAATAATAGGAAAAAAAAAAAAAAAAGAAAAGGCCATAAGCCATCCACGCTTGGAGACAAATAAAAACAAGGAAAGAAAGAAAAATATAAAGAAACGATGAAATGAAGAAAAGAGAGAAAGGAAAGAAGAAAGAAAAATATTACGAAAACAAAAGTAAGATCTAAATTGATAAAAGAACAAAACAAAAAAAAAAAAATATCAAAAAAACAAAGTATTAAACGTGTACCATTAAAAAAAAAACGTAATCCCTATTTAAAATCGTGTTTGAATGGTAAACGCGAATATTCGTGATGAAAGAAAAAAGAAAAAAAAAAGAAGAAAAGAAAAAAAAGAAACCGAGAGGAAGTAAATAAACCTTAAACTAAATGAATCAATAATCGAGTAAACTGAATATTAAACGCTAGCCTGTAATCAATAGACACGTAGTATAATTACTTCGAGCAAATATAAATTTATAGAGGTGATTCAAAAGGTGTAGTCTATACTAGAAGTTAGGCTCGAACTTTTAATCGAGATCATTTTCTCTCTAAACTAAAGGAAAGATGCTAATTACTTAATTATCTCTTAAATCAATCTATTGAACTTAACGAAGCTAAAGATAAAACGAAAATAGATGAAAAGGATGAGAGATATAGGTGTGAAATGAGAGGAGTGAGAGAGAGAGAGAGAGAGAGAGAGAGAGAGAGAGAGAGAGAGAGAGAGAGAGAGAAGGTATCGTAGATAAGGATGATTGAGCTTGATCAAAATGGAAATTTAATAATCGAATATAGAAAGAAGGATGATTATTTGTAAGGGGTGAAAGGTGACAGGTGTAAACGAAACGAAAGACACTTTTGACGAATGACAAAGAGACGCACCGAGACAAGATACGAAACGCACGAAATCTATTTCTTCTCTATCTACTACGCCCTTTTTTCTTCCCTATATACGATATATTTTAACGAAGGAATCGTCTCTTTATTGTCCACCGTTACACCAGTCGTCGAAGTCGTTACGAAGTTATATATAAAAAAGAAAAGAAAAAAAAAAAAAAGAAAAAGGAAAAAAATAGAAGAAAAAAAAATAAAATAGGGGGAAAAAAAAGCGAGTCTAACGAAGGATATAATATATAACAACGGAAAGAAAGAAAAAAAAATATTTCGAGCCTGTGAGTGCGTGGGAGGGAGAGAAAGGTGGCGAGAAAGGGAGAGAGAGAAAGGAGAAAACAGAGAGAGAGAGTGAGAGAGAGAGAGAAAGAGAGAGAAAGAATGGCGGAGAATATGTGAGAGAGAAAGAGAGAGCGAACGAGAGAGACAAAATGAGAAATATTACAAAAATTCGCGCTTACATATGCAAAAAAAAAAAATATTATATATAAGGGGGAGAATAAAAGAGAGAGAAAAAAAATAAATATTTACAACAAGAGAGAAACAAATTGAGAGAAAGAGAGAGCGAGAGAGGGAGAGAGAGAGAGAGAGAGAGAAAACGAGCGAGAGAAAGAGAGAGAGAGAGAGAAAAGAAAACGATACTCCCTTTTTCCGTAGACCCTGGTGGGACGATGCAATTGAACTGACTCACCCTCGATCTCACTTGACTTTTAAATTATGCCTCGACAACAGCCTGGCCTGATAATAGTAAATTCATATTGAAGAACGTTAAGTAAGATAATAATAATAATAATAATAATATTAATAAATAATAATACTAATAATTATAATGATATTAATAATAACACTAATACTATAAATAAGATTAAGGAATAATAACGATAAATAATAGTACTAATATACTACTACTACTACTACTACTACTACTACTACTACTATTAATAATAATAATAATAATAATAATAATAATAATAATAATAATAATAATGATAAAAATTTGTTATATTTCTACGCTGGGCTCTTTTTCGAGGCAGAAACGTTGATCGATATGAAAATCCCTGTTAACTGGTGAGCACGTAATCGCCGCATTGTAATATTATTAACATTATTACGTTATTATGAAATTGTTGAAATAAATGAAATGAATATAAACGTCTTCTATTTACTTATTCTTCACTTTCATTGAACATTATCATTCTTTGAGTTGCTTTATAATTTTTAGGAATCTTAAGAATTTTTGTTTTTTTCTTTATCGTGAATAACCTTCTAAATTTTGCCTCCAAAATTTAATTTATAATTTAATTTTTTGAAAAATAATTGAAATAAATTAAATTTCTTTGAAGATTCGAAAAAATAAATATAATAATATAATGTGACTATAGATTATAGAAGAGGGTATAGAAAATAAATTCTCCTTTCATTTTTAATAATCTTTATTTCCTTATAAAAAGAACTACCTATCAATCTATCTTAATGTTACGTCTATTTAATGAGAAATCAATGTTTCGCATAAACATATTCGCGGCAACGTTTCTCATGCATAATAAAGTACAAATCTTCTCGGCTCAACAATATTTCTTATTCTCTCTTATCTTCTCCTTTATATATTATTTATATACGTAATGTGATAAACAAGATAAACTAATATACACTCGCTATTACGATCATCCTTTTCTCTAGTAGACAAGAGAGTATTCCAATCGTGTTATTTAAATCTTAACAATTTCCCTTCTTCGAACACTTTACATCGCACTAACTCATAAAAAAATCTCTCTCCGTTATTATTTTCAACGTGACCATTGTGTTCGTGATAATTTTTCAAATGTTTCAAAAATTCTATCGAATGTTCTTCTTTCTTTTTTTATTCTTTTCAAACGATTTGGCAAATGTTTAAAAATTTCATAAAAAAAAAAAACAATTGGAATTCAGAAAATCGTTAATAACGTGTAATCAATTTATCATACTTAATTTGAACTAGTGCTTTAATGGGTTTTTATTATACGATATATGTATATAATTTGAGATATTTCTTATCAAGTATACGGTTATACAGGGTGTCTCGTATTTTTCTGACCAAACTGCAGGAGCATAATTTATGTTATATAAATTTCACACGATAATTTATGATAATTGCTCATAATATTTATATTAATTTTCATTTCAAGATTTTTATCTAAACGTACAAATACATTTAAAACTCTCGAGAGCAATTTTCATAAATGGACTTTTCTTGCAAATTCTCGCTAATTGTTATTCCTCTTATGTTAATGTTATTTAATTTATTTATTAATTAATGTTATTAAATTAATTTTATTTTCACATAAATTTAGCACTTTAATGCAGAATTTATTGCTATTCACGCATATTCAGCCTATGTTTAATATTACAAACAGATTGTGAATTTTTATGAATTTGTGGAACATTTGAACATGTATAAAATGCACGTATAAGATACAAAAAGATACCCAAAGTATATCCAAAGTAGAATGCATATTGTGAATTTCAATTTGCATAAACATCCACTTATAATTTTGCATTAAACTTGTCACTCGCAATTTATTCTTCTATAATGTGCAAGTTGGTCGAAAAATTAGGAAACATCTGTATATTTATATATGTTAAACCTACATGAATGAAATTATATCTAATAGCTGAATTAAGAAACGGTCTAAATATTTGTCTAAATATAGATGAGTGATAGGAATATATGTATATTCAAAAATTAACGATGCAACTGTTCGCTAAGATAATATATATTCAAAAATGGAAGAAATTAATGGAAATTTGTTCAAATGTTTACTTAATTAGCGATATTCACGCCTTTTTTGTGCGATAAATTTCAATACGGTACGGTTTGATTGTTGTAACGCTGATAAAATGATTTCCCTTAGACATTTAATTTTAACGATAACTAGATTTATAGTTCGAGTGGAATAAGCTTCCAATTGCTACACGTGAGAATCAATGAGAGTACATTCTTACAGTTTTTTAATTTTTCAATCATATAGAAAAAGAATATTTTATTCGTTTAATTTCGATTTTATCAAATGAAAATTTAATTTTTAAAATTCATTATTTCAATGTACTATATGTTCATAAGACAAGAGAACACTTAGAATAATTAAAATACTTGTAGAATAAATAAACATTGTTATAATTGTTGAAAAATTAAGTTTACACTTATTCAGAAAATTTAAATTATACTTTTAATAAATATTGTATTTAATTGTATCGTGTATGACTTATGAACAGGAGAGTACATTAATAAAAATTGTTTACTTAAATTGTTTAATAAGAAACTTAAAAAATATATTAAAAATCCAAAATGTTAATAATAATGAACAATAATAATTATATAATGATATTATATTTTTAAAAAATTTATATGTATAAAATGATATTAACCCTAAAATATTTGATGTTATCTTTTTCTTTTCTTTTATAATTTTATAAAAGAAGTATTTATTATTGTATTAATTATAAATTATATTTACAATAATATCAATTCAATTTGAACACATTATAATTTAAAAGTAAAGATATACAAAGAAAATGTATTCGCATCAATTTATTCTAGGGTTAATCGAAGATGCCAAATTGCAAAATTTTTTATTTTGATTTGCAATTGAGGAGAAAATTTTCAAGAAAAAAAGATTTATAAAACAAAAGTTAAATCATCTTACAAATTTTCCAATTTTTATAGAGATATTTTAAATACAATATAAAAAAAATATGAAACATAATTTAATTTTGTATCCTCTTGATATCAAAAGTTCAAAAAAAAAATTATCTCTCTTTGCTTATTTCTATATCATAATCTTTTTTAAATTTCATTCATTTCACCGAAACAAAGATTTAAAGAAGAAACATAAAACTCTAAAGCCAAATTAATCTTCCTCTTTTTCAGAAAACTCCTCTTATACTTATAATGAAATCAATTTAATATACAGGATGTTGATATATTCGTGAGACATATTTGAGAATAATAAGATGTCCTCGTTGCAAAAATTCAATTAATTTCGTAACTCGACAAATAAACCAATCTCGACCAACATTTTTGTACTTTTGCAATTTTTTTTGTTTTTAAGATCGACCCTCCAAAGATATCTCTCAAATATATATCATCGTACATCCTGTACAAGTAATAATACATCGACGATTCAATGATTGAAACGTTCGATAGTCTCGTAAAAATCTTCATTTAAAATGAAGTCTCATTGTGATTCTCGTACACATGCATACTTCGCATATTCTCGAGTGAACAACGCTATAAAATATATAGAATTAAAATGTATAGAAATGAACAAGCATTATCTAATTACTCCACTTCACGGGGGACTAAACTCTAGTTATTGTATCTCGTTCAAGGAAGACACGTGTCACCCTAACGTTACTCTAAATCTCGAATGATATCTCATACACATCAGGATTTATATTCATACAAGCGAGGACGACGAATCACGAACGTTCAACGATGAATTTTGTTAAAACATCGGGTCTCGTATTCTCTTTTATTTCCATCCATGACCCGAACTTCGAAGAAATTATCTTTTTCATTTTTAGAAGATACATCCTCTAACTGTTGATAATTTAGAAGATTGTAAAAGTTCAGGTCGTTTCTTTTTTTTCTTTTTTTTTTTCTTTTTTTTTTTTTTTTTTTTTTTTTTTTTTTTTTTTTTTTTTTTTTTTTTTTTTCTTTGGAAGATTCAGAATTGATTCACGATTTATTTTATCTTTTACGTATAAAATTATGAAAACGACATGCGATTTGAATTGTTTCTTATTAATCAAATTTAGAAATATTTCGATTCGAAAAGAAGTGAATGTTGTTCGATAATATTAGGTTGTTGCATATGCTCTATTTTACAAATATATATATATATATATAAAATCATTTAGAATTTGACGATTTGAAACTAGTTAAATGTAAATTTTAATCGTGCGTTATATCATTGTAGTATCGTTGAATTGTGTTACGATTATAAATAGTAAGAGAAAATATAAATTCTTAATAATATTGCATATAAATTATGTATTATATAATAAAATATACTTTAACATTAAATTCAAATGCTTCTTTCATACATTTCGATTGATAATATATTAAAGATAAAGAGTTTTTAAAATTGCAATATTAAAAGAGCGAACAAACGAATTGCTATTGTGAAAAATTAAATTGACAAATAAATAAACAAAATATAAATCAACAGATCATTAATAAAATCAATTTGAATGATTTTCTCTCGCTTCTCGATGGATAAAGTTATTTAATTTGTTGAATCAAGTTATTGATTAATATTACTTTCAACCCCTTAACATTCAAATTATTTTTCATCAAAATGTGAAACTTTTTCATCACAATATATAATAAATGTAAATATAAATCTTTCATAAATTACATATTTTGAAACAACAACAACAAAGGCAAATGAACAGTTGAACAGTATATTATACAACTTTAAAGAATTAAAAATCTCTCTTTAATCTGCAACAACATAATATTTAGACATTTCCATCGGTGAATAATAGAGATTCAACGAAATTAAAATCGAAAAGTTCGTATATTATATACAGTAACAATTGGGATAATCACATATAACAATTGGGATAATCCGCGAGGCACAACTGTAGGCGATACATACGAGAAAATCAACGTTTCGTTAAATCGGTAACCACAAACACCCTTTGCGTAATGGAGCAAAACTTTCTATTAGAGAAAACATGACCGTTTTAACAATCTTCTGTTATATTATAGCGTGGGTATCATATATTCGTATATGACATTTTATTTTCTTATTTTTCTCCACTTTTTTTTTTCCCTCTCTCTTTTATCTTTATTAACGATTATGTACGCAGGGCCGTGACATTGTGCTTATAATGTGCGCTTCCGCTGTGACGTCAAGAGTTGTGACGATTCAATTTTTTCTTTCTTCTTTTTTTTTTTTTTTCGAGAAATCTCCGTAGGAGAGTCTGTTTGGAAAAGTGAGAAATTTGGAAAAAGTTGTGTGGCTCGGTATTGAAATGATTAAATGCTTCGATATTGGAATTTTAAAGTTTGATTTGAAAAATTGTCGAATTTTTAAAATTTCGAGTTTGAAGTTTACAAAATTATAAATAATACAAAACTTCAAATTTTTGCAAAGTATAGAAGTTTGAAAATTGTCAATGATCAAAATTTTTAAATTTCAATAACGTTTCAAAATTTAAGTATAAAGTAAAAAATATTCTCAATTATTTATACGATTGAGGAATTTGAAATTACGAATTCTCGAAAACTCAAAATTTTAATATTTGAAATTAATAAAAATGTGACAATATAAATACATAGATTCAATGAAATCAAATTTGATCGTCTTTCCATTTTTGAATTTCTCTGCAATTAATTCTGCAATTAAAATACAGCACGGCCAACTTGTTCCAAATGAATAATGGAGTAGAAAAATCGAGACGTATGTGTCTGTCGTGAACGTTGTCACGGCCCTTCGATGTTATGCATCGCATGATGATGATTCATCAAACACGAGTTCTTCTAGATTACAATAATGGCAACGATTATTTGCACGATTAATATCAAAATTATTTGATGTCTACGCTCTATGCTTATTCCTTATTCCCGATTAACCGATTGCTCATCTAGGATGCGTGGTCAATGGGATATTAATTTTAATATTGGATTCTTAATTTGCGTTTAACCAGCACTCAGTTTGTGTCGAAGGAAGACAATTATAATCGTGATTAATTTCCAGATAATTGTTTAAAATCAATAAGATATTTAAATTTCGATAAAGAAAATAAAATCTGGATTGATTGAATTATAGAATGAAATTCATTCAATTTTTTTTACAAATAATTTGAACGATTATATACGACGAGTGCTGTTGAGCTTCGTTCCTTCACAATTTTTGAAACTTCAGTTACAAAATGAAGAAAGATCTTCGTGTTTCGACTTTTCGTTACATTATCACCACCATCATCGTTTCGAGAAACGAAAAAGGTCGAAACAATTTTTGAAAATCTTCCAAAAATCTCTTCTTCGATTAATTTCTTCGAAATAAGCAATATTCAAATGAAAAAGCTTCAAAATATTAATTTCATCCCGTGGACCTTATCTCGAGGCGAGAGGAATACACATATACACGTAATTTTATACAAAAGAGAATATTATGAGAAGACGGCGGATGAAACGAAAATTGCGATGATGGCACGCGTTTTATTCCCTTCCAATTTCCTAGATTGGAATGGAATTTATTTTCCACGGTAGATCTCTATTATATGATCCTGGTCCACGTACTCGAAGATGTGAGGTGCGTCCATCAGGATCCCGATGGTACCCGCGGTCGTCACCAGGAAGAAAATGTAAAGCTGCAGTCGATCGATCACCATCGCCACGTACTTCCAATCTTCCCTCGTCTGAAAGGACGAATATCGAGAATCAGTTTTAATCCCTTACTTTTTATAACCAAAAATAAAAGATAACAATAACGCGTGAGTTGAAAAAGAAATCTACTTTCGTAATCTAGACAGACGAGATAAGTTTTTAAGGAATAAAGCAATAATAATAGCTCTTTTATTTTCGAGATATATAAATTTTTAATCAATCCTGATACAAAAGATACAAAAATAATTCTACTTTTATAAATATTTAAAATTCATTCATTCACATTACTTTAAACTATAAATATAAATAATTATTTCAAAAAAATTAATATAACATTATTTTTTTTTAAACCTTTAAAAATTAATAAATCAATAAAAATAATTAAAAATAATAAATCTTAATATTCTAATATTAAAATTTTAAAAATAAACTTTAAATCTTTTCAATGTAAAAGAAATATTTTAACGTAACAAACAATTTTCGATTACCTCGTTGAAAGTTCTCTCTAACAAACGACACATTAATTCATTTACATTCAAACTGTCGATGACAGATCACTCATTATCATACCATTAAAAAATTTTAACGACAATATGAAATAAGTGAAATAATTTCTCCAACCTGTATGTACAGATCTTCGTTTCTCAGATGCTCGGCAATGAACTCGACAGCCTCGGTAGCTTTGCTAGCTTCCGGGCTGAGCAACACCGAATCAGAGCTCTCTGATCCCCTTCTGTCGGCGAGGCCTTCCCCGCCGGCCGCGCTCGAGCTGCTCGTTGTGTGATGAACCTTCCTGTTGATCTTGCAATTCGGATGATGAAGATCCGACAACTCCATCACCTCCATCTTCGACTTCGTCAACGAGGTAGGCAGATGCTTGGGCAACTCCGTCGGGCTACCCGAGTAAGTGGAAGTGGGCAACGTCACGTTTGGAATCTCCATCATCCACCTGAGACGCGTCTTCTTGGGCCTTCTCATCATCAGTATAGTTGGCAGATACTTCAAGAATATCTTCCTGATCAACTGGGGCATTCTGTGGGTCCTCGGCCCACGGAAGTTCCAATTGATGATGATCACCGTGACCAGGATGCTGACCGTGTTCATGATGAACGTGAAGAGAAGATACTTGGCGATCAACGGGAGCACCAACGAGGTCGGTGGCAGGATCTTGCTGACAAGCAACAGGAACACGACCAATGAGAGGAGGATACTGATACCCAGAGTCACTTTCTCACCGGCCTCGGCTGGAAGGTAGAACACAAGCACGCATAGGAAAGAGATGAGCACGGTGGGCAGGATCAGGTTCACTGTGTAGAACAGGGTTTTCCGTCTGATGATTATGTAGAACGTGATGTCTGTCTCCGTTGGAAAGTCGCCTTTGTAGACGTTCAAGTAGGCCGGAACGTTGATGATGTCCCAGGTGCCGCTCTTCCAATAATCGGACAGGTCGACGAAGTTCTTGTTGTTGTACAAGGCAAGGGAGACTTGGTCGCCGTTGAACGTCCAGGAACCGAATTTCATGATACAGGTCTGCTGGTCGAAGGGGAAATACGTGACGTCGATGG
Source organism: Apis laboriosa (assembly GCF_014066325.1). Classification (NCBI taxonomy): domain Eukaryota; kingdom Metazoa; phylum Arthropoda; class Insecta; order Hymenoptera; family Apidae; genus Apis; species Apis laboriosa. The sequence goes on from NW_025223092.1 coordinate 2,267,160, forward strand.
TGCAGGAACTCTGGTAGATCGCAGGTGGGACCCAGAGGACGTCGCCGTTTGGATAGATCAGCACGTTGCTCTTGTACCGCACCTCGTAGTTGCCGTCCGCGCTGCAAATTTTTGTTTTTTTTTTTCAGAAAAGAGAGAACGAGTAAAATTGGTGAGAAAACTTTGGCTCGAATTTTGTCACGTACTTGTTAAATAATACGATGTCAGGTTTCCATACTTTGTCGGGTGGTAATCTGAGTACACCGATACCGCCATAGTCTGCCTCGTCCCATTGCAGCTGATAATCCGTCCAAATAAATCTCAACCAAACGTTCGACTTCATAATTTGATTTTTCTCATTCTGGAAAGACACGAGTCGAGTCACATTCATGCTTTCCATTGCCTCGAAATTCGAACTCTTGTATTAACCTAAATTCAAATCTCTAACCACGTTTCCTTAGAGAAGAAATTTTCGCTCAATGCGAAAAATACAGAAGAAGAAAGAAAGGAAACGTGAAACCTTTACGCTCTTCTTTCTGACAGCCACCCCTACGTACGACATTCTACACCCCCAACACGAATAATCACTCACCACGTTGATCAGTTGCACGAAAGCGAGGCCAAAATTCACGTGCACCTTCTCTGTCATGTTCTGCACAGGTCTAATGAGTTTGTTGTACCCTCTAAACAAATCTCGCACCAACCTTTCCTCATCCTCGGAGCAGAGACCTGTGAAACAACGTGGATTAACAGCCGACACGAACGACGGAAAAGAAAGGAGAGATCAAAGGGGAAAAAATTCATCGAACGAACCGACGCAGAAAACGGCGGAGATGAGTAGAATTCGCGCGAGTCTCGAGCAAAAATGCATTTTTGGACAGGTTTCAGGTTGTGTCCCACCCGTAGGCACCCCGTAGACACTCCAACAGCCACCGCCACAGATCAATATGAGTACGCAGACGCTGGCCAATAAGTGCATTTCCTCTCTTGCCGTCCGTTACTCGGTCGTCCACCTTCTTCCATGCTCGTGAAATTAATCGGTCAACCCTTTTCACAACGTTCGTCACTTGTCGCCTCTTCTCTCTTGGTTGTAACCTTTTCCTTCTTCTTTTTGATTTTTTTTTTCCTTCTTTTTTTCTTTTTTTGTCTTTGTATTCGAAACAACGACGCGACTGGAACGGAGTCTTTATTTGGCGCGACTGGGGTGCGACTCTGGGTTTAGGGGGTTGATGGGCAGGGTTGTTCACGAGTGATACGCTTCACAGATGCGCAGTCTTGATGCTCTCCGCGCGGATGCGAGTTCTGCTTTATCGAGGGATTCTGGACAAGTTGGGGTGGCGGGTGTTGGGGGTGAAATATTCGTTGGATTAAAGGAGTCACTTGGTGTTCAAGTTTTTTTTTCTTTTTTTTTTTTTCCTTTTTAATCGCTTTGAAACCTTTGGCTTGGCTCGAAATTGGTTTTCTAAAAGGTGTAGAAGTGAATTCTTTTTTTTTTTTTTTTTTTTAAAGGATTGTATATAGTGGTGTCCATCTGTTGGGAATTATTATTTATGGTAGAGTTTAATTGAAATGATCTATTTTAAATTTTCATTTTATTTTAATTTAGTTCTTTTTTGCATGCATGATTAATAAAGCTATGCACGATGAAAATTTTTAGTTAATTAGTTACTTATTATATTATTTAAATAAATATAATTTCAGTACGTAATGGAATTTTTAATGATATGTTGCATATGAATATTATTATTATTAACTCAAATTTTTTTAAAAATAATAATATATAGTATAAGAATAATAAATTTAAGAATAATAAATTTTCATTTCATTTCATTTTATTGTAAGATTTGTTTAATGTTGATCGTTATGTAATACGAATATTTTTTTTAAAATTGGAAATGATTATCGACGCAACACAATCAGGAGCTGTGCAGTACCGCACTCTGTGCCCATGTTGCGAACAATTTTGCAGGGAAAATATCCATTAAATTTTGCACTAATAAATTCAATCGAATTAAACGAATGATTAGATAATTAAGTTATTTTTAAAGAAGATAATAAAATATTATATAACAAAAATATAATTATTTTAATAAATTACCATTAATAAAAATATATTGTTCTAAAAAAAAAGTAATTGAGATTCAGTTACAATTATAGAAAAAATTAAATAATTAAATTTTTTTACATATATATTTATTAAATATCTAGTTGTTGTTAAATATCAGAGTGTTTCGAATTTTTCTAACAATCTTTTTCTTCTTAATAAAATTCTTTATAAAATTAATAAAGAAATGGATTTCTTTTTTTTTTTTGATTAAAAGATAATCGATATCTATTGGGAATTATTCTTCTAGATAGAATTTAATTTATGCTAAATTGAAGATACGTATTTGCGATTCAAGATTTCCTTTATCTTCTTTTAATCATGAATTCCTTAATAATTCAACCCTTCATTCGGCAAATCTAAAAAGAGGCTTTCATTTATAACTTATTCATTGTTCCCTTTTTGATTGTACAATCTCTCGAACTAATTACCGTGAAATTTCCTGCGTTCCACGTTAAATGTGAACCCAGAATCGACAATGTTGCCAAGCTGCGTGGTCGAAACGCTGCCAGAGATACAATTATAGGTTATTTCGGAACAACTGGTCCTCGTGCTAACGGATAGAGATCGGAAATAGAACTGGAGAGGCAACTTTATACCGGGCAGAAAAGCTACTGTCTTGATAAAAGATAAGATAAAAGAGGAGGCTTTCTCTACGAGTACGATTGTTTTAGAGAGGGAAGATTTGAAAGGATACATTTAAATTTCATTTATCTTTCTGGTTTTAAATATATGTGTATATATACATACGTAAAAAAAAACTAAATGAATTAATAAAATTCTATTCACTATATCATAACTGCAAGATGAAATGATGTAAAATGATGTTTATCTCTCTGTTGTTTATTTCTCCATCGTTATCATTAACAAGAATTTCATCCCCTTTTGTTTCGTATAATTATTCAGTAAACGATTGCTTCCAGAATAATTATAAATTCTGACAAACTTTAGTCAATAATTCGAAAATAATTATTCCGACGGCTTTTAAAAGGGATAACGCACAATTATTTCACGTGTAATAAACAAACTTTTAAAAATTGTAAAATATGTCGTTCATTTAGTACGACGATGGTATAAATCAAAATTTCCAACTTTTTACTGATTAATTTATAATATAATTGAATTTGCTTGTAGAATTGAGTTGTATAGGCGAGCTTTTATATAACGTTGAGCTTCCAATTTGAAATTTTAATTTGACATGCATTGTTACAAGAAATTTGAAACTATTCAAATACGTTTTTGACGCTGTGTCGATATTATATATTTTAACATATTTTTAACATATTTTGAGAAATTAATGCCATTCGAACACTTTTTCGAGAATAATCAATAAATCACATTATCTATAACAAAAAATTTTTGATTAAATACAATCATATATTTACTTGCTTATCTTACTAAGAACAATTCCATCAAAAATTTTCTTTCAACCATCACCATTTTTTCCATCCTCTTTCGTATCTTGGATTTATTATCTCCACAGTTCTCTTATTCATTATTACTAACATTTCATCATTTTTTTTTCAAATTTGTAATATCATTAATGAAATCTCGTATTTCCATTTTATTATATGGAATTTTATTTTCGAAAATATAAAGAAAAAGAATCGAACGAGCCTAACGAACATAGAACACAAAGGGAGGAAAACATCGATAATAACGCGCAAACTTCGAAATATCGAAATTTATTCGCAAATAACCGAAACCCGATCATCCAACGACTCTCATCTCTTTCTTGCCCCACCATAAACATCCCCTATACCCACCATCAAACCGAGCAAACACATTCCGACCACGAAACATCCGAATTGATCCGCGAAACGATTCCAGGCATCCACGATTTTATCACCGAACGTGCCCGTTCCTATGGTAACTTTGCCTAGCATCGACGACTATAGCCACCTCCTCCCCCCCTGTTCGATAACCATGCGTGTTCAAACGTGGAAAAATGCGAAAGTTCCGAGCAATAACCGCGCTGATCTATCTTGGATCCATCTCGATCTCGATCAGAATCGATCACTGAGAAATTAATCAGTTATTTCGAATAAAGCTACTTTTGGCTAGTTAATTGAATTAAAATAAAGAAAGCAAGAAACGATTATTAATTATGAGCAAAGTCATCTTATCAAAGATATTTTTAATTGCAAAATCATTTGATTATCTCCAAAAATTGGAACTTTGGAACTTTTTATTCATTATTCGTTCTTCATTGTATCAAATAAAAATAATAATTCTACTTGAATGAGAGAGAAGAATTCGATGCTTTATCTAGAGCATAATCCAACTAATTCTATTATTAACTACACAATCGTTGAAATTTTTCTCACTACGTTGTGTACCAGTTTTCGAAGGTTGACGGATTCGAAGTTATTTGTTACGTTATCGTGGCCTTTGAGAGGAAGAGGAAAAAGAAAAAAGGAAAAGGATATATATATATATAAAGAAAAGAAACGGAAAGAGATACACGGAGGCGCGTGTACAGCGTCAAAGCCGAATTATTAAAAAAGCAATGGAGGGGTAGGTCGCGTGTTCCCTTTGTCGCGGTATTTTCACCACCCTGTTTTTTATATTTAAACATCCGAGTCGGACGAGTGAAATCGAGCGAAAAGTTACCGATCCCTTGTTCGTTGCTTTTTCACCTTCCCGGTTGTCGATGTTTTTCGTTTGTGGACGAATATATGAAGGCAAACGAGTCTTTTCTTCTCTTCCCGCTGTTAGTTGAAATTTAGGTTTCTGCCTTTCTGCTGAGTATATAAACATTCGACATTGATTAAGTTTTACTTCAGGAGAATTATAAGCGAGTCCCAATGAATTTTCGTTTTGGTTTTCATGTTGTTGTTGGTTTTTACGGCTTTGGAATTTTTTTTTTTTTTTTTTTTTTTATTTGGCTCGGTGAGAATGAATGAATGTTTGACGTGAATATCGTGTCGCGTGCGTTGATTGAAGTGAGGGATTCAGTGTTTGTTCGAATATTAAATTCGTTGATTTTGAGGCCAACTTGATTAAAGGATTCGATGGAGACGAGAAGACGGTGGGAAGATGCCGTCTGATTAGTTCATAGAAATAAAAGTATCCATAGATGAAATTGTATAACACTGTGTTAAAGAAGTCTCTAAGATATCATATTCTGAATAATTCGAACCTCTATAACTCGAAAAATCTCGATTACGATTTTATTCATTCATTTCTCTTTCTTTTTATCATGGAAAGCTCTATAAATTTTCTATATGAATTATTGAATTATTTGCAATGTGTTGAGTTATTTAATTTTAATATTGTTCGTTTCATAAAAATTTTGATTTTACATAGAAATTCACGGTTCGTAAACAATTTTATGGATATAGAGTGTAGCAGAACTATTCTCATTACATCTCTGTCGATATAAAATTATTAAATTATTAATAACTTAATAAATAACCTTCAATCGATATTTTTTCCAATCAACAATTATTGACAATAGAATGAGAAAATATTTCATTGAAATGCAATGCAAGTCTACTAATGATCTTACCACGTATATTAATATCCCATTCAAAAAAATCTAGAACATTCACAATCTTTCAAATTAGCACACAAGTTTCAAATTTAATCTATTTATATTGAGTTTTATGTTTACTTTGGCTATTGAAAGATTATTCCACAAATATATCAATATATAATTGCTATAGAAATTGGGAATTAATTTTAATTTTTAAGATTCGTAACGTTTAATGAATTGCAATTTTCCTTGCTTCAAATTAGCCACGTTTGTACAGATTGCATAATTGAGAACGTTTTCCCGACGAGAAAATTCCATTCTGGCGAAAAATTTTATTTCAAAATTCGCGGTTGGTACTCGTTAACGATCCATCCATTCTTATTCATTTTTCTGTGAGAAACCGCCAAAAAGAAAAAAATTGAAATTAAGAAGTACAATTTGAATTTCTTAAAACTTCTCGAACCTTTACACACCAAATGTAACATTTCGTAGTTAATTCTCTATGTAGATACTCTTCAAGTGGATACGTAATTTTTAAATATTCAAATTTAATTTTAGCACAACTGTTGACAATAGAACGAAAAAATATTTCATTGAAATACAATGCAATCTACTAACGATTTTACCACGTATATTAATATCCCATTCAAAAAAAAATCTGGAACATCCACAATCTTTCAAATTAGCACACAAGTTTCAAATTTAATCTATACGTATTCCCCAGTCCCCTGCTATCGATTTTTAAAACGAAAAAGAATGAAAGTTAAACACATTTAAGTCGAGTTGAAAGGATTGAAATCTTCGAAATGGGATTCATCGGTTAAAAATAGCATTTTTCGTATTAGAAATTTGAAACAAATGGAGCATATTTCGATCGAATAAACATCTTTTAAAAAAAAAAAAAAAAAAAAAAAAAGAAAGGAAAATTAAAATATTTAAAATATTGAATATTTCACCAGCGTGGTAACTATTTCCAATAATATTTCCCATTCCCCAACAAGTAACACTTTATCGTGTTAAATTACACGATTAGTTTAAAATTTCGTTCGTTTTCCAATCGCTGGAGCTGTCGAAATTTCGTTACCATGGATCGAAACGAATGGTCATTACCTGTTAAATATCGGATGGACGTAATCACACGGATCCCCGGAGAAAAATAGGTGGAAAATTTTCAATCAGCCGCAATTACACTTCTCTGTTCCCCGGCTTTCCATTCATTGTCAATCCTTTTGTGTTCGCGTAATGGGTTCGTATATTCGTCTAAAAAGCCAATAAAGATACTAGATGGTTCGTTCGTTCATTTAACGAATTAAAATTCTGCTCTACCTGTGTGTGCGTGTGCTCCATATATTTCGATTGTTAAGTGCGTTTTTTATTACAACGATACAGGATGAATGGGGCCATTTGAGAAACAGTTTGTGACGATTTGAATGTTTTTGAATAATTTGATCGAGTGTTAATTATTTTTCTGCCTTTATGGTTTTTTTTCTAGGATAGATCGTTAAGGAATGGAAGAAGTATCGATCAAAGTGAAAAATAAATTTTTTTTGTTTGTATTTACTGAATTTTAGGTTTTAGATATAAAACAATAAAATGAATTGTTATTTTGTTGTTTTGTTCATATATATTTAAACTTTTAATACTTGTACAACATGTGATGCAATGAAATTTTTATTCCAGCATTAGAATTCAATAAAATTTTCAACAAATAATTTTTTGATTTTGAAAAATCGTTATTTTAATGATTCATATAAATCAATTTTGTCTTAAAGTAATTTAATTGTTTCTTCTTTATTTTCTATTATTCTTAGAAATCAATAATTTATTATTTTTTTGAAAAATAAAACTTTGTTCAAAGAAATATAAATTCCAAAATATTCGTGGAGAAAATATAATAATTTTAAATATTACATCATTCATTTAAAGAATCCTTGCAATTTAAGTAATAAATTGTGTGTTTTCTAATTTTAGAAACTCATCTTACTCTTCAATGTTTCCTGATCTCTTTTAAATTTCAATTATTCATTACAATAGCAAAAGAGTACTTGACATCTTTACAAAAATTATAATTATGATAATGTAACATAATTTATTGCCTGTAAAAAAATATAATTTAGTCTAAAAATAATTTATATATATATATTATATATAAAATTTGAAAATTCTTGGCTTCGTTACTTCTGACAATAAGTAAGCATTTCCAGAAGAAATACAGAATTCGTGTTACGAGAATAAGTTCATCGCTGGTGGTTATACACGTTCAATAGAAGTTCGCAACTGATTGCTAACATGTTACATTTGCTACGTTTATTGGGTTTAAAAGTTTACCCAGTTTAAATGAAAGTTGTTTTACGTTGAAATTCGGTTCCACACCAGAGGCTTTTTAACAATACTATCTAGGATGGTTATTCGAGTAACTTCAGAAACGAGCTAAAACTCGAAACGTATCGTTTTCAATGGAAACGAGAGAGGGCGAAAGATGATCGTCATTATAAAATTAAATATTGTATTAAACTTATTCAACGTCGAGAAAGAAACGAGGGTGAACAGATTATGTATAATTGCATTTTTAGCCAATTCCTTCGTACGATCTTTCACTTTTTATTTAATTGAAGTTGATATTAGAATTGTCATCAGCCACGACATAACTGGGTCAGAGTGATATCAAAGGCGAAATCTCGAGCTCGTTAACATTTAAGCCCTTTGTCTAATTGAATATCGTTTGCCTATTGATCCAGAACCAGTGCCTCGACGTCTTCAATTAACCACGAAGACTCGGATGGCTTTGCCGTGGAAACTGCATCTTTCTAATCTATCAGATGATGTATTTAGATATGTCTAAATTAATTAAATTAATAGGAATTACTTTCACATGTTGCTACATAAGTAAATTTCAAGATAGATATACAACATATAGAGTGACTCATAATTTATGGAGTAATTTTTGGTGAATAGGATATCTTGTACGTTTAATTATTCACTAAAATATATAAGATATTGCTGCAACTTAATTTTAAACATATATATTTTATACATTGAATAAATATAAATAAAGAAACAAAAATTAAAGTAAAGTAAAACTTTTAATTTAATGCAAACTGTTTAAAATATTGAAAAAAATGGGGGAAAAAAAATGTGAATTTTCGTATCACAAAGATACAAGATTTATAAAAATCTTTAAATTAGAAAAACTAAAATAACAATATGATATATTGTTATATTCTTGTTTGGATAATAAATTTATAAGCATATAAAATAAACATATACCTACAGAATTGAATAAAAATTATCCTCATTATTTTTTACATGTTCATTTTAAAAATAAAAATCGTACACTTTATCCCATCCTTTGGCAATCAAAATCACAGAAGCAAAAAAGAAAAAAGAATTTTCTACGAGAAACAAATCTCACTGCTCCAAAATAATTCCACTGATAATTTGATGCTGTACATTTTAAACACAATCCCTCTCCTTATTATCGCTCTTAGTCCCCTCATTTCCACGTAATTACCAGTCAATTTGCATACAGTTTTCTTAAACCCACACTCATTGTGCCTAATGGGATCCTACCCGCTGACATCAGCGGTTTTCAATCGCGCAAGGGTTTGAAACACCAGAGGACTAATCTCGAATAGAAATTGTTCTGTCTAAATTGTTCGTGTTCGAGTCACGAATGTATGTAATAAAGGCGTTATTCCTATCCCCGGCTGAATTCCATTACGCACATATCCTGCGTGTTCTGCAGACGCAGCTTCGCCATCGTGGAATCACCAGTTGTCTCGTCCATTCGGGAAAGATATTATATTTCGGCGAAGGGGATGATTCTTGCGCGGAAAATTAAATTTATCCCATGGACAGGGACGAATTAACTTATTCTTCTGTTATATAGTTATAGCGTTTAGCTCTTTTGTTGATTAAAATTATTCTTAGTTAAAGAATAAATTCAAATATTGAACTCTTCGTTGCAGAATCTTTTAATATTAAAAGTAAAGAACAATGATAATTTATTTTGTTTTAATTGACAATCATTTGCATTCAAATGTTTCTGGGGAGGAATAAATTTTTCGTAATATTTTTTATTCTTTTTTTTTTTTTTTTTTTGATTTTATTTAATTTTTGAGTCTCTGATATACAAAGTGATGATAAAAGAAAGAGAATTTATGTTACCTTAAAATTGAAATATTTTTGTAACGCGAATATACATAGATTTCTAAATCCCTTGACGTCATATAACGTTTCTGGCACGTCATTGCACCGTTTGGCATGGGAAACGCATAACGTGCCAGAAAATTTCACGTTAAGGAGTTAATATTTTCATTAAATTATACTTTCTTCTGGCGTTAATAAAATTTCGATTTTTCTTCTCAAAAAGTATCAAGGTAACGAAGCAGCACAAAAAATTGTTTCTGCAATCAATTAAATATTCTATCGCCATTCATAAATATGCAAATAATTTTCTCGTGATAACGAGATTGTTTCGTGCAGTAAATTTTAATAAACAAAAGAATATTATCAAAGTGTCATTAGAAAAAAAATTAATTTTTTTCTTATAAAAATAACATATGAAAATTATAATTCTCGTGTTTTTGGTTGAAATTACATATGTGTGTGTACATATTTTATTTTCACATTTAGTATCACGTTTCTTCTTAATCTTCTTCTATTCTTCAAAATAAATTTCGAATTAATACATCTCTACGTCTCAAAACCTTTATATTTCGTTTCTATCCAGCATTATCAAAAAATACAGGAAAAAGTTTAGAAAAAAGTGATGCTCCAAAACGAAGTTTCACTTTTTACTACACTTTCAAAGAATTAAAAAAAAAAAATGGAAAAAAAAAGAGATCAAATTCCATTGTATATTTCAAGAGGGCACCGCCATTCGTCAACATTTAACGACTATAGATTGAGAATGACGTTTGGTCCACGTGTATCATACTTTATTGAAACCTAAAAAAAAAAAAAAAAAGAAAGAAAAATCTGGTCCCTCCCCTACGAATTGCATTAATTTATTAGTTCTATTGGCTGCTACGCCAAGAGGATCATTAATTAATCGTAGTGGGAAACAATGATCGCCTCTGTACAGCAAACAGCTGTTCCAGATTCGTTTGCGAATAACACAGCCTAACAATAGATAAACTGAATGATCGATAAACATTGAACAAAGGAACAATCTAATTTAATCTGAACAGTAGCGATATTTGCACCGCGACTCATATTTGCGCTTCTAAGTGATATGAGAACTAGCATCTACTAATCATGATATTGGAAATGTGGATTCAAATGTAATCTTGATTTGCAGAGGAATATTACAATATATCAGAAGGGTTGATTAATAAATCAATCTTTTCTGCGTAAATAGAGAATAAGAAATTTGAAACAAATTTGAAAATATTTATGAAAATTATAAAATGTTAATTAGAAATATATCTGAATGACAAAGAAATATTTATTTGAGAGAAAAATTCAAGGAAAAATTATAATGAATACATTAAAAATATTTATTCATTAAAATGTTAATTGTTTAAATATTTTTATGATTTTTGTGGAATGTTTGTTTTTTTTATTTAAAATTTTACTTATATAAAGATGATTCTATCTATATTTATACAGTTGATAATATTTTCTGGTACATTTTTTATGTAAAATGTTTAAACAATTTCGTAAATCATTATAAACATATAGGATAAATATCAATTTATATTGGAATATTAAACTTCATTAGGATTAAAAATCTTAAATAAATAAGTGATCTAATCCTATTTTATTAATTTTTATATTTATATCCAAAATTTTTCGCATCGTTCAACTTTTGATTTCATTGATTTTTTCATTAATCATTAAAAAAATTATAATTTTATATTCTGTAATTACAATTACAATTTGATAAATAACAGTAATTTAAATTAGATTTGAAGATCTTTTGAATGGGAAAATGAAAAATTTTAACTTCCATCTTGGATATATAAGTGTTAACAGAGAATTAAATTTGATGACATTGAAATAATGTATATATAATCAAATTAATATGCATCCATTGTTATAAAATAACGCAAATATACGATAGTTTACGTTATGAAAGGGATACTTGTTGCATGAAAACAATTCTGTCAATTAAGATTAGCAAATAGATTCGTAAATATTCGAGTAATTTCGTATTATCATTCAATTATTATTTGATTGATTTTATCATTACGTAAAACTACCGATATGTTCGAATTATAGACAGAAACAAGAATCTTATAATCGGCTTTCGTCTGTCGATATAAACGGTTCGAATTTCATCTGTATAGGAATTTCATTGATTATCAATCTAATTATATAATGAGCCTGATTAATGTATTTCACTCGATATTGAAGGAGATTATCATGAGAATATTCTCATATAGAAAAACTTATTAAACTTGTACTCTTTGAAATGATTGTGATTTTAAGTGGTATAAATTGTAATATAACAGTGGTACAAAGTACAATTGGCTAAGATAATATATGAATTATTTTCGAATGAACATGTCACAATCGATCAAAAATATTTTATTACATAATTCAATCAAAGAGTTTATATTTTATAAAAATATATTTACAATATTCGCAAATAAAATATCTGTTTTTATAAATCTAAAATTAGTAATATTAATATTAAAAAGAGATTCTTGCAATTTAAAAATTCTATACTTTGTATTATATATTGTATATTTGTATAAATTAAATATAAATATTTTATATTTCATTAATCTACAATGAATCTACAATTTTAATTAGATACATTGATATATACTACATTATATATATTATGAATGTTAAGAAAATAAAATATTTCACATATTAAATATCATTGACTTTGTACAAAGACATCATAAGTAAGGGATAAACGTCTTTACTTGTCGATTCCTCTAGCAGTCTTGTAATCGGCTTACATTAATCCGAGTTTATCTCATGATATTTTCTCTTGTTTTATTTTTCTTAAATTACATTACCGTTACTATTCATTAAATTCAATACTATTTTATATTTTAGCTGCTTAAATTTTAGATTTTATTAAAATATTCAGCATGATATAAAAATTTTATTTATAGAATATTCCAAAAAATAATTAAAGATGAACAATATAATTTCTTTAATTAAAGTCATTTTAATTTTTTTAAAGATTTCACAATGTTATATTTTATTTATTAAAAATTTGTTATATTATGATCTTAAATTGATCTTGGAAATTCTATTTTATTTGAATTAAATTTTACATATTCAAAGTAGTATACAATTAATTATTTTATATGTTTAAGGAAAAAAAATGAAAATAATTACATTTTAGAAATACAATATTCTTTTATATTACAAACTTCCATATTAAATTTTTTCCCACTTTATTAATTAGTAAAAAATTGAAATAAAAAAATCGCAAAATTAATTTGACGTTTCGTTTTTATATTTTAATATCTTAATATTCCATTCTTTTCATGATATATTATATATTCTACCGTTTTTATATTACACATTCTACAATATACATTATACATCTCAGACTCTAGATTGAATTCTACATATGAACTACCTCTCTATATATTCCGTGCATTATACGTTACATTTCACATTTTAGATCCCCACATTTTCCACTTTCAAGCATTTTTGTTTATTCTTTGTTCCAAATAAAAAATAATATTCGTTCATTCATGTTTAATAATCCTTCTTTGAATTTCGTAAAATAAAGGATAAAAATATTTCTTATTTCCAAAATAATTTTTTATTAATATGCATTGAATTAAATTCGATTGAAATTAATTTTGTTGAATGCTTCATACTGTGGAATAAAATATTCACTGTAAAAATATATTACAAGACAGTCATAAATTATATACATAATTATTTATTATTAAATTTTATACAAAATCAATTTTTTTTTCGAACATTTACGAAATGAAGCTTAAATAGAGATTTACTTCATTTGTTAAATATTATATAACACGTACTTATTATATTTTGAATTTTCGTACCTTGTTGCATTTATTATATTTTGTATTACATATTATATTCTGTAGAATTCTGAATATTTAAATTTTAATATAAATGCATAAATATCAATTTATTTGTTACATTAATACTTATTGTACATTTAATGTACATTTAATGTATCTTCTTTATTTATTATTTATATATTTTTTAAATATTCGAATTATTGTATTTTGTATTCATATTTACTTATTTATGATTCTAATGTGACATCTGATATCAAATAATTTTCAAAAAAAATCAAAAAAACAAATCATTCAATTCAAAGTCAATTCAAAGAGAAAAATTTAGAATATTATTTAAAAAAGAAACATTTTTATAAGCGAATATTTAAAAATACCGGCAATTCGTTTTAATTGAAAGAAAAATTAATTCGTTTTCGTTCCTTCACGCTCAATATTCCTTTTTCCCGATGCAAAAATTATAAAATACGACGATATTTCTTATTGCCTGAACAGCTCTTCATTGAGATGCATTGATGTAGCTATTGCAAGGGTTGTTGCAATTACGAACTCGCGAGATTCAGGCCGAAGCATGGCTTGCGAATTCCTATTCGCTTAATCGTTGCGGTTATCAATTTGAAACTTACAGTAACCAAGTCATCGGCGCTTCAGCTTTGCAAATTCGCCCGGGAAACTTAAGCATCATCCACGAAGACAACGGCCCTTAACGACTTTTCGCTTACTCACTATCTATTCGTGAACGATGATTAACGATCCATAATTTATGCCTTGTTGACAATTTTTCATCGTTATGCGGTTATTTAGTTCGTTTCCTTCTTCGAAATTCGTCAGATATTTGAAACATTGGAAAATAGAAACATCTTTGAAATTTTTAGATTATTTTGGAATTTCGAAAAAAAAAAAATATTGCGTTTCTTTAGAATTATTGATTCATTCTTGATTTTATTAAATTTGAAAATCGAAAAAGAGTTTGAAATTTAGTTAAATTTAGTAAAATACTTTGTTATTTTATTTCGCGATTATTTACTTTCTTGGAAATTTTTTGATTTTATAAGTATGTTAAAGTTTCACTATTTTTTTTTTTTTTTTTTTTTTTTTAGAATTTCTATTTTATTTCTAAATTGGTATATATCTTTAAAATTTTCTTTAGGTCATGCTCGAATATATCAAACATTTAAAAATTAATGAAAAAAAAAGCCTTGTCGCTTTTAGAATTTCTACTAGAAATATTATTGGAATTTCTAGGTTATGATTGAATTCTTCACACGCTTAAAGTTAGGTAAAATGCATCTTCGTCTTCTTTAGAATTTCTAAGACACAGATTTAAAATATTGACAAGATCTCTTATATAAAATTTTAAATCAATCTTGAACGTGACCGCTTAAAATTTGGCTAAAGAAACTTTCTTTCAAAATTCTTAGACCAATCCTTTCTTCAAAAGTTTATAATTCAATTAAAGAAATCAATTTTTCTTTTTACTTTTCAGAATTATTAGTTCCTTTGAACTTACGATACAAAATTTGTTGTACGTCAACATATATTATAAATCCCAAAGGAAATTCCTTTTCTCGTTAGTAAACGTCGAGATAATAATAAATTTAATTTTGATCAAATAAGCTTGATAATTTTACATCAGCATCGCATATTGATTAGATCGCATTAACCGATAATAATATTCTTGTGACGCAGCGAAATGTCCATAAAACTTGAAGACAAGCGACAATGATTAGCAATCGATTTTCGTTAGAAAGGAGTTGGAGGGTGTATCGTCGTCCTAGATCCTTCAAATGACAGTAGCAGCCGTTACTTCAGTGAAAATGACAACGAAATGACATTATGAAGTACCCCCTGATGCCCAAGGAATATTGAAGAAGAAACGAAGAGAATTATTCTCGACAACGGTATTTTACGAGAAAAGTATAATATATAGAATATTTGATGGTGAAAATATAATCAAAATATAAATTTTTAACATATATGGAGTTTTACAATAATATTTAATAAATATTTATTTTTTGAAAGTAAATTTTATGAAAATTAAAATTTAAATATAAAATAATTGTATGTATCGTTAATACATATTGTTTGAAAATTGCAAGAACATTTTTGTTAAAAAATTATTGTTTTGATAATTATATTAAAAACTACAAGTAACATTTTGTAAACAATATTTAAAGGATTTTAATATACTAATGTAGGATGATTCAAAAATCATAAACGAATAAAATTTAATTAGAGATTTCTGAAATGATTTTAAACAACTTTTTTTTTTACAAAAATTTTCGTTTATTCTTTCAGCTTTATTAATCAATTATAGAAACATCTATATGATAGTAGTGCTGGATTTGATACATTGTTTCGATTGTTTGTTCAAGGCGATTCGAGAGCGGCACATACCCAACACTACCATCAAGCACAATAAGTCTATGCGCTCTGTGATTGGCCAGTGCTTTTTATCAATAGCTGAATAAACAAAGCAAAAATTTTTTATAAAGAAAAAAGTTGTTTGAAATCATCTTCAGAATCATCAGTTAAACTTTATCGATTGTCAATCCTTCTGAAATATTCCATACAAATTTTAATTTTTATATCTTTTGTAAATATAATAAATATAAATTAAATTTTTTTCCTTTCCTTATTTAAATCCTATTTAGTCTGTATATTGTTAAATATCGATATTATAAATTTAGAGATAACATAAATCTAGATGAGTTCATTTCATTAGTAAAATTTTCTATAAATAGACAATACTTTCAAATATATTTGAATAAACAATTAACATATTCAATTATAATTTTAATAATAATTTTATAATAGTAATTTTAATATATATATTAAGTAAATGAATATATATATATAAAATAAATAAGTATATTAAATATTTCTTCAAGAACTACATCATAGACTTGGAAATAATTTTGTGAGTATACAATTTTTCTGATGGCAATTTAATATTTGCTTGAAACTCATTATTCATCTTGACCTCTTTTATGTGCCCTTCTCTTCTATTTCTTTTCCTTTATTTTTTTTTCCTTGTTTTCTTCATATTCTTTTTCTTCTTCTTCTTCTTCTTCATTTTTTTTTTTTTTTTTTTATTATTAATTCCTTTGAATGGAACTCGTTAGTTCGGACTTTCCTCAGTAGTCTTGCTGTTTGTATGAAGAGCAATGGAAGTAGAAGAGTTTTGGAAACTTTGTTTGGAACAAATTTTTAGGATTTATAGAAAAATAAATTGTTCGAGTAATTAGTTTTTCTATAAATATATGGAGTGAGAATTATTTGTTTTGAATTTCTTGCAAAAAGAGTTTTAATTAAAAAATAATTAATGGAAACATTTTAAAGTATAGAATGCAATTTTATTAATTATTAATAAAAGAATAGAATTTTAAATTACTCATGCTTATGAATAATAACATGCTGTTTATTAAATTTAATTTCTCCAATAGTTTTGAAAGCAAAGAAAAATAATAATTCTTTTTATGAGTAATTGATATCATTTTATAATAATTCACTTTGAAAATATATTTTAAACATTGAGTAAATTAATTTCACTCGTGCATTATTTATATTCCATGCAATTTCTTCAAAAAGTTGCACACTTTGATTTGGAAAATATTATAAGAATATGTTATTGAAAATATATTTCATGCAAGCAATGTTATACACAATAGCAATCTGGTTTCGCACTATAATAGAACATAAAGCAATTTTTTTTCTTTTTTTTTTTTTAAATAGAGAAACAAACAACTTTTATGTTGACTTTTGAAGCCATCAAACACGATTCTCATAGCTGCTATGCTTTAACCAAATGAATGGAAGAAAAAACACGCCAATACAAAAGCACATAAAAGAGTTTCCAAAAGGCATATTACTTTCAACTGCAGCGAAAATATTTTATTCTGTCTGTTTGATTAAATTCATATTGATTACATATCTTTCTTAATAAAAAATATATTTGATCAAATCACACTTTGATCATGTATCTCTTTTATTTTAAAAAATGATATCTGAAAAAAAGAAGATTATTAATTAACTATAACTATTTTTTAAGAAATCACGTGCAACGAATCATTTCTCTGTTTTATCTATGCACTTACGAATTTTGAACAAAATTTATTAACTCAAAATCGAAATCAATAATAATTTTATCCAATTTTAATAGATTTCGAATCTAACAAAATTCCAATTTGAATTTTTCTTAAATTATTGAATTTCATGGAATGTTATATTAACGATTCCAAATTTTTGATCGATAGTATACATCCATCATCACAGATAACGATAGTAATTTTATTTACTTTAATAAATATCGCAAAAAAAAAAAATTTTTCGAACGATTTCAATTTGATTTTTTCTCAAATTATTAAATTCTATGTCGATCCTATTTCAAATCCTTTTTCCTTTTGTACGTCTGAAGCTCGTCCAGACGAAATTTACCGTCTGTATTAGCCGAAACATTAGCAAATTCGGCTCGATTATCGAAGGAGATAAGAAGGAGAAACGAGTGGCTGAGGGATTTCGTCTTTCATCCTCAATAACCCGTTCGTTATCGCCTCCACCGTGTCCATCAGACACCGACTGACGGAGATTAATAGAGGTTGCCGAGTGACGAGAGAAATAAGGACGGCGTTGCTCCACGGTACAGCCCTCAGAATCGATCCAGTTTTTCAGCAAATCGTTCTACAGTTGCCGACTTCCATCGTGAAAAAAGGCGCGACTCGTTGGAGCGATTTTTACGCCGACTGAAAAACAAACGAGATTAGGATTAAGTAAGTCGAAAACGTTGGATAAGCTGTTCTTATCTTGGGTAGAAGTGAAAAATGTAGAAAATAATAACTTTTTTTAAATAAATTATAAAATTTTGTTTGAAAAATGAGTTATTCTTAAATAAATGTTTGATTATTGTATTTCGTCTTGGATGAAAAAATACAATATTTAGGAGATTTAAAAAGGATTAATCAAAGGATTAAAAAAATAAAAAACTATTTGAAAATATTATCGATTTTATTTAATTTCTAAATTAAATAAATATTATTTATTACTTTCAATTCAATGTTTAATAATTAAAATATTTATTTTCTATACTTCTTATTTCTTAAACATTAAAAAGTGATTGAGAATTTTATATTATATTATTTTTATATTATTTTGTTATATATCTCAAATGAAATATTCATTTTAAAGTATTTATAGTATAAGTTAATATTAAAATATTATTTCTTTATTATTATTTTAGAAAAAATTCTATTTGAAGCTGAACAGAAATGTTTGCTTGTATTATTTATTTCTCTTTATTTCAAAAATCTATTTTCTTTTTCTCCTCAGCCAGGAGATTAATTTATCTCGTGTAGCATGCAAATTATATAATCATAACTTGCTCGCCAAAGTAACTTTCAGGAGAAACGGAAGAAATGCAACAATTATTTCTCTTTCACATTCCACTATTTCATTAAAAATAGATGGTTTTTAATTTGTTAAAGATGAAACAGCAACAACACGAGAAATGTTTCATGGATCAACTATGCAATTGTTTATTCGGGAAACGTTTCTTTTGATTATAATGGTACTGTAACACGTTGCGTTACATTCTAGGAATGGTAATACATTTACACGGCTGAAATATGGAATGGAAGAATATTACTGCTTGATATTCGAGAAAATTAAAACATGGAATTTAAGGTACGTGTTCCTCTCGCAGCCATAAGAAATGACCAAGAATTATCCTCTATAAAATTTCGATATAATATCGAACTGACTATTTAATTTCTCTCGAGGTAAAAATAAAAGAAATTTTTACACCTTTCAAATAATATCACTTCATTTTTTCAATTCTCAATTAAGTTTAAAATTCACGTGAGAAAACAAAGTGAGAAGACAAAGGAATTATATATATTTATAATTTGTGTTTAAAAATATTTTTTTCAAATTATTATTTAAATCAAAAATTTTTTTTAATGTATCTAATTATTTTATGTTTCTTTGAAAAATAATTATATTATACGAAATTTTCTATTCACTTAATATAACATTCAAACCAGATAGAAAATTTATGGAATGATTTTAGTTTATTAAAATAAACACAAAAGTATCCATTAATGTCATAAGCAATTTAATTTCGTATTAGATTACTCTATACCCTCTCTCTCTCTCTCTCTCTCTCTTTCGCTTCATCTGGTGGAAAATTAAATTGTTTACGACACGAAAAATAAGCTTCGTTAAATCTTCTTTTGCAAATAACAATTTTTGTATTTTTCTCTAAATTATTATATTATATTTCTCTTTATCAAATTTTCTTTTTTTTCCCTTTCACGACCAATTTACACGTCCTCTAATTTTCTACCAACATCATATTTCAATTTCGCGAACACGAGAGACTATTGATTACACATAAAATAACCTCGTTCTATTTTCCGTATCAGAAATGTCCGCTTGTTCGCCTATCAATTCACACATTGATAAATACATAGTGGGGGAGCCTACTTACGAATTAGATTCATTTCTCGCTCACTTTTCGCCTTATAACTCTTAAATTTTTCATCACACCGTTGACAAGTGGTTTTCGCCAAGAGGCGCGTGTTACTTCGAAATTCCGAAAACTATCGATCCCCAATTCTGACATCAATTATTCATTACGCGGGATTATTCCAGCGCAAAATTGGCGTTTTGGGGGGGGAGGGGGAGGGGGAGGAATTAACTATGCGATAACGTATTATCCGTTCTTAACGGATTAACAATAAATTTAATAAACGTCCGGCCATGAGACAAATTGTATTATCCGTGGCATTAATATGCATCGATAACGGGACGCTTTGTTAATACGTGATTTCATAATTTCTGTCCTTAATTGGTTAATATGCGAGATTAATTTGATGAAAAAAAAAAAAAAACAACATTAAATGGAATTTAAGTATTTATCCTGGAAAGAAGAACTATTCTTTGGAAATTATATTTTGTAAAAAAAAATTTGCTGCGCATTATATCTTTGTTTTTATTTTTTTGATTTGTAGATGTAGCATTTCTAATTACTTTAGACATATTTTTTTATGAAAATAAAATAAGAATAAAGAATGAAAATAACGTAAGAATAAATAAGTATAAGGATAAATAAGAATAAATTAATATTTTCTTTCATAAAATTGTTTTTAATTTGTTTACAAGAATTATTATTCTTTTTACTTTATCCATAACTTGTTCGAATAATATCTTTTCTAAATTTACTTAAAGTTATTCTTTTTTATATCAAATTATGCTTGCTTTAAAATTTTATTTATTAACCAATTCTTTAATCTTTTATACACTTTATAAATTGTTCAAATATAAAATTACAACAGAATAATCGTAATAACAAAATTGTAATACATTCAACAACCTCAAACGAAACAACGAGGAAGCCCTGAATTCTCTCTGCGCGATAGTGTGATGAAATAGGGATGAACGAAGAGGCGACTCAATATCGTGGATCAGGTCGAAAACAAATCCATCGTCAATTCTCGATAAAAGCCAGTAGGATCTGAATCTCTTTTTCTATCATTCTCTCTCAAGTTTTTTTTTTTTTCCTCTTTTTATTGCCGATTTTTATCCAATCTGAAAATCCTTGCTCTCTTTATTATCCTGTGTCTCATTTGGCGTCTCATTTTCCTCTTCCTCGATATGCTCTTCTGCTTGAACATCTTCATCATTGATTTTCCATTTCTATGGACACATTCTTTTCACAATAGTGAACAATAGGTCTGATAGGTCAAAAATTAATAATAACTTTATTTATGAATATTAGAAGGTATTATTAAATATTATTTGGATTTTTTTAATTATAAATTAATTGTACATCTTATTTATCGCATAAAATATCAAATTAACGTCTATTAATAATTGTCAAAGGTTTTTAAATGAAACACTAAAGGGAGATACAATGACAAAATAATTAAATCAATATCATTTAAATTGAGAATTCTGTAACAATTTACCAACTTTAGAGAAATTCAAAAAACTTACTATAAAGTTATAAAACCTCGGTTTAAAATTAAAAATAATAATTAAATATATATATTCACATAAAGTAATAACTGCATAAATCTTTGTTCCAATTATTCCAATTTTTTAAACTTAGACCACAAGTTTGTCAAAACATATATATATATATCTCTTATCTTTAACTGTCATCTCTACATCGATTTCCCTACATTACTCGATAGACAATATACAAAAAAGAAAATAAAATCGAAGAGTTCCACTCGAGAATAGCATTGAATCGACTTCTATAACAGGGAGTAACCCTTGAGTGGCCTTGAGCAGGCAATTGATCTCAGACACGGTATACAGTAAATAAGGCAGGCAGGAGATGCACGGAAATCCGGATGCGTCGTTCGATCGTATCCCAGTTCGTTATCGGCACGCTCGTTTAGCATGCATCCAATGGCATATCAGCGAGCGTTCTCATGTTAGTGACAAACAACAAGCTGTACCTCCCTCTGAATATATATTCGAATAAGCTCGCTCGCGAGCTTCATCGACACGGGCCAGACAGGTGGATAAGATAAGATTGAAAAGAATCGAATGTGGATGAGAGTAACTGGCAGGAATTGGAATGCCTGCTCAATATTCCCGCTTGTTCTCTCCCTCTTCGTCCTCGTTGGCTCGACCTGCAAGGGCCCAGACAACAGGGGAGAAGAAGAATGAAAGGGGCCGAAGGAGAAAGAGGAGGCTCGAGCCAGAGAAACCAGGTTGACGGAGGCTGAAGACACTGGTGCACGCCAGAGAAGACGTAGCCCTACATGCATGTGGCTAGAAGACGAACGAGCGGAAAGAAGAGGGTTGCAGTATGATGGAGAGGGACGAGTTTTCTGCCGGAACCCCCAGGGACGATCGAGGACCTTGCCGGGCCCATGACTGCAGCAAAGAGGGCTTAAGCTGGGGAATACGGTCAGGTGATACGCTCCCTTTCGTGCGAAACTTCTGCCTCGTGGATTCTGAAACGTGCAAGAGAATTTTATTCAATTCTGGAACACAAATGTTTTATCGATTGTGATAAATGTGATAATGTGTTGAATTTTACGATTATTTTGTTAGATTGTTATGATTTAACGAGATTTAATTGTATTGTATACAATTTATATTTGATTAATAGTTTAATTTATTATATCACCAATGATTAAGAATCGAATATATTACGTATTATTATACGTCGTAACAATTATGAATGTTTATGTTTAGAATTAAAATACTAGGTTTTAATATAAATTTCATTAATTTAAAAAATTTAATATTTGCGTAATAAGAATCTCTTCTTGTTCGTATTTATTCTAATATAATACGAAAAGAATATTAATTTAATAACATTTTAAGTTATATTCTTGTTAAAACTATTTCTTGTATCGGATCGTGTACTAATAAATCTTTAGACAGAGTTTCTCTCCTATATATATAAATAAAAGAAAAGAATCGTCTTTCGAATTATATTATGCATATTAATGTATGATGGAAAAGGTACAAGCGGCTAACGGGTACACCCGTAACATTACGACGACACTGGTAGTCTCCTCAACCTTTCGCGCCGTGTCCAAACCTCTCTCGCTCTGTTTCACGGCACGGACACAGAATGCAAGAAAGAGAAAGAGTAGTACACAGGCAGGCGATTGCCGAGTGACTGAACGTCGCTGCGGGTGGCGTGGGACGCGCGGGGCTGCGAGTTGCGACGGCGGGAGAAGCTAGTCGAATGGTGGGGGCACGGAGTGGGGAGAGGAAGGCGCTGCGCGGTAGTAGGGGAAGATTGGAACGGAGTGGCGGACCGAACCGTCAGTCAGCCGTGCTTCGTCGTAGGGATGAGATCGCAACGAGGAATGACGTTGCACGTTTCGACATTCGCGCGTCGACGGTGACACGATATAAAAACTACACGCGGCTCGCTTTACGTATACATGTCACGATCGTGTATTCAGTTCTGTGGCGAGTAATCGTGAATCAGTCTCGTTTGGCGGTACCGAGAGGCGTGTTTCCCAGGCTGTGCAACTGTGCGGTGTTCTATCCCCGTTTCTCCATCTTCCGCATTCCTCGCTTCGATTGGAGTATCTCTCTGTGTACGACGAGAGCGTGTATCGACGGCTCCACGACAACGGAGAAGACCAGTGGTACGCGCAGAACAGTTCGATTGAAGGAGAGCCAACGGAACACCAGCTGAAATCGTGAGTGAAATCTATTAATAAACACGACCGCGTGCCCTGCTCTTTATTACGAATAATTCTCGCGAGCTGTCAAATCAAAGCTCTCTATTAATTTCTCCTTTTGGTATCGAGACCAAATGTCCGGGAACCGTTACCTTGAGATGGCCTCGTGTAACGAGTTCCCCGCGTATAGTATATCAATTGTGTGCGCGTATATATATATATATACGCGTATGCTTGTATGCAACTTTGTCGCGTTCATCTTTCGACAACATAGAAACGTATCTTGACAGCTTTGCTATTTCGCAGTGCATCCCGGTGGCGGGACAGGCGTGTTTCTGCCCACGTGCAGTCGTGTCTCATTTCTAACCTATCTACATTCTTGTGCACGATTCCACGAACCGTGCAGTTTAAACTTTATCACATGATGATTTCCTCGCGAGTCTAGATGTAACGTCGTTCGTTCGTCGTATTGTGTTGTCTATTACGTGGTTCGTATCGACACGAGGACGGGTTTGTTTACGTCTTTTTATTCGTCCGTACGAAAGATCAGCGTGTTTTTTTTGAATATATTTCAAACTATTAGAATAGATAGTATTTACATTTCAATTTTATTGTTATTATTATCAGAACAACTGTTCGACGGCCATATTTGATTTTTAAACGTCTCTCAAATGTTATATATAGTCGACATGATCTCGATCACGCGGTTCGATATCGCGATTCTGATTATCGAAACTTGAAAGTGACGCTGCGCGGTAAAACACTGCGCACGTTTATTGTCAATCGAGGACTGGTCGTCGGTTGTGTCGCGATTCTTACACGATAAAGTGACAGTTTAAATTTTTATTTGTCTTCCTGTCGCACGAAATTATACGTGGAATATACAACCGTGTTATCTTAACGAGTGAGTTGAACCAGCCGGTTTTCTGCGCGTCTCGTGTTCTCATTGCATGAACTTTATGCCAGTCCATGACCCCGAGTGTTTCCTGTTACGAGAAAGGCCCTTGCATGGGTCGGTTCGTTGGCATTCCTTTTGTTTGCGGTAATGATCATTGCGTAAGTAGATGTCATTTTTAAAGAGTAGATACAGATTATAGATATTTAATTTTCTCGAGATTGATTTTGTACATACTTTCGATAATATAATTGTTTTGAAGTATTGAGATAAATTTCGTTATTACGTATAATTTATATTTGAAAGTTTGCAACAATACATAACCTAACAATTTTTAATAGTTAATTTTTTAACTTTTTTTTTCATTAACATTATATTAATGAACATGATATTATATTAGTGATATTTTGTCAAATTATATATTATTACATTATTGTTTTCATTAAATATATTAAATACGTAATCATGATTTGTTATAGTTAATTTAAAGAACAATTAAAACATATGGCGCGCAATTTTGAAAATTTATAATTGATATATTGTTAATTTGTATATTTTAAGCGAAAAATTATTTATGTGTTTTTTCATTTATTGTTTTATAATTGAAATATGAAATATGATAGAAAATATTTTTATTATTATATATGTTTTTTACATGTTTTTTTAATTATCATTATGAATTTCTGAAAACTAAAATATTATAAAAGTTTATTTTAGGATGTACACATTTATTTTTAGAATCTAAATTATAAATATTTTTTGGTAAATGAATTTTCAATAGCTCATGCATTATTCATTTGTTAGGAGATACGTGATTAAGTGTTGTTTTTTTTAGATATATCTGCATGTAATTACCAAAAAAAAAAAAANAAAAAAAAAAAAAGGAAATATCTGAAAATAAATATGCTCTAAAAATTCAAGCAAAATAGGTCACTTTTTATCAATCAAAGCTATGATAGTAAAAACTTTTCACTGTGATTTTTAAAATTCATTACAATCAATTTCAAATAGAAAATATTTTTAGTGTAAGCCTCAGAAATCTATTAGAATATTTTTATTATAATTAAAAGAAACAATTATTCAAAATAGATCAAAAAAAAAGGTAGAAATTCTTTTACTAAATTAATTCAATAATGCTAACATGAATTATTCGATGAAATTATTATTAATAAAATCTTCTTTATCATTTATCATATATATATATATTCAATCAATCATTGCAAGTTCAATGAATTCTATATTACTACTAGTCATCATATACAGTTATTCACATTAATATTCAGACACTTCACTCAATTTATTATTTTGTGTGCGAAAGAATTATTTAAATATCGGATCCTTGTGTTATTAAAATTTTAATATTGCAATTCGTTCAAATTCATTTTGCATACATAAATATATTCGATACAACAAAAGTAGAAAAAAATAGAAAAGTTTTAATCCATAACATTTCTCTTCGCAATAAAATTGCATTTAACTATTTTTCCAATATATCCTGTTCTTAAAATAAGTTTCACTGTAATAAAGAAATATTTTATCCATTTACACGAATTAAACGTTTACATACATCAATCATACAACTAATAAATTCCATTAGAATTCATTTGACCGTAATTCATTCTTCCATTCACGAGATTCACATTCACTGCAACCTCACTAGAGACATCAAAATTTTCCAATCGAGGCCCAATCGATCATTCCCTTCATCCGATCACCGAACATTCATCGTCACAGAACATTTTCGCAGCTGCATCCAGGCTCTTTCTTCTCGGAGCATCCGGTGATACGCGTCGACCGTGCGTAAAAATCGGTTCCTCTCAGAAAGAGAACTCGGTCACGTAGCGGCCAGGTAGGCAGAGCTCTCGTTGGGGGCAAAGGTCGCCGGTTATTACCTGGCAAAGAGGTTTCAGCCTGGTTCGTTTTCATTTTGCCGGCGTGTGCACGCGTCCAGCCTCTCCTCTCTTTTCCATTTGCTCGTTGCCAGGCCGACGATGGACCATTCGAAAGGTTCTTGCGTGCTTTGTTTGAGAATTGAAAAAAAAAAAAAAAAAAAAANAAAAAAAAAAGAAGAAGTAGAAGAAGGGAAAAATGGTCGGTAGAAGTGACGTGGCGGAACGAAAGACGAAGCGATAATAATAACGGTGGGTCAAAGATGGAACGAAAGAGGCAGAGTCGGCTTAAATTTGATTCACTTCTTCAACAACGTTGCCCTGTCGTGCGTCGCCCTCCCCTCTTGTTCCCTCTTTATCACCGGAGCACCGAGCTCCTCCGGAAGTGGAGGAGGAAGACCGCAGAATGCAATTTCCTCGGGCACCAAAGTACATAGATGTGTTCCATTGCTCGATGCTCCGACGATGTCCAACGCGTCTCTTTTTTCTGTCGCTCGCCCTTCGTGACCGTGACATAATATTGGGATACCTGGGGGATATCAAGGAGGGAGGATATCGTGGAGCGGTAATTTTCATAATTCTTGCGTCAGATTAGCGAATGGATATAGACATTAGAGAGTTAGAGTAAGGGAAGACGGGAATAATAAGTGTGCTTGGAAGCGGGTATAATTGAATTACGTTTTGGTCGGATTAGTCAAGTCGGTTGAATTTAAGTGAGTTGATTTTAAACTTGTACCCGTATATACAAGTTCAACCGGATCTTAAGTAGATATTAGATTAATCGTGTCATTTGAATTTAAGTGATTCGAGTGGAAGCTTTGCATTTAGAGTTTCAGGGGAAATTTAATCTAATTTGTTTGCGGATACATCAATGGTTGGATTTGATTGAGATTTTTTTTTAAAAAAATTTTTATCCTAACTTAGTTGATTAATTCTATAATTAATTATGGAATTAGATATAATCAAATTGTAAAATAATTATGTTAGTTAATTAATTTTCGCTAATAAAGAAAATTTTAATATGTCTGTAATAATAGTATAATGTTCATGAAATTCGATTTAATTTTTGATTTGTGTTTGCGTTAAATGTAGAATATTAATGCGGGAATAATTATGTTAAAATTGCTGTCCTTTCTGTTGAAATTGCAAGGAAAAAGAGAATATTGATTCGGTTATGGTTGTGTAGTTTGAGAATAATATATATCTATGTTGAAATGTGACGTCGTATTTGAGATGTATCTCTGCCAAAATCGATGTTGCGAGATTTAATAATTCGTATTTTCAATCGTCAGCATCGACCTTAACCTCGATTCCATGTAAAGTAGTCTTCATATGCACACATTTGAGGTGATTCATACTTTAACGATTCATATTCGTATCTTAATGATTTTATGAATGTCTTATCGATGTATATATACGATGTAAATACTCAGATGAGCATAAATATTAAATCATCCATTGAGCAATTTTTATTTTAAAAACGTAATTTCAATAGAAAAATAACATTTACTTTTACAAACTTTTTTTAATCGTTTATTCATCGTTATTTATTTACGAAAAATTTACTTATTCAATTTACGATTGAAACAAGTTTTTCTTTTCAACAAATTTATATTTGATTTTTAATTAAAAAACCTATCTAATGTTATGTATAATCGTGAAGCTTATAATAAATAACTCTTGATAATTGCATATTACTTGTGGAATAACAAGAATATTCTAAAATAATTCAACTTGAAAGACTTTCGAATTTATTTGGAAATACAAGGATTTTCGAAACAGGATAAATTAGAGTAAAATATATTTGTTTGTAGATAGAGATTTTTCGATTGGATAAACATTTTTCAACAACATCAAAGGAACTGATTCTGTTTTTCTTTTTTTTTATTTATTTATTTATTCAAGAAACAAAAAAGTGGCTGTTATTATTTTGACAAAATATAAAGTTTTTCGTATTTATGGGAAGGATGAAATACCAGGAGTCAGGTAGAAAGGAAATGTAACTTGTTTCGGACATAAAATAGAGCTTTCACGAAGTTATGTATCTGTAGCGCCACCAATATCCTCTCCCCGGAAGTTGAATCGTCTGGAACGTCGCTCGAACGTGACGATAATGCGAATCTTCAGTTTTTCTTCATTGTGTGCTGCAACTTCGAGTAAAATGCAGGACAAGTATGCAAAAAAAGAGTTTTTCCTCCGAGATAACAGCAGCATTGTGCGCTACATTTACATATATTTAAAACTTCAAGATGTTCGTTTAACTCGACAACGGAACAATTCAATCCAGATTTGTTTTAATCTTAAACTTCATAGAATTTTAAAGTTGGTCCATAACAAAATGATTCGATAAGAGTGATAAATGTAACAATTGGAAACTTGTGAATTTAATCTAAAACGTTTTTTGTAGCAACTTAACCAACGAAAATAATATAAAAATGATATATGGAAATGAAAATAAAAGAATACAAATGCTTTTTTGGGAGGGGATAGAAATTTCAAATTTTAATCTGTTTTTCGCCATTTATCAAGTCAAGTCTCGAGCTACGGTGGATTTCGGGGATGGAAATATTTGTTACAATCTGTGCCCCGTATTTCCACGTTGAAAATAGGGGCTTTAAAATTTACTGGCTCGTGGAAACGAATATCACAAACGCAATTTCACTTGATCGCGGTGTAAACGTTCTATCGAATTGTAACCAAGCGAACCGCAGCTTGGAAAATCGTGCCCTTTTTCACGAAATCCAGCCACCTTTAAAATGCATCGATAATACGCCACGATAGTCGTTTCCATTTCGTTCTTTGAAACCGTAGAATCGGTGGAAATGGTGCGCCTTGAATATCGAATCCCCACAGGACATTCGTGGACATTCGCGAGAAGTATTAAATACGAGTGAAATTATTTATTATTTCGATACGATTGGGGAACGTTAATCCAAATATATTTGTTCATTTTTTATAATCATCAATTTATATTACGTTTGATTGAACATTTTGTAAGATATTTTTATATTTTGGTAATATGGATTGGGTTTGATTCAGTGTTTCTTAATCAATTGACATGTTATGAGGGTATCTGTTTCGTAGAGATAATATTTGTAAATAATATTGAGAAATATGGTTCACGGACAAATTGATCAATGTGATGATAAAAAATTATAATATATGTGTTAATAATATAAATATTTTTACATCTTGTCATTTTGAAATGCTTAAATGTCGAATTGTGTTATAATTCAAAGTAGATAAAAATTTTCGTTTTTAACTCTTTATGAAGTAATTTTTACGTCGAAACGTGTATTTATATAGAATTAAATATTTATTTAATTAACAGTTTTGGATAACAATTTTAATTCGAGAGAAGAAAACAAATTAACTTCTATAATAATATTTTTATTGAAAAGATGAGAATAGAAAGAAACATTATAAATTAATTTCAAAATTATTCCTTTGATGAAACTAATTATAAATTTTAAATTTACATTCTGAAAATATTCCCTTTCATTATATTCAATTTAATTACGATGCCATTACCGATGTTTTGAGGCATGAATTAAATAGTACAATTTATCAAAACCTGGTGAAAATATATTTTATCAAAAGATACATTTTTAAAGAATCTTTTCTATTCGATATTACATCCATCGTATATTTTTATATTTTTATAATTTCGTCATAAAATATTCTCGTCAAATATCATATAATCGCGAGCATTCTTCTTTTATATTTTATTATATATTTTATATAAAATAAAATTTGATATCCAAGTATTGCATTGATTTTAGAAAAAAAAAAAAAAAATATAGATGTATCTCGGCTTTATGCCGTGGAACGTATACCAGGATCAATTGCAATTTCGGCTGGAGAAACATTCAATAGAAATCCGAAATCCAGTTAGTATTCGACAGCAAGAGGTTGTATTTGATTAATAGGCAATTCAGGTATGCAGAGGTCGTTCAACAATGTGAAGTACGGTTTCTGTTTAAAGGGATCGTTGAGTTTCAGTGAATTTTTTTTTTATTTTGCTTGATAAAATTTTAGATTTTTCCCTCTCTTTCTCTTTCTCTTCTGCTTTAAGTTTTGAAAATATTTGTAATATTTTAATTTTTATTGAATATTTACGATATTCATTTCAACTTCTGTTTTATTTAATAATATTTTTATCAATAAAATTGGAATATAAATCGAAAGAAACAAATAACAATGGTATAATTGGATTTGAAAATTTTTAATTTAATGTTTTAAGTAAAAAGATACCTAGGTTATTGACATAATTGATATTATAAGAAAAACTGGAATTCTATGTGTTTATTCTTCAATTATTCGTAAAAATAAAATTATTAAAAAAATAAAACACATTTTCAGAAAATAAAAGCTAATAAAAATTATTAATAATACGAATTCTAATTCAATGAATCTTTAAATTGAAATAATACAAAAACTATTCGAGATATTTCAGATTTTATTATTTCAATATAAAATCGTATACGATATTAATTGGACACAATTTCATTCGATCGATTTCTTCAGTTTTTTTCATTATTTCGCTCAATGAATAATATTCAATATCCTAAAATTTCATAAAATGGGCTTTTATATCAAAATAAAAAAACCTAAAATATCTCAACCGGTTTGCTTTTTATCTCAATTTAAAGATGTAGCATTTGGATTTTCATGATAATAAATACAATAAGCATCACTTTTTTATATCACGAGAAATTGAAATTAAACGTATTTAATATTATTTATCGAATATTGATTTCAAACGTAAGGGAAAATAATGCTAAACGTGGAAAATTTTTAAACGCAGAGATTGTCATTTTACCAGGTAATTTGTTATACAGTCGAGTGATTTATTTAAAAAAACTTGTATCGTGTTGGATGTTGTGCGCAAGGAAACGTGTGACGTCGACGAAAATTTATGTCGCATCGCATAAAAGCTTACCCCAAAAAAGAGAAATTGGGATCAGTGTTACATCAGAAGTACAATTCCCTCAGGGAGCAAGGTTCTCGTTCCAAGAAATCGTGGTTGTCCGGGACGAGTGATGCTCGTTCCTATACTTTCCATGAAATTTGATTGTTCGTGTTCCTTTTTTTTTCTTTCACACTATGTTAATACACACACACACACTGTAAACTTCTCGTGTATTTCCCTTCTTCTTTAGTCAAATATCCTCGAATGCAATCCTCGAAGGAAATATATAAATTTGGAAAAAAGTTTTCTCGTGGAAGATGTTGGGAGAAAGAAAAAAATTAACGTCAAATATTTTTCTTTATTCTTAAAATTTTTTTCTCTTACAATTTTCATAACATTTTTTATTAATATATAAATAAATATATAATTCGTAAACGCACGATTATAATTAAATTAAGATGAAAATAAATTAGAATGAAAATAAATTTATCTTGGTAAAAATTTAATTAAACCAGCTTTTTGAATTATTTTTTTCCAAGTATAAAAATTCTAATATCAACGTTGTTACTCTTTTTAATACGTTTCTCTTGGATCACTAATGATTCAAGAACGCTCGAATAAAAAGCACAACTTATTTCGCAGAATGTATAAAAGAACAAGGAAAAATTCACAGTGTATAGTGTTCCCCCTTTCGAAAGTATCAAACAGATCGGTAGCTCGTCAACCTCATTAAAAAAGGGGGAGGGAGGAGGAGGGAAATTGGGAGAAAGAAAAAGAAAAAAAAAAAAAGAAAAAGAAAACAGAAAATTTGCATCTCCTTAGTAAATCTCTCGTACGAAGGAAATCAGGTCGAGTTACACACTGAATGCAATTTTCTCGGTATACCGTGTAACCATTCCGACGTCTATCGATCCTGTTTCTTTTCATTTGAAAATCTGACTCGTTCGAGCACTCTTCACTCGCGAAGATGATGCGAGTTGCGTGCACAGTTAAAAACTTCCCAGTTAAAAACTTGGGAAAGGAAGGCCAACTTGATTTTATTATCAAAAAATGCAACTTCGTTGGAAATTCGAATCAATCTAATAAGCTAATAAGCTTGTCCCTGGATAGTTTGGATAGAAAACTGTGGAAATGGTCGTGTTAATATCGTGTTACATAAAGCTAAAACCATCAAAATCTAATCAGAGAGATGGACGATGCTGGTTGGACATTAGTTAGGTCTTCATTGATATGCAAACAATGGCTGGTTACGTTGATGTTTTGGTTTATTCTCGTTTACCTCACTGGACCGTAATTAAATCTTGATTGTTGCGGCCGTTGTTTTATGGGAATTTGTAATTTTCCGAAAGAAACACGAGGCGAGGCAAACGAGTCGAGTTTATTCCGCAATTCGAGTAATTATACTTTTAACGAACGATTTTCCTTGGTCCATATTGTTTTCAATTATCTTTGAATCTCAACATATCTTTCTAAAAAGGATTCTTAAGATTCTTAATTAATCCTTTGAGAAACATATTTTTTTCTTAATAAATTATTTTTTTGTTATGTATATATATTTTTTATTATATTATATTATTTTCCATAACATTAACCATCTCTTTATTCGGTCGTAAATCACTACACCAAGCCGTGACAGTCAAGGATTGATGTATCTTTCATGTCACGCGTACGTTTCGAAAAATATAGGAAAGGATATAAAAAAAAGAATTAGAGAAGAAATTTTTCAATTATTTATTTTAAATATATCAACCTCTCATTTGTGAAAAAAATTTTTTTTCTTAACTGTTTAACTATTCTAGTCTCTCAAAAAGATTAAAAAAGATTTTAGAGCATCTATTTGCGAATGTTCCTAAAATACAATTAGATTGCCTAAGCTTAATTAAGAATGGTTAAAAATAAGCGTATTCCGTTGCCCGATACTGAAAGAAAATTCCCCATATTCATCAAAATCTATCCAATTATGATTCGAAATTAATAGGAATACGATTTTCAGATCTCGATCCTGGACGGAGGATGAGCTAAAACGGAGCGAAATAGAGAAGAGCGGAACGAAGCGAGGGAACGAGTCATCGACGAATTTTCCTAGGTATGCAGCCAGCAGGGAGGATGCAACGGTCGATGACGTGAATCGACCGACTTTTCGGTCGATAACTGCCTGCCACGATTGGCAGCCTCTGAATGGCTGGCCAACCGTTCCGTCACTTCTGTCGGTGGACTGTTGTGTGCCCCGGTACCGGATAACCGGCCTATAAGTGCGTTTCCTCCTGCCGCGGCCCACTCGAACGATAATCCTTTATCCGTGATATTCCATTTCTGCCTCGTATTACCAAATGCTGTTCGTATACGGTTGAAGTGATCCCCTTGACCGTCTCCGAGTTTCTTCGTCACACTCCCCGCTTCGCGATCGTTGGAACGAAGAGTCCCCCCACCACGTCACGAGTCTTGCCCGATAGAGGAGTGGGAGAAGAGGGGGAAGAAAGGCGGGAAGAACAGGGAAGAAGCGGCCTATTCTGTTTGGAATAACAGTTTGTCGAAGGTCGTTGCCGATCTTCCATCACGTAATCAAAAAGTTGGCGAGCGAAATAGAGGAGAGAGAGAGAGAGAGAGAGAGAGAGAGAGAGAGAGAAAGAGAGAGAGGAACTAGTTAGAGGAACGAAGAGAGAAGGAGTTTGTCGGAAGGTGGGTTCTTCCTTCTTTTTTTTTCTCCTCCTCTCTCTTTTCCTTTCCTTTCTCTCGGCGTGGAAGACAAGTGGCCACTTTCTATCCAGGGGTCGGCGGATGAAGGCAAAGTGGACGGTGAACAACGCGGAACACCGGTTCCTTTACTACGCGCCTCGCCCTTGATTCAGAAGGACGGCCACGTGCAGGACGGTGCGAGACCACGATAATCGGTATCACGGAGAATCACGTTCATTTCCCCACCAACTACGGCCACATGACTTGACGATCGCCCCACCTACCGCTGTTCGTCGTTGAGCGAAAGCGGCGACAGTGGCAGCAACGTGACCGACGTGGGGAGGGCGAGCGCATCACGACGACCACGACGACGATCGACGACACCAACAACGACGGCGACGACGACGACGACGACGAGGAAGAAGGAAGAAGAACGGCGGAGGAGTAAGTCATCGGTTACTCGCAAGCGAGGAGGCTACTTAACGAGTGACATAGGCCGTTGGTGGTTCAGTTAGCCGCGGACGGTCAACCCAGGTGCGAGAGTCGTTCGTGCTCTTGCATTTTATCCTTTTTTTTTTTTTGTTATCTCCCCCCTCCCTCTTCCGTTCTTTCTTTTCTTCCCCCGCCTCCTTATCCGTCTTATTATCGTCCATCTTTTTCCAACGACGAGTTTTTCGGTTGGGAAAAAGGTTCGTTTCCATCGTGCTCGAATAGATAGATAGATGGATGGATGGATAAATAGATAGATAGATAGATAGATAGATAGATAGATAGAGATAAGTGGGCCGTGTTGACGTGGTGGCTGTGCTGGTGCCGTTGTTTGTTGTCGTTGTTCTTGTATGCTCGTTGCCTCCTCGGTTCGCCGGTAGAGAAGTAGCGGTTTTCAGTGTGGATAGTGCGGATAATAGTGACGAGTGTGAAACTGGAGCCGCAAGTGGTAGCAGCAGTTGCAGTCGAGAGGCAGAGCTATCATGTGCCCGCGGAGGATCTTCGGACTGGCCATCGTCGCGCTGGTGACTTTTGGTGGACGAGTGGCAGCCTATACGAATCAGTGGGCAGTGCACATCGAGGGGGGACCGGATGTGGCCCAGCAGGTCGCGCGGG
This sequence comes from Apis laboriosa, assembly GCF_014066325.1. Classification (NCBI taxonomy): domain Eukaryota; kingdom Metazoa; phylum Arthropoda; class Insecta; order Hymenoptera; family Apidae; genus Apis; species Apis laboriosa. The sequence goes on from NW_025223092.1 coordinate 2,302,327, forward strand.
AGCATGGATTTCAATATCTCGATAAGGTAGGAATTACATTATGATTCATTTTCTCTCCTTTTTCATTGATTTTGATTTTTCTTCTGCTCGAAACGATATGATGAGAGATATAATATTAAAATTATAATTATGCAATATAATATTAAAAATAACGATTTACGTTGTCTGGTATTATTTGTAGTTATTATTATTGGGAATTGGAATTGGCCAGAAAAAATAGATTGCGGTAAATAGTTTTAATTTTTTTTTTATTTTAAATAGGAGAATTTATTATCTATATTATATCTCTTATCTAACGCGTATGTATGCCGTGTCGTATTTATTTGAAAATAAGGAGAGAGTTAAGACAGCTTTGTTTTCGTTTCGAAATTAATATAATTTATTTGAAAATGAGATTTAATTAAAAATGACCGATAATAACGTTCAATATATCTGTGCAACGATATTTCTTTTTAAATTCACGTGCGATAAATAATACCAATATTGATAAATATCGACAAATATTATTGTTTATTCGTGTCTTTAGATAAAGAAATATAATATATTGAAATTAAAAATAAAATTATTAAATAAAAAAATCGATCCATTATATATATTCTTAAATCTATATATCTAATTCCATAAATAATAATTATTGAAAAAATTATTCTTACTAAAAATACAAATATTAAATTTTATTGAATTAATTGAATAAATCAATCATTCAAAAATAATTAATTTATTTATAAATAATATAAAATATAATCTTATTATTATTATAAACAATCTAAATTTAAATAATAAAATTGCACAAATTAATATTTTTATAATAATTTAAAATAATATTCTTGATAATTACGAATAAAATAAGTATCAATTAAACAAAAAAGCAAAAAATCGATTGGAAAATTCGCAATTCGACGAAATTTGCAGTTCATTTCGCGTAAAATAATATTAAAATCGGATTAAACAAACGACGATCGTCCGTTATTTTTATCTCTCGCTCGTATATCCGCAATTTCATACGAACGATTCACAATTCGTGACAGCATTATACATTTCCACGCATCTTCGAATGATTCGCATTCGCGGAATAACTCTACCTCTCTCTTATAGCTTTGTAAATCATACCGTGGGATGCGATACGTCCCCGTTCACTGTGCGTGAAAAATTTTTTCAATTCGATCAGGAAAAATAAAAAAAAAATGTGCAACACAGCAACAAGTAATAGCACAGTGCACACGTGTGTAAAATAACACGACGATTGCGTGAAAAAAATACGCGTGAATTTTATTCTCAAAATGTGTTAGATTTCACACACGCTAAATCAAACATCATGAAATATTTTTCACGAGGAATAATAATATCGCAATAATCCCGGTATTAAAAACGCTTTTTAATTCCCGCAAATCATTCGTGGCAATAGTTTCACGTATCTCTGCAAAGGTCAGGGTTTAACGCTTGCTTCCCGCTGACCCGAAGCACGGACGAGTCGGCCACTTGAAAAGATCACTTTTCATTTTCTCTTTGGCATTCGTGGAATGCAGCTCGTATCTATTCGGGTTATTAAGGTTTAGGCCTTTGTTGATTATTGCGGCCGATATTATAATTAATCGTATAGATCTAAAATAATGGTGGTCGTGTCGCTTCGAACGTGGAATTTAATTGCTGATTCGTGCCCGTTGATATCTCTCGCTCGTTATCGAAAGGAAATCGAAGTAGCTCTTGGGTTTTCTATCGTGGACAATTAGACCGGCTCGAAAGTTACGGTGATCGTTGTTCGAGGACTATAAAACGAGGTGGAGGTATCTAATAAGTAGAGCTCTTTAGAATGTGTATCAAAAGATCTGGCTTTGTACAAGCACTTGGGGAAAAAATCGGAGAGAGGCTATTTTATCTTCTCTTTATTTAACAAATTAATTTAAATTAACAAAGTTTCCTTTCCCGGAAATCGTGAATAAATTATTGGCAAATTGAAGGATATACGTATATAATAAAAAATAAAAGTTTAGCTGATTGTTTTTCTTCTTCTTTTTATCTATTCTATAATCAAATGATTATAAAATATTGATACTGGATTCTTTTTATTTATTAATATTGGGTAGACGATTGTGCAGATGAATAATTAGAAAATTGTGAAAAAAACAAGGAAATATTTTAAAATTGCGAACTCTTGCAAAATAACACTTATGTAACTTATGAATTGTTACGTCTTCAGTTTCCTCTTTATTTTTTATTCATCCTCAGGGAGATTATAAGTGTAAAATTGACATGAGAATTATCTCGATAACGATTCTTTTATATTTACATTTATCTTAGAGTAATTTCAATAAAATCCAATAATTCAAATTAGACATTTAAAAATATGCATCGATAAATTTTTTTTTTTCATTCAATTTTCGCTCAACGTATTTGATACCAAAAATTGAGAAAGATCTTCAGTTATTCAGGATCTTTTGATAAGTACGAGAGATATTTGTAAAAAATTAAAAACGAAATCAAAAATAATTGCATATACCAACAGCATTACTCATATTTACTCGTATGCAAATGCAATATTCGAAATCTTATTTGCACTTTTCTTGAAGGAAGCATAAATTCATTAAATATCGAATGGAGGAGAACAATGTGCCATTAATTATTGCAAAAATACATAAATAATTATCAACTTTCGCTTTTGTCAATTTTCCAAATTTAAACGAATTAAACTTAACATCAGATGTCCAGAAAAATGTCTCTATTAAACGATTAAAAAAAACTTCCGAATCTCCAATATAATTAAAATTATTTTCACGAAATTTCAGGTTAAATAACGCTAAAGAAATATCGAAAACGTTCCTCGTTATCTGATATTTTATTTTCACGAGTTATTTTTCGTCCAAAGCAAAATGGCAAAGTGGCCATTTGTCATAATTTTTTTTCCCCCATCGTGTAGCAATATCCGTTAAATCGGACAATATCACATCATTTCGCAAGTTGTAACTATTTCTGAAATCGATCCCTTATTCCTGTGTATACCAGATTGGTATGCCAAATCGGTCTTGATATCACGGCTAGTAACTTTTTCGTGGTTTCGCGATCAAAGTGAGAAATTTGCTTGAGGTGGAGGCTCAATCATGCGAGGCTCATCTTTCCCTCGTCACGTGTAATATTGCCGGGTTCCTCGTTCAACAGGAACATTTCCGAGGTCTCTTTAAAAAGGGAGCTTCAATGTAATTTCAGGATTTCTTCGTGTTTATGCAATTCGACGGAATTCCGATGGAATTTTCTTTATATTATTATCAGGGCGTCGTCCGTCGGTTATTCGTCGATGGTTTATCTTCGTCGTATTATTGCCGCAATTTTTCTCTCTTGGAGTTATTTGTTCAGCGTTTCCTACATTTGAGATAATAATTTATAAATTTATGTACGAGCAGTGTTGAAATTTCAATGTATTCCTTTCTATATTGGGCAAAAATAAAGATTATACACGGTTGTATATTGATTGTGAAATTGTCCCTTTAAAAGGAGATTGTCATTGAACTTGGAGGAAGAGATATAAATTTAAAGAAAAGAAGGAAACGTAGGAATAGTATTTTTATAAAAATTTTAAATTGATCAATTTGACCATGTATAATATTATTAAATAAGTTTAATAATTAATTAATATTTTCAGAATTTGTAAGTATCCAAGCTATGTACGTCAATTTTGATGAATTTTACTTTTTTGAAAAATAATTCTCAAAAAAGTAATCGATAATGCATATCGAATAAGTCTTAAATTTTTCAAAATATTACATATTTTTCAAAATATTAATCTTTAAAAATTGAAACTTTTCGTCAATAATATCGAAATTTCGCTCATTCGCGAATGTATAATTAAAAAAAAAAAAAAATTTCTTTCTCCACTTTTCGAAATATTCCAAAAAACATATATATTTTTCAATATATTAATTTCAAATTTTATGGCTGTTTTCGCGTAGGAAAACTACGTGTCAATTATTTTTTCAAAAAAAAAAAAAAATTATCTCCCGCATAAATTTTATAATAGATAATGTTATATTCGCTCATATTTCTTTAAATAGACATGAATCACATGATGCTCGAAACACGAGATTAATTCCGCGAAATCCACCGATTACACGTAACAATATCGTTCCTACACCTGAAATCGTTCTTTTATTTTACAAAGCAATTTCGAAAATTATCGAAGAATTTTTTTTTCTTTTCGAAAATTCGAGAGAGATAAAATTTATCAGGATAAAAATATTGTAAATATTCCACACTATCCTAATAAGAAAATCCCCCACTTTTTTGGGGGGAAAACGAGAGCGTAGAATTATACCTGCGCATTTAATAAAAAAAAAAAAAAAATCCTGCTCTATTTCGAGGCAACTTTTATCTCTGGGAAGCTTTGGCTCGGTAACTGGGTCACTTTTTAACTACTTTATGGGTTATTGCGAGCGATGTCGAGGGAAGTTTGACGAATCGACGTTGGAAATTCATTAATTTGCGCGTCAATCTTACGTTTCTCTCTTTCTCTCCCTCCCTCCCTCTCTCTCTCTCTCTTCGTTCGTTGTAAATTAGAGAAACTCGGCTATGCGCCTTTCGAAGATCGGTTTCGATCGGTTTTCGCGGATCGAAGACGGAAATTAACCTTCGAATGGAGCCCCCTTTCTGCCTAAATAGTTTTCATCGAAGCCTCGTCGCTCCCTATCTTCGCTTTCCGCGTCACTTCTCGTTCGATGCTGAATATGAGCGATCCAAATGAGGAGGGGGGAGGAGGGGGATGAAATCCGTCGAACGGGACGAAAACTCGAGTTCTCTGTTTAAGTTACGTACTCGTAATCGTGCCTTCCACTTGTTTCAATGTAATATAAAGAAGGGGGGAAAAAAGAAGAAGAGGAGGAAATGTCGGTTGAAACGAAGATTGTCTATTAGAGCGGAACGGAACATTGAGATAGAGTTATTCTTTTTTTTTTTTTTTTTTTTTTTTCATATTCGTTTTTTATATTCCATCTAATAACGAGGGAAAGGATTGATTTTATGTGGAATATTTATTTGTAGTATTTCGATATGTGATATATTACAAGATCTTGATCGTTACAATATTTTTTTATACGGATTATAGAATTGCTAATTTAAAGGAAAAGTTTACAATCTTATCATTTTATGACGATCGTTATCGTTATTCAATTTTTCGATTTTCTTAACACTATTTATCTATTATCTCAATTTTTTCTTCTGCATGTTATTATTTTTGATTGATTATTTATAATTATAGGTTACTTTAAAATACATTTATCCTTTGTTTCTAATTGAAAAAAAAAATGGATATTAATATTATCATCTGAAATTTAATTCGATTCGATATCGTATGATCCATCCATTTTGTTTTTCTTATTCATAATGGAAAGATAATAAAGAGGAAGAGAAATACGAATTTGCATACGATTCTTTATCATGAATGTAATTTTCAATATTCATTCATATATAATTATTAATATATCGAAAATGAGAAATATCGAAAGAAGAAAATTTTTTTAAAATATTAATTCTACTAGAAATTTTAAGAGCTTCTCGTCCCACTTCGCATATTGTTCATCCATCCATTAGATATAAAATTGACAGAGATCACGACCGAGCTCGTTTCTACCAATAAATTATTGTCACGATCAACCTACGACGGACGAGACCACACGCGTTTTCTATTGGCAGTTTAAAAGCAGATTCCTAGAACTGCACTTAGGACACAATTGAACATGCTTTCAAAGCGCCTTTTCTCAACGATGAGCTCTACTCTTCTGCGTTGTTTGTGTGGGGAGAAAATTTACTCGTGAGGTTGACGTTTCATTCGGTTTTTCCACTTATCTCGTTTAGAATTAGATGGAAGATGGCTGGACGAGTTGAATGCGCTTGGAATTGCGTAATAGCTTCGTCGAATTGAATGTAACGCTAATATGTGTACCAAACTCTGGCAATTGTAAATAGGCAATATCAGTTATTACAGTAATGAAAAGTTCGAGGAAAAAATTATATATTTATATGCAATGGTTGCATGTAAAAATTTACGAATTCCAATAAACAATCTTTATATCAATATCCACATTTTTGTAGACATATGCGATACGAAACGTAATATATACTGAGACTTTGATTAATCAATAATTAAGTAAATGAAATGTAAGAGATAAATATTATTTATAACACGTTAGAATGGTTAAATGGTTACGCAAGCGGTGTTTATTTTGCAAAATTGGAACAAGATTGTTTTCGAGATATTTGGAAAAATATATTTTCTCTCGTTCACTTCGAGGCCGTGAAACTTCGAATTGGATGATGTTCATTGTGAATCGATTCTTGTTTCTCGATATTCCACGATATCTATGACAGTTTAAATTTCACGATTAATATAATTCGTATTTTGCAACAGTTTTATCGAATAATTTCATTTCTAGCCATCAGACGAAACAAAATGTTTCTTGGAAATTAGATTTGAATTAAAATTTTTATGAAATGGTGATTAAAGAAATGGAGTTTAAACAGAGATTTGTCCTTCAAATATCACACTCTTTTTTACACGACACGTTCACTCTAATTTTTCCTACATTTCAATCTTACGTAACGCCAATCCTGACAATTTATTATTATATTCAATAATATCGCAATGGAAACTAAACGAAAATTATTAACAATTTAATTCTCGTCTCACATTGTTAAAACATCCAAAATAAAATTAAAGAATAAAACGGAAACGCAGAACAAGAAATGTCGTAATATCCGCAATCATAGAGCGTTAAAAAGCAAAGAAAAAAAAAAAAAAAAAAAATATTGAAAATTACGCGGATTTCTCTTTTAATATACCCTATTTAAAAAATCGGTAATTTCTCTCTCTCTTTCTCTCTCTTTCTCATTGCGCTCTTCCTGGCACGGATTGTAAAAATAATAACTCGAAATCTAATAAGTCCTGTTCGACTCTTTTATTCTTTTTCAAGCGGAAGGCGCGAAAGTAATTGATGCTATTAGCGTTGGCCCGTTATTTTTTTTTTTTTTTTTTTTTTTTTTAGCTTCGTCGGTATCGGTTTATTTTTCACGTCGTCGGTATTGCCGCAAATTTAATTTTGCTCATCGTTGCTCCCGCGTTAACTTCAATATACTCTAGTGACCCGGGTGATGGAGTATATTTACTTATTTTTGCTAACACATCGGCTGGCATATATGCCGACGTGTGCACAAGTCCGCGCGAAGGTTTGTTCACCGTTTCTTGCGTACTCAGCCTTCTGTTTTCAGGAGCAATTTGCATCACCTTAAATTTCCAACGGATTGGTTTACCCTTCCAATCGGATTTTATTTCACTTATAGATGGAATGGTAAATTGAAACCATTCTTCCCAATTTTATTTCCATCCGTGTTAATTTATCCGTAAGGGAGATAAATTTCGATTTGTCTATCGGACGAAAATTTATTGCCCTCTGTTCTTCAGATATTTCTTCGTCTCTTCGGGATATCGTGAGAGTGGAAATGATAAATTATTTTTTTTTTTTTTTTTTTTTTTTAAGGCAGTAATATTTCGACAGAATTGAGAAATGTATATTTGGATTAATTTTATTTATCGTGAATTTACAGGAGGACAGTTTTTGCAATTGTATTCGAAATGTGTTTTTCAATTCAAAGGGGATATCATTGGTAGAAATACACATCTATGTGAAATTTTAGATTATTTTTTTAAGACACGTATTTTTATTTTATTATTTTGTTTACTTTGGAATATTTTAATAAATATTGCGAAAGAAATTTTCGAAAATGTATTCAAGGTCTAAGCAATCTCCAACCAAAAGTTTTGAAGGTCTAATTTTTTGCTAATCTAATTTCTCTAATCTACATCAAATTTAATTTCTTTGACAAAAAGTATTATTTTATTAAAAAACAAATTATTGTAATTGTTATAGAATTTAAAGTTCACTGAAATTTTATATATATGATTTCATTATTGAATATTGTCAGCAACATTACTATTTCATAGTTGGTAGTTATTTGTTTCTCTTCGATATTTCAAATGTTTTATAAACAGATAATCACGTATAATCAAATATATTCATTCAGCTAAATATATTTTTATTTATTGTTTTCCACTGCCCAGTCAACAGTAATGATCCATAAAATTAATACAAAAGAAACAATTTTCCACTCTTTTATCGCGATTGTGAATTTATTAATTTTAAATTTATTAATTTTAATTGTTCCAATAAGAAACAAATCGATTCATTAATACATTTTTTTCGTCGCGATAATTCAATAATTACAATTCCACGATTGTTATCTAGTCTACGTAAATAACGTTAACTTTATAGATAGCGGTTCGTTTGTATTTGTTTGCACACGTAGTTGGAAGAAGGAAAAATCGCGATAACGGGGGATTCCTAAAAGCGTTTGCGGCCGATCATTGCGTTTCCTTTGTTGTGCAACGCGTCGTTTATCAGCCGTGGTATTCGCTCAGATATTTCATAAAAGATATTTCCTCCTCGCGATATTATTCATTCAAATAAATAAATTTCGCAGTTTCGTGGAAGTTAGCTACGCACGTTTATCGTTTCATTTCATTTAGCGTATGTATCTATGCGAGTTTTTCTTTCTGTGTTCTTCGTTTTAGCGATTCGGTTAAATAATTGTACGCGTAAAACGACGTGGGATGTGACGTGAAACCACGTATAATTTCACCTTTGAAAAGCTATTATTGAAAATGTACGCCTCAAAAATAGCAGGCGATCGATTTGCGATATCTCTTTCGATAAATAAATAAATAACGATGTCAATGTTAACGTGAAAAAAATAATTTTCTATAATTATTTTTCTGCTCCTTTGTAGTTAGTCAGTGTTTTAGTCACGTCTGGAAATTTTGAGGGATTTTAAAAATTAAAGTTATTGAGAGAAATAATTAATTGTTGGTACAAAATAATCAAGCAAAAAGGATATAATTTCAACATTGAAACATAAAAACGTGACAACATTATTCGAAATAAATTTCGTTCAGAGTCTATTTTTAATATAGTATAGTCATTTGCACATCATATACTACTCATTTTAGCAATACACGTCATATAAACAAGTAATTATAAATTGACATCGGTGATCGAATGGTAAAATTATTTATCGATAGATATATCGTGAATCGAAATATTGCTTGCTATTTTTAAACCTATATTTTCAATTTATTATACATTTCATGATCTTTTAATGAAAAAAGATTTTAAGAGGATATTTCATCAAATTAATCGAAAATTTAATCAAATTAATCGAAAAAAAGGAATTGAAGGAAAAATATTTAGAAAACTAATAATAAATAGAAGAATCGAGAAGTTTGTATAAAACTTGTATAAACAATTTATCGTCCATGTCTTGTCTCGCTTTCCTTGTCTTGCACAGAGTAAATTTCACAAACTTCAAATTACGTTTCCCAAATTAATGATTTCTCAACATTTTTTCAATAACCTAGTTGACTTTCGTACGACCTCTATAGAGTCCGTCTACAGAAAAACTATTAATAATCCGCAATATCCAATCAACGTTTACAAGAAGAATATTTTCGTAACATTTTTTTTCTCAAAAATATCCCAATGTAGATAAAACAGACACTCTATGTATAACAATAAACTTAACACACCAATATTTTACTTCACCACCGACAGTTATTACTATCTATTCCTCTTCGTTAAAACCAAAAATTATTTCCTATCCGGGCAGAACGGAGATCCTAACCTGTATAGAGAGTTAGTTAAAATTCAATCTCAAAACGAAGTTGCGTGTTTATCATTAATCTCAAAAAGAGATAAATTTCCTTTACCTTGAAATGCACGCGTTATACGCGCGTTGCTACTGCAGTAAATACCGCAGTGAATACATCGATTAATAAGAGGCTTAATTTAACTTAATTTACTTGGCCAATGATTTAATTTCGTATCGTAAAATCATAATTACTTCATTTTCGTTTCGACACTTTTTTTAACTTGGATGATTAACGTTATCAAGCGGGAGGAAGAGGAGTTTTCGGGCCGACGATTCTTCATTGTTGAGAAAATAATCCACTCCTCTTTGAAAACTTGGCCGAGATATACAAGTTGTCACGCGAGAAGTGGCTCCAACACTTTCCACGAATCGTAAGAAATTTTTAGAATCACTTTATAATAGCGAAACTCCTCCTACTGAATGGGCCGATAAACTTCCCCATTGGGGCAAGTTTTCACGGTGAAAAAGTTTCGGTTAAATAGAAATCTAACGGCGTGAAGGAAAAATCCGGTTACTCGTTATCGTCCCCTCGAAACGAGATGAGAAACTAGGATGGAGCCAGGTGGGTTTTGGAACGTGAAATCTTTTTGAAACTTCTTCCGTCGATTCGTCACTATGCAAAGCTATTAGATTTATTTATTCTCGCTCGTTGAACACGAAAGAATGAAATGAAATATTTTAAATTTTTCATACAGCTTATATGCGCGTGACACTTTTGAGATGTTATTTCAACTTTATATATGTATATATGTTTTTTTTTAAATATTTATAAAGTGGATCTTCGGCGTTTATGATATTTTTTTTGAACAACTTTTTTTTGACATTTGTAAAACGACATAATTGGAAATATTATTTCGAAAAAATATGTTATTTACTTGAAATGATCGCTTACTCGAAATAATTACTTAAAATAATTACTGTTCGAGATTATTCGTGTCAGTTATTTGTTTCGCGAAATAATCGAGGCAGAGGAATAATTCAGTATTTTGAAATTGTATTTTACTTCAAATGAATCGATGTTGTTTATATTTTAACTTGACTCAACTTTTATTTACATTTTATTTTTAATTATAATTACATGGTTATTACAAATTATCATTTTCTCGTTTTAATTTCATATAAAATTTAACCAAGTTTGGTCACGTGCATAAATTGACTTAAATTGGTTTTTTGGTTTAATTAGCATCGAAATGAATATCAATTTCATTTTGAAGAAGTTCTCGTCAAATAAATAGCTTATAGTATAATACATTATTAATAAAAAGACTATTAGGACTGTTTACAATTATCTAAAGAATAGTTAAAGAATTTTTAATAACAAATATTCAAAATTCTTTTCTTTAAATCGACTATACAAATGATTTAAATAAACTGACCCATAAAATATACTTAATAAATTAATAAAATTTATAATTTGAATCTCGTACAAGCTTACTTACGAGAAATATATAAATATCTCGTTGTTGTCACGAAGGATTAAAATTAACAATTTCCACGAGACACAACGTTTTAGACGTAATTCGACTCAGCTCAAGCGATATATTACCGCGTCACATTTATTTAAATTTCATGTAACACATTAGAAGCACCACTCTATTGCATTGTCCTTTACAACACTATCGAAATCGATATCTCCTCCGAAATGATGTTTCAATATATATTTTTCCCCGTGATATTTTTTTTTATTCGTCATTATATGCGTGCATCATTTTATCGCCGCGCAAAACTTCGCCGTAATCGATTTAACGCGATTGGGCGAGCGCCAATTGCGCTAAATACCGTTAATTCTGAAACAAATGTTAAACCGGGGATTCCTGGCTGTGCGATTCGGGGCTAAAATTCATTTGGAAAACCGGATGACGATAAGAGACAAATCTTAATTCTTCGCGGTACGATATTTCGTTATTTCCGTGTTATATAATGTATATAATTAATATACATTATATACATTACATTATATACATTATATATACATTATATAATTATATATATATTATTAATTATATATAATTATATTTATATTATTACATAATATTTATTATATTTATTATATTTATTAATTTTATTATATTATATTTATTATTTATAATTTATTATATTTATATTATTATATAATTATATATATTATATATAATTATAATAATTGTTATATATATATATAATGTATATAATTTTGTGCTGGATTTCAAATAAAAGAAAAAGAAAAGAAAAGGAAAAAATAAATATGCAGAGATAAATTATTAGAAATAATTACGCGAAAGTAGACATTTTGAAAAGAAATAATAGGTCACGATGGTGATAGAATTATATAAATATTCCTTTTTGGTCATTTTTATGACGATATGTAAAAGAAGAACGTTATGTTTTGTGGTAAGAATATGCATAAATACGTATGTATAAGGGAAAAATAGTACGAATTCTCTTTACTACATATTGTTTGTTAATGAGAAACAATAGAAGAATAAATCAAGAGAAAACATAAATTAATAAAAATAGGATTTATAATGTAAAGAATTATTCACTGTAGATATAAAATCGAATAATTACTTAACAAGGGGACACGGATATATTCTTATTCTTATCATAAGATATCCACAGTCCACTTATCACACGTTCGAAAAATGAAACAATTTATTGAAACTCGAGGGAACGTGTTTATCTTTTCTATTTTGCATATATTTTCCATACACTCTGACGTACCACATTTTTCAACAATGAAACAACCAACTTGACAAAACACGCTATTTCTTATTTCAAACGACCACACTCACCAATTTCACCGATATCCACCAATATCCGTGCAAACGAGTCGACATTCAACCATGCACGAATACACTTCTCGTTCGACAACGAGAGATAAGAAACAATCGGTCCCCTCTCCCATCCATCGATCGATTTTCGATCGTGGATAAGGGCAAGGCAAACGGAGGTAAGGATCTCTCTCGATCGAGTTCTGCCTCGAATTACCCGCGAGTTTTCCTCCTTTTCTTCCCCGTTTGCCGCCCCTGCTGCTCATCCACGGTGGCGTGCCGGCATCCATTGTGAAAAGAGAGTAAAGAAAGTTGGAATTCTCTTGCTTGTAAATCCAGATTTCCAAGCCAATCGGCCGATCTTGCAGAGCCCAACATTTCATTGGATTATCGTCAACCGAGATTATATAGTTTGAAGGGTGCGCCTTCCAACTCCTCCGCGGCGAATCTTCGCGTGTCTCGAATTTGTGATTGGCTGTTTGTCGGCTCGGGGAGCGTGCTCGAACACCTCAAGGTTTATGGGATGGGACAGGGGGGACGGGTACTTCGAAATTCCCCCCCTCGTGAATTTACGTGATTTTCGTCCGCGATCGCGTGGCTGCCGAATTTAACCGGAAGAAGGGTGTTGCTTTCGATTCGGGAGAGAATTCTCTTTGGAATTTTATTATTATATTTTGATATGTTGAGTTTGAAAATTGTTGGATGGTTTAGAATAGGGAAAATTTTTTGAAATTGATAATTTGGAAAACGATAAAATTGTAAGGTCGTAGTAAGTGGATGGATATTTAAATTAATTTTTAAATTTTTCTTTCACGCATAATGTTTACGTTGCGAATAAAAATTGTGTTTGGCACAAGTGAAAGGGTTAATTTGGACTTAATTTGGGATTTAATCTGCTGCATGAATTTTAATAAAAAGGCATAGAAATTCACCTTACTTTATGAGTCTATATTAAACCCTTTTCTCCACCGTGGTGCGCTACATTTCAATTAATAAGCCAACGAGGGCATCAGTTAGTACGTAACAATGGCTCGATTCTGTTGAATGGAAATATATAGCCGGTAAGTTAAGGACTAGTTAAGGCATCTTTTAAAAAAATATTATCCAATAAATTTTCATTCATATCGTATTACAAAGTATCGTTTGTAATTGTAACAAATAGCCAATATGCCTTCTTTGCATAATAAAATAAAATAGCCTTTATCAATTTTAAAATGTGAAAATGAAATTCGTTTCGAATTTTCAGGGGAGGGGGGATTTTTTATATAATTTTTTAAAAAAATATTTATTTTTGTATTCGATAGAAACGAAAGCTGCTTTCGATATTTTTCCGTATCGATGGGACAAGTTAATCCGAATGGAGATTAAATATATATTTTTGTATAATAAATATAGAGGAAGCATTGTATTTTGAATGATTCTTTCAATATCCTATGAATTATTTCCGTATTTTTATTGATTTCTAATAAACTTTTTAAATATATTATATTTTTCCTTATATTATTCCTTTAAGAATCTCAAAGATTCCTAATTGCAAAAATTTATCGAGAAATTTCGAGAAAGAATCATGGTTAACATTAATTCAGCCAAGTTCAATATTTCACTTTCGATTTTCTAATAAAAAGTCGGCCGATTCGACGATCGATCGAACATGTTTGAACAAGTTTGAACACGTTTTAAGTATATATACAAAGAATCGTGTCTACGTTACGAGATTTTATTCTTCTCCTACGTGTGTATTAGCACACGAGTGCATCAGGTAGCATCGGGCGAAAGGTATTTTTTTTTGCATTGTTCGAGATGTACACCGGGGGTGAAACGTTGAATTGTACGTAACGCGTGTTCCGTGCGAATGAATGGTTCGAGGGCCCTCGAGAAGCATTGCGATTCGAATGATCCTGGGAGGCTGTGGAAAGCACGAACAAAAGAGCATCGTTCCCCGATATTTGTAAGTCGTTTCCACCCTTGCCACTTTAAACGTAAAAGGGTGACTATGCCACATTAAGAGAACACTCGAGCAAGGCTAAACGCACCCTTTGTCTTTCCCGGCTTCTTATAGCTTCTCGACATCAAACGATCGGGGGTGAGCGAGCTAAAAAATTTCGAACCGAGGAAAAGAGATTCTCTTTTTTTCTCTCTCTCTTTTTTTATTGTTACGTAACATGGGATATTGTGTACAAGCTGTAGTCCATGAATCACTGGACACTTGTTACAGATGTAAATAATGTTTATTTATAATAGTGGTATAGTAATAATAATATAGTTTTGTTTTTAAATCGATTAAATATTTATTTTGAAATCGATTGGATGATGAAACATTGATGAATATGATTATTTTAGAATTTTCGAAAGTTTATAATGAACAGGAATTTAAGATAGGCAAAATAGTGGATTGAAAAGTGTTGATGTTGTATAATTTAATTTTGTTTGTAATAAAAGAGATATTTATTGTTTGATTTAAAAATACTCACAATTGCGAGACTTCGTTCTTTCTAGATATGTAAATATAATATATTTCGTGTTACATATTTCTTTTCTCCCACTCATTTTTTTCTATTATAAAATTTATCAAAATTGCCAATATTCAATATTCACTCCTCTTTTTCTCGATTTGATATTTCGCAATCAAAATTGATTGAAATTCAAAACAAACGATCAAATTTTCATCTCACTCTTTCATCGACGAAAAATCCTTTTCGAGAAAAATTCCTCGAAATTACTTTCGCATCCTCGAAATGAGGAGGCTATGATAAACGCATAAATTAGAATTCAAATTAGAAAATTAAATCCTTTCGCTATTCATGAATAGCAATCGATATTGTAACCCCCGTAAAATTCGAACTTTTCCATTGGCAAAAATCCAATTTTAATTTAAATTTCCCATGGAAGGAAAAAGAGGAAAAGGAAAAGGGGAGAAAAAATCCTCCGATAATTTATAAACCTGTGTTCAAAAGTGGTACGTTCTCTGCAAAAATTGTCGCGACAATACCGACCTTAAATGACGATTTATTCGCCATTTTCCACGATCGTTTCCATTCTACATAGGAAAAGAGGCGTATACCTGGCCACATCTGCGACCATACGTAAATAATTCGTACGTGGTAAAATCGGTACACAACGACCGCGTTTCATTCGATTCGACCGCGTTTCCTCGAATATTTGAACGGAGGACGGAAATACCTGGCCGCAGGTAGACAGGACGGGGCCATTCTTCTTTCACGACGCCATTGCTCGTTCAATCGTTCCACGATCTTCTTTCGTTTCCACGTCTATTCATCATTTATCGAATGGCTGCTGTCTCTGTAATTTTAAATAAGATTCTTTATTGCAATTGTTTTTTGCACTGTGCATTTCTTACTTTGTTCTCTTGGAGGAAGGTAGTCTCAGTGATCTCAGTTTCGTCGCATTTGATAGTGTATTTGTTTGAAGAATATTATTTTTTTAGGAAAAAGAAGGAACACTTTGATTATGTTAATTTTATACATTGTTAATGATCAATATTCATCGCGAATAATGTCATACGTGATAAAATTCAAAAAGGAGGTTCATGATTTTTAAATAATTTTTGGTAAATGTAATTTTTGTAATTTTTACGTGAAAAAATATGTATTTACAAATTTAATATAAAAATTATTTTTAAATATCATAGATATGATAGATAATTGATAGATAATTCATAATATGATAGATTAAAAATGTCAATAAATTCTTATCATTACTCATTGATAACTCGATCGAAAAATCGTCCTATCTTAAAATTGAGATAAGTATCATTTATTTAATATTGAACAAAACAATGATACTTGAAAATCGTGATTATTTATAAATCTATATCAAATTAAGCCTTAATATTGTTACGAGAATTATTATTATCCGGAATAAATAAGAATTATACGTGTGTTAATATTTTGTTTTATAAATGAGATGATTGGATTGGACACAATTCACAGGTTAATTACGTATTTATGTGTATTTATACACATTCTGCTCATTTAATATTAATTTATGTTAAATAAAATAAATAAAAGAAATATAGATGAACAAAAATTTAACGTGCCATTACTAGATAGAATAAGCATATACGTAGATATGACAACATGATATATTTGAATTACAAAATTTGTTCCGTTTATCGTATGATGTCAAGTTTTATTTTGCTTAAAAAGATCGAAAATTGTAGCGCAAATAGAATTAGCAGCGTTTATTACATACGTTAGACAATATTTAATTTAGAGTATCGTAGTTACATCTATTCGACCTAAAGAATTGTATAACTTATCTTATCTAATCTATTTACACGCAGTCTTGTTAACAAACAAAAATGTTTGACGTATTAATTTATTCGAGATAAGATACAATTTTAATATTCTATTTTTTTATTTGGAAAAGAAAAAACAAGTAGAATTTTTATATAACGAGATATTTTTTTTACAAAGTTTCGACGAGAATGAAACTTAACACAACTCCAAAATTTTCATTATTAATTATTTTTTTCTCTTGTTACATTGTACATCTATTCTATTATGATATTTAAATAAGATATAAGAGAGAGTCTTATCTCGTTTGAGTATAAAAAAAAAAAAAAAATTTTGTTTAACACACGATCAATATTTGCAACTTCAGTTTTATATTTTTTCCAACTAGTATCTCGATCAATGACGAAGACTGAAATAATATTTTTGCGATAATTGGCGTAAAACGTGTATAGAATATTAGCTCATGCGTAAATTTAAGAGATCGTCAATTAAAAGGAATATCATTGTACGTGTCTAATGAACAATATTTCAATTAGAGAAAATATTGGAAAAAAAAATTTTGATATAAAATTGCCGAATAAAAAAAGAAAATTATAAAATATAAACATATATACAATACAATAATTAAAAAATTTAAATTCAAATCCGAATAATTACAGTTTCAAGGATTTTTCTCATAAATAGAATGAAGATGTTCAAATTTTAGGTAGAATAAATATTCAAAAGACGAGTGATAAATAAACTAAAACTGCTGCAACATAAAGTTACGCGAATTCGAATTAGTTTCTTGTTCCTTGCCTTCCTAGTAACTTTGTTAATATTTGTTGGTAAAACTCGTCGAGCAACACGCTCGACATTCGAACATTAACATTCAGAATCCCTTGTAAATCTTTTGGCAAGTTCTCTCCTCTTCATTCGTATCTAAAATTCATCATACCCTTCCCTTAGATTAAAATTTCAACGATATTTCGTCCCTCCTAAATTTCCTCCTCGTTCCAACCCCCGACTCTCAATTATTCGAGAGCAATTCATCGATTTACTTTTGCTTATAATATCGATCGAACAGCGAAACAAAGAGAAGAAGAAAGAAGAACCTCCCCCCATTTTTTTCAAACAAAAAATAATTTATCGTTCGTTTACGCGCGTATCTCGAGGAACAATCTCGAGGCATTCGTGGTCGAAATCCCTTTCAGCCTACGTCTTCGGAAATTAAAGTCGCTTCGAGGAATATTTCTCCCCTTCTTTATTTCTGTTTCACCGATTCCAAGTGTCAATGGGCAACTCTCACCCCCCACGGCGGCCATCCTTGTGTTTCCACCCCTCGACATTGAAATGCGGCGAAACGTTAAAAGCAGGTTTGCCCAGGAAGAGAAAGGAACCGGGGAAACGAGAATCTCGAGGCGCATGAAAAGAGAGGGAAAGAGAGAAAGAGAGAGTATATGTGTTGTTGGCCGAGTCGGATGAAGAGAAGTCGAAGAAGTGGAGCGCGATAAACGGAAAGAGAAACAGGCAAAGGATGGAGAATAATTGAAGGAAGATGGAGGCGCGGATAAGCAAGGAGAATGCATCGAGATGGAAAAAAGGAGGCAGTTCACGAGAGGGAGATTCATGCCTTGACTCTCTCCTGGTGTTCCGACTTCTTCTTTATCTCGGTGTGACGAAGAGAGAGGCTGGGCCATTGAGACGGTCCTGGTGAAGAGAGGGAAGAGGAAGGAGCGTGTGTGAGCCTGCGAGAGAGAGAGAGAGAGAGAGAGAGAGAGAGAGAGAGAGAGAGTCGAGACCAGTTGGAACCTTTCTACCCTCTTCTTTCTCTCTCGCTACCTTCACCCCCTTCTAAAGTGACTCTTTGAACTCTTTCGATCATTTTGTTTCTTTACTGCAATTGTAGCCCGCTCGATTCAGTCGAGGGAATTCGATTAGGTGTCTCATTGTGGTATTAAGAAATTGGCCTGTTATTCGTTTTACAGCCACACGAGGGTCGAGGGATCGGGATCGTTTGAACGTGATCGCGATCGTTAAGCGTGGCAGTTTGCAAGCGTCGTGAATGGGCACCGATTTATTTATTACATCGTTTCTGTCGCGAGGCGCAACAATGTTGGGACGAATTTTTTTTTTTTTTTTTAATATTTCCATCGTTTTTAATATCGTTTCGAGTCTGGTTTCTTGTTCAAGAAATAAACGAATTACGATTTTAATAATTAATTTCAAATATACGATGAAAATATAATGTAATATGATGATCTAACCATACAACTCATCAGAAATGATCGTTTCAAATAATTTGCAAATTTCGTTTCTAGACTTGAAGAAATATATTACGAAATATGTAGATTTCTTATCTATATATACTTTAATACTAATCAACGATAATTCAATATCGATTAATCATTCCATCCTAATAAGATAGTAAAATTTCAACACGATTGGAAAACTAGTTGAAGAAGTCGAAGGATCGTACTATTTTTTATTCATATTTTTTTCTACTCATGTACAACACACCAGTTAATTATCTCGAACTAATAAATAATAAATTTCATGGAACGGCCGTTGCAATATTTTTATCCGTATATTTACATGTGCATATCACGTGCTGCTCGACAACATTAATAAATAACATATTTACAATTAAAAAAATCGAAATTAACCCATCGAACGATCATTCCAAGAACACATTATTTCCACTGAAACGTGGTAAACGTATATTCGTGACGCGTATATATTATTACCCTTCTCGTGATGATCCTCGATTACAAAGAGATACTTGCGCATGCGTATCATCACAATTATTACTTCACTCCTCATTGGCTCAATGTCAAGCACACACTGGTCTAGGGAAAAGCTCGAGCCCAAGTATTAATTGTTCCTATACGCGGCCCGTCTTGAAAACCTGACAAAGTGTTAATTAACAATGAACGATTAGAACGGAGTAGCTAATGAAAGTGTAATGAGGCAAAGGGAAATGGAATTCACGGCGTTGCCACGATTCTCAGAGGCCCGGAGGCCGTATGCGCTCCCATGGGTAATTTGCATTCTGTTGCAACTTCGAAACTTTCACATTTATCTGACATTTGGCAGAACGAATTAGGAATCGAGGAATCGACGAGGATCAAGCTTTTAACGAGAACTTGAATGGGAAGGAATGGCGTTATTGAATTATTCTTTTTTTTTTTGTTCGTACGTTGGTTCTGGAATAACAATATTTCTTAGATACAAAATTACATCGTAAAATTTTGAAATGTGTCATTAATACAGAAAAATTGGAAAGTATTGATTTTTTAAAAAAAAAGATTCCTTAAGATAAGAAATTCTTTTGATAATGATTTTTTAATAAGATAAAGAAAGGTATAATCTGTATATTTCATCGCGTTTTCAGCAACAAAGATATAAATATCTTATCTATTCTAAATGATATGATTAGAAGTAAGTGTAAAATATTTTTTTCATTGTTTTTTAATACGTGATAATTGGAAATAAAAATTTTTTGAACGATGCTGAAATAATAAAGTAAAAAAAAGAGAAAACGTAAAGTATATTATCAATGTTTTTGAAAAGTTTAATAGAAAAATATGTATGAAAAAAAAACATTTTACATTATTTATCAACGAGTTATCAATTAATTAGCAATTGTTTTAAATTATCTACATGTTAAGTGTTTTCTTATAATTTCATTCCAATAAGAGATACTATTTATTTTTTAAATTAATATTTTGCAAATTTAGTATCTTCATCAGCATCGATTTTAATATCTTTAATATCTTTCGAAATAATAATTTTAATACGTGGATGAAATTCAAAGTTTCACATCTGTTTAGGAAAACATAAATGATTAATTAGTTTTCACTAGCTAAAAAAGAAAGCAACAAATCGATTCCATTCATAATATATTGTTAAGTAACTTGAAAATAATTGAAATTTCGAAAAAATGACAGACAATTTTTATGGAATATTTCACTTTTATCAAATTTTCTTTTCTTTTGCAACATTCGTTATTATTCATATACGAAATATTCAAAAAACAAACGTGATAGAATTCCTTTACCCATTAAATTTTCAATAATAAAAAATTCAATAATAATTCAATAATAAAAATTTTCAATAATTTTCAATAATTAATTAAATTATTTAATTATCTATTTGTCAATTGTATATAAATAAAATGATAGATTAAAAAAGTTTCTTCCTATCAAAATATAGATCATTATTAGACATATTATATAAAATCTTATTCAAAATAAACAAATCTCTGATATCAACGTATATAAGTGTTAAAAAATTTCGTGCATAATTACATTTACTTACTTACTTAGTTACTTACTTAGCTCGAGAGATGATTCACGTGATCAGCCGCGCGATCTAGCGTCTGATTCTGTAATCAAACTTCGGATGTTGGAACGCGTTAAGCCAGGCAAACTATCTCTAGGAGCCGTGGAGTTAATTCCAGGGACTGTGCTAACGTCCCTCGTTAGAACGGGTTAATAACCACGCTTGACACTGTTTCCGTGATTCAAGCAATCCACAGTTATGCGAAGAAACGGACGCGGATACCATCTTGTTGGCCGCATTAACTCTCCTACGTTCTTGTTACGTGACGATACACCAACATCTTGCCGATGCGCGCGCACTACACGAGCGTGCATTACACACGCACCCGGTCTGCGAACGGAGGCCGAGAGAGAAAGAGAGACAGAGAGAAAGAGAGAGTCAATGCACCGAGTAGCTGGATCAATGAGGCTGATTACTCAGCTCGATTCTCTCGTAGACACGGACCAGACCGAGTGCTAGAAGCTTTGCTGCTTATATTTTTTCCGCTCGAACATCGACAGGGGGGGAATTAAATCGTGACGAATTGAAAACGGTTCAATTGCGGGCCAGGGACGCGTAAATTTTCAAGTGCAAGGCTCTCGTCGCTTCCGTTCTCAGAGGTGAAAGGGTATGGATTTGGAGGGGGAAGGAACTCGCGTGCCCTTCCTTCCGTTCATTTTCTTCGGAAAAGAGATTGCTGGGACGCTCGTTGGGATTTGTCTCGTCGGATCGTATCGAGTAGGAAAGTAGGAGGATAAAATGGAACGTTTAATCATGTATTAGATAAGAATTAAAATTGCTTTAAATTCTTTATCTTTTTTAAGTGAAAATAGTTATATAAAATATAGTTTATTAAATATAGTTTAATATTATAAATATAGTTTAATATAGTTTATATAAAATAGTTATTAATATATATAGTACGTATAAGTAAAGATGTAGAAATATTGAAATTATAAAAATATAAAGATAGGTAGATTTTTTAATCACAAATAAAAATGTTGATATAAGACCACACTTTATAAATCACTATAAATTTTCTTCTTTTTCTGTTTGTCTTTATTGTTTTGAAATTTACTCTTGGACAAATAATTTCATACAAGAAAATCTAGAGATTTCACGACGAACAACATGTGGTGATATACAATATTTATTATTAGAATATTTATGTGGATGGAATTGTGCAACTAACCTTGCATTGTGTGCTGGAGCACCGTCATCAAATTTAATCAACTTTAATCAACTTTGTAATGCAACATCATGAAAAAAAATGTTAGTATTTTGTTGCATCATAAGAAATACAGATATTTCTCAATATCTTAAGAAATGCTTATTACCACTTGGAAGCATTTAAATATTTTCTTCAAAAAAATACCTTCCAATTCTCTATTCATTTCTCGACCATGTTGCTTAGTTTTATTACACGTTGAAACGATTCCATGTAAAAAGTAAAGAAAAGAAAAGGAATAAAGGAATGAAAAAGAGGAAAAGCTCATGAATATGTACATCATCTTAAACCATTTACTATCTTATATTCTTCCTCCATACAAACTATTTTCCCAAATGTCCTCGATTATTTTATTATATTTATATATATTTCATACAGAATATTTCTTCACACTCGTGAATCGATTGTTTAATCTGCGAATTTTAATCTAAAAAATCGCGACCAGTTTGTTGGGGAAGAGAGTGAGAGAAAGTGCAGAGAGAGAGAGAGAGAGAGAAAGTGCAAAAGTGATTTGTCCGATGTGCCGGAAGCTTTTACCATGCCAGTCTTATTGTTCTCTCGCTCTTTTCACGTTCTTCAATCCGTCAGTCACGTTTCCAGTCAAGGTTCGATCATACCGTGACACGTTTCCACGGTTGGAAAAAGCAGCCTGAGGCGATTCTGGGGAAATTCGTCAGGGAAAAGGGATTTATTCGTCTCCCCATTTCTCTCCAGGCTCTCCAGGTTAAATGAAATTCGCGGATATTGTATCAATTCTTTTCGAAATGATTGCATCATTCAGGAATGATTTCGATTATCGAAATTATCTTGGTAGAAAATTGAAAATTTATCGCCTCGAACGATTTTTCTTCGTTTTAATTCTCGAGAACTCGAAATTCCATTACATGCAATTACATGTAAGCTATGATTTATGTGATTTTTGTTTCTTTTTCTTTTTTTTTTTTTTTAATCTAGTAACTCGTAAGTATCACGTAAGCATTGTTCAAACACTATTCGTCATTCGGTGATTTATATCTTCGTTGTTCCATATGCACGCGATAGATTTTCGAATTCGATTATTTCTCGTAAACTAGACTTCGAACGAATCGAAAGAGTTTTATACTTATTTTTTAAAATTTCGTATTTTTTTTACTTTTCTATCACCTTGCAATCTTTTGTATGCACACGTTGTGCACGGATCATATCTTTTAATAAATTATCCCTGAAAAAGCCAAACTATAAATCTAAACAAAAATTGAGTAATTTTAATGTAGATTTATTATTCAATTAAGATTCGATTATTCTGCATTTCGTACAAAGATAAACCATGATTAGTATCTATCGGAATTCGAGGTTTTCAATGATTGGAATCATAGAAATTTTGAATCTATTGCGCAGTAAGTAACAACCGTCTCTCGACATTTTTTAATTTCACTTCTTCTCTATTCCCCTCCTCTCCCATATAAAAATCGATATCACGCAATTAGTTTGGATTGCGCTACGGGTCAAACCAAGCGCAAATAAAAAGTTCCATCGCGATTTTGACCCTTTGTTTTTTTTTTTTTTTTTTTTCTCTATTTGCTCGCCATTCACGTCCATTCAGAAAACAACATTTCGACGAACAACGCACGATCTCGTAATACACTGTCACTGTCCGCAAATAAAACAAAAAAAAAACGGAGGGACAAAGAGAAGTTTTAGAAGAGAAAAGCGAAGATTAAATTACATTTTGATAATTTCCTCATTCAAATTACAAACAAAGTCAAATTTCCAAAAAAAAAGAAATAGTAATATCCATATTCTCCTTTGCACGTACGAGGATGAAGCAATTCGAAGGGATCATAAGAAACTGTTCGTGTACGCCACGGATCTTTTTTTTCGAGCAGAAAGTCCAATAACACTTAGCAGACGGCCAAACATACGATCCCAGTTTGTTTCAATTTAGCTAAGAGACTCGTGAGCGGCATGTTCTAACGTCTCGACATTGTTAGACTTTTGCTTGCATCAACAGAAGAGTGAATTTCAAATTTTACTTAACCTACATAATTTGCGTTCTCCATATATACATATATATATATATATATATATACATATATATATATATATATACTCGGGGATAGAAATTAGCTTCGCTTACCGTTTCTCCCTCCTAGAATCGAGTTACCCCGCTTTATTAATTAATCTTCTTATCGTGAAATCTCTGGAATGAAATCGTCTTCCGCGATTTCTATTATTAAATTTGTACGTCGTTACGATTGAAAGACGTTAAAATGGAAGAATTGGTCAGACTTTTACAAAGTGGATTGTGAAACGCGATCATCTTAATTATTTTCGTTCGTCGAATCTTCAGAATCTCTTTTCAATCATTAATGATTTTAGAAGTTTTCTTATGTGCATTATCTTTCTCAAAGATAATTTCTTTTTCAAGAAATATATCGAAACGTGTAATGAAATATTTTTTTACATTTTGCATATTTTCTTCCTACATCAATTTTATTCGCGTGATAATCAATCATCAATTGATTAAACAATTATTTTAATTTTTAATTTTGAATCCTCTACTATTAATTGCATATTTCAACAAGTTTTTTTAGTCTAATAATCTCCTAGGGAAAATACTTTTAACTTTTAACTGATACACTTTAAATGATATATATATTCTGTACGTATTAATTGAATATCTCAACAAGCTTTCCAATCTAATTACATTTAGATAATATAACAAAAAATATTTAGCAAGAAAAATAATCGAATTAACGTTGCATCTGTTCGATAAATCACCTGGAACGAGTTAATCGCTCGATAAATTTCTTATCTAGTTCTACCCTTCCTTATTTATCATTCTCGTTGCCTCCAATGAAACGTTCAATCGTGAAAATCCCGCCAATCCCTATTATCCATAATATTAATCGAAGAGAGAAGGAAGCAGCGAAAAAAGGGGAGGAAAAAAAAAGAAAAATTCTGAACGGATCGCACAATGAAGCTGTCACCGCAGCAAGAGAAACTGTTCCGCTTCTCAAGCAATTAAGGCAGCTGTATTAAATAGACGAGTGACTTTTCTCTTCGTCATAGCGGCTGTCATTTGCATAAATCCCCATTTCTGGCATCCGTGGCATGATTTAAAGAGATAGCCGGGACGATCTTGCGCTGATAACAGGTTCAATTATTCGATGCAATGGTGACAATGGTGACAACTAAATTTCACGAAAGATAGTCTCTTCTTCTTCGTCAACTTGCTTCTTTTTTTTATTTTTTTTCCTTTTTTTTTTTTTTTTGTTATACAAATTTTGTATTTTCGTATTCATAAGATAACGTTCTTTTTTGTTTACTCTTTTCTTATTCTTATTTCTTGTACTCGAAATTTTGCGTTTTTCGTATTCATCTCTGCCTGATATTTTCTTCTTCGTTCCAATCTTTGGTGGTTTTTTTTTGAAAAATTCTTTAGAAAATTTCAAAATTCTCGAATTTTTTTCTGAGTGATGAGATACGTTGAAAGACAATTTCTTCTTCCTTCGTGTTTTTCGTTCAACTTGTCCTTTATCCTCCCCAATTTCTTCGTATCTTCTTACTTCTTCTTCTTCTTTTTTTGTTCCATTTCGTTTAAAGTTTCATTATTTTTCTTCTTTATATTCGTATATTTCTTCTCCACCTCACGTACTCCACTTATTATTTCTACCTCAATTCGAATTTTCGCAACTTTTTTTTATCCACCCTTCCTATTCTCCGTCCGTCCTATTCCTCCCTTTGTCCAGACATCATCTCTCGAGGATCGTGTCGAAATATAAGTCGTCACCAATATTCTCTTCTCTTCTTTCCTCTCGAGTGAAAAAAAATTCTCTCTTCTTTCTCTCTTCCTTCCTTTTTTCTTCCCCTTTTTCCCCTTTTTTCGCAACCGACCCCGTATAATTAATGGTCGGGCGATCCTCTTCGCCTCGCCTTTTTTCCAGTAATTGCATCCACCGAGGGAGACTCGTCTCTTTATTGCGTTGGGAAAGGACGCATTATGCCAGACCGTTATCATATTGTCTCCAAGAGGACCGGTGAAGAATTGTGTTCCTGGTGGCAGTTTTTTAGGGGTTGATAGATGCGACTAATAGTTGAATTTAAGGGGGGAGGGGAGGGGACTCTTTCCTTTCCAGACGTGTGTCTCTTCGGGGATATTTCATTAGGAAACGTTCTCCAATTATTTCCCAATTTTTGTCTCGTTAGAAAGAAAAGTGGAAGGTTCTCAGTCACTTTTTTTCCACCCTATCGGTTACTCGATGCGAGGAAAGCTTCAGTTTCATTGAGAAATTTCGTAATTAATTGGCTACACTTATAAAAGTTGGTGATAGATCACTCGAAAACGTTGAAACCATCGAAATTTTTGAGTTTTCGAATTTTTTTTTTTTTGCTCCTTATTTTTACAATTATTATCGAATTTAGGTAGGAAAATAATTTGTACAATTTATAATAATAAACCAATCGAATTTTGATTAAATTTTAATTGATCTCGTCATCACAGTAACGTATTTAAAAAAATTGTAATTTAATCTTTTGCAAGCCAGAAATTGCAGAAATCATAAAACAGAAATAAATATTCTGGATTTCGCGAATTTTTTAAGATCTTAAATTTTAGAATTTCAGAATATTACGAATCTCAAAATCAGATAATAAAAATAATACAATTTTTTTTTTTTTAAATAAAGGAAACGTTTAGATGATTTTAAATTAAGCATATTAAAAAATTAAAATTATCATTGTATTCTTTTTCGATGCATTATCATCATACGATTAGTTATTTTATTATCAGAAATTTTTTGAATATTTCCATTTAACTTAAATTAAGACATAATTAATTCCAATATCCTCGATTATCGATAATTCCTATGGCGCCATTGATAACTCTATTGCTAGTTACTCCCATATGTTTTAATTCAAAGTAACATAAGTCAAATACCGATTAATTAAACGTATCTATAAACATTTTAATCTTCATTCTCCGATGCAAAGTTCGATCGTTGCATCGTTAAAGTAATTTAGTTCGAGAATAATAATTAACGTTTATGAAAGTATTTCATAAATTTCCCCATTCTTTTCTTCTTCCTTGAAAATATTCTTCACACCTTCAATTTCTCGCTTCGAACGGCAAGATATTCAAATTATAGAATCTAATATACAATACGTACGAAATCAATAATTTCTTCTTAAATAAATATCACGAACATCATCTACATCACAGATACAATTCTCGTAATATAATCTCTCCTCTCATTTTAACGAACCATTTTTTTAATCATCGCGCGAGACAAAAGCTCCCCATCCCTCCCCCCTCGTTTGCGAATTGGATGAAGGTATTAAAAATTTTAATACGTCCCCGAGATTCGAGAAAACGCTCGCTAATTCCGTAAAAGGTGGTGCACGACGAGCGCATTTTTCTCATCACCGCTATATTTCATCCACCGCAGGCTTCCCCCTCCCTCTCCCTCTCATGGTCACGTGGCGATTTTCATCGCGACTTCGGCATTAACGGGAAATCCCCTTCGACTTACCGAGTTGTAAAATCCCCCCCTCGAATATTTTTCGCCAAGTTATCCGACACCTGTTCTGACTTATCAGATGTAAATCCACAGCCTTCGCTTTTGCGATTTTTCTCCAGAAGAGAAGGAGGGGGGGAAGAAAAATTATTTTTCTCCGTCCGGCGATAAGCCATGCGCCGTGGAGGACAGAACCAAAAAAAGGTTCTAGTTTCGATTTATGGAGACGGATTATGCTCGGATTACTTAATTCCTCCCGTGATAAATGTCGAAACGATTAGAGGGATTAAGAAATGGGGTGTTCAAAATATAAAATTTATTTGTTATTTTGATTCATTTTTATTTACCGGGGAAACCGGCTCTGGAAAACGGATTAAATCTCAGGAACAAGATTTACTTTTGCCTTAAATAATTTCGATTTCGGTTTCTGATCAACGAATAAACGATCCAATTTGAATTTCCAAGTTCTACGGTTTCTCGTGATTTATCTATGATATTATACTTTTCTATTTCCATTTGTATTTTTCGGATTGATAGTTAATCAAGTGCCGTAAAACGCAAATCGAGGAGTAACAAACATTATGGATATTCGAAATATACGATTACTTGGCAGGTAGGGAGATCGAATCGGAATCGAAGGGTGTACGAGGCGTGTAATTAGTCCAGGCGATAAAATAAAATTAATAAATCAAGCCTTTTCACCTTCTCCCCGTTGTACACTCGTGGTGCACTATGTTGATCAGCAGGCAGATATCGCTAATTGCTTTTCACCACCGTGGGTTTGAATATTCGTTTTCGTTCGACGACGCGTTGGATAAAAATTCGAAAAAACGCGGAATTTGCCTTTCTGATGGGACAAGATTTATTGAAACAAATGGTGTACGATTCGTTGGCGCGCTGTTGGTTTTCCTCCCCTGTTTGTCCTCCTCCTCCATTTCCTCTTTTTCTTTCCTCCCTCTCGATTTTTTTTTCTCTCTTTCTCTCCTTTTCCGTTCGATTTCCGTTTGGCCCGCTGTTATTTTCGGCAGAAACGCGTTTCCTTCGCGGGGGTACACGCCACGGTACACGCGTGATGAATCACACGGGAAATGCTCGAAACTCGTTCGTCTTTCGAACGAGAACACCTTCTCGTCGTATTAACTATTCCAGAATCGAAACGGCCTGTCATTTATCACTATAACGTCCGTCCATTTATATGTGTTTATGGGTTATAGGTATAGGGTTCGTCCCAAGGATTCACATTCATTTATTGAAACTGGAGATCCTATATTTGATGAACATATTGTAAATCAGATTAAAGAAGGTATAAAATTAATTATTCCTTTATTAATAAATATTAATCGACTATTAGTTTGTTTATAGATTATATTTACTAAAAAAAGAATAATCTTGAAGATCTTAATCCATGAGAAATTATTATTAAATATCTTCCAATCAATCTTAATTTTAAAAAAATCAAAAATTAAAATTAAAATTAAAATTAAAATTAATATTCATATAATTATTAATCCTATATGAACAATTGATGAAATTGCAATAATTGATTTTATATCAATTATATCAAGAATTCACGTTCCTTTCTTGTTCATCAAGTGTTATTTCTAAGAAGGGATTTTTTGGGGTAAATATTTTTTGAGTTACGTGTACCAAAAGGTGTAAAATTTAATTCGACATCTTTTTTAGATTCCTTTAAGCAATTTCTACAATAATTATCGTTGGAAATATTTTTTGAACGGTGTTTTTTAGTTTTTAGAATGTTTTAATTGGAATATAAATAATAATTGATGCGTAATAAATTTATCGTGTGTATAAGAGTTTTATTGCATTTTAATAATATTTCTCGCAGTAATTTGAAAGATGTAAAAATTTAAACGTGAAAGGATCTGTTTAAATTTCCTCTTCGAATTTTCATAATTTTTTCGCATTCTCTTTCGTTCATTGAATTTCATCGTATTACGAAGAAAATTAATATTTTATTACAATAACAATGTAGCAGATACACAAAGAATATTGTTATTAATATACACGCGTGTATTATGAATATTATCATTTTCCAAGAGATATTTATTTCGTAGTTCATATATTATAATGAAATTAGCCAACGATAATGAATAATTCGTTATCAAGGAATCCTGCAAACAAATATTTTGAATATTTAACCAACGTCCGATATCCTTTCGAAATGCAGGAAGTAGGACGGTGGAAAAATTAAATTATCTTAAACTATGAAAATATTCAATTCCTAAACTATCTTGATTTCTGCATAACGTTATTCGGAAATCGATCTCATTAAACGTAACGTATTCCATAATTTTGCATAATTCAACGTGTACATTCTGTTAGATCGCGAGAATGGTATTCAAAATATTAAGTTCCCTCGAAATTCGAGGATTAAGGATATTTTTTTCACGGATCAAAAATTTGATTTTGAAGAAAAATCTTTTTTAATTTTTTAAACTTTCATATATTTTGAAAGTTATAATCGATATATATGTATATATATTTAGAGATCGATTTACAGAAATTTACGCATTGTTCCTCTTCGAAAATGCATTAAATTTTATTTAATCAAATTTTATCGGAGATACACGCAACCGTTCAATTCCTCGACTCTTTGAGCATCGAACCAATCTCCTCTCCCCTGAAACTTGCTCACAAGAAAATTCAATATTTATTGCATTTTTCACGACTTTTACTCTAAAAGGTTCCGGTGGACGCGCTATGAAATTACATTCGCATTCGATGAATGCGAAAACCGTATTTGCTCTCATTTCACTTTCCCCCCCTTCCTCCACAGAAATTGTACACTCCTCCTGTACAGATAAACTTCTCCACATTATTTTCACTAAAAATCCCATCTAAATAAATAAATAAAATTGTACACTCCTCCTGTACGTATAAACTTCTCCACATTATTTTCACTAAAAATCCCATCTAAATAAATAAATTAAATAAAGTTTAATCAATCGATCCAATTCTTCGACAAAATATAATATATTATTCGCGCAAGTGATATCATCAATTGTCACAACGCCTCTTTCAAACCTTTACCCTCGAACCGATCCCACCGATCGATGATATTCGAGAGCGAAGAAACCGGCCGAATATGTGCCAATATTACACGGATATCTATCAATCCTGTACGTGCGTCACGTACACATTGTTATACACGGGATCCGGTGCAAGAACGAGCGCGTAATTACTCGAACGCGGTCGCCCGCTCGCCACGGTTACGCGCGTTGAACAGACCGGTCCTGTGGAAATAACAACAACCCGTTTCCGTAACTGGTACGTAACGCGAGTCGCGTGTGCGGCAGAGAATGGTGTCCTTCGTTAATTCCACGGCTGCGTGACGGCCGATCGTGGACAAAAGCTGGGTTATCCCGCGCAAAATTTCCACGATGGACCGATTCGCGATGGATGGATGGATGGATTCGAGTTCTCTGATGCCGATTCTCTCTTTCTCTTTTTCTTTCTTTTTTTTGTGTTTTTCTGATGGGGGTAGCGATAACAAGTGTGTGGCTCAGTAATTGATCCTTTCGCATCGACATCTTTGGCGCTGGATTTAATTATATTCCAATTGGAATTTGTTTCAATGGCTATTATATTTTAGAAATCGATTCTTTTGTGATTTCAAGATTTGTGTATCGAATGCTTCAGTTATTTTTGATTATTTAATTAATTAAATTTTCGACGTCTTGTGAAATATTTTTATCGATGGTGGAAGATGTTCAAATATAATAATGTATTGTGTTCTAAATTTACTTTTAATTTTTTTGGCGAGGATTTGAAGCTTCTTTCAGTTGAAATTTGCATTGAGTGTTTTAATCGTGGCTATTATATTTTATTGATTCTTTTGTGATTTGTGATCAGGATTTGTATATCGAATGCTTTAATTATTTTTGAGTAATTGAATTTTTGACGTCTTTTGAAATATGGTGGAAGATGTTCAGATACAATAATACTTTATTATTTTAAATTTGCTTTTAATTTCGCGAGAATTTGAAGCTTCTTTTAGCTAAAATTTGCATTGGATGTTTTAATCGTGGCTATTATATTTTATTGATTCTTTTGTGATTTGTGATCAGGATTTGTATATCGAATGCTTTAATTATTTTTGAGTAATTGAATTTTTGATATCTTATGAAATATGGTGGAAGATGTTCAGATATAATAATACTTTGCATTGTGTTCTAAATTTACTTTTAATTTTTTTGGCGAGGATTTGAAGCTTCTTTTAGTTGAAATTTACATTGAATGTTTTAATCGTGGCTATTATATTTTAAAAATCGATTCTTTTGTAATTTGTGATCAGGATTTGTATATCGAATGCTTTAATTATTTTTGAGTAATTGAATATTTGACGTCTTTTGAAATATGGTGGAAGATGTTCAGATATAATAATACTTTGCATTGTGTTTTAAATTTGTTTTTAATTTTTTCGCGAGGATTTGAAGCTTCTTTCAGTTGAAATTTGCATTGAGTGTTTTAATCATGGCTATTATATTTTAAAAATCGATTCTTTTGTGATTTGTGATCAGGATTTGTATATCGAATGCTTTAATTATTTTTGAGTAATTGAATTTTTGACGTCTTATGAAATATGGTGGAAGATGTTCAGATACAATAATACTTTATTATTTTAAATTTGCTTTTAATTTCGCGAGAATTTGAAGCTTCTTTTAGTTGAAATTTGCATTGGATGTTTTAATCGTGGCTATTATATTTTAATATTTTAGAAATCGATACTTTTGTGATTTGTGATCAGAATTCGTGTATCGAATGTTTTAATTATTTTTGAGTAATTGAATTTTCGGTATCTTATGAAATATTTTTATCAATGGTGAAAGATGTTCAAATAATGCATTGTGTTCTAAATTCTAAATTTAGATTTAAAAAATTCTAATTCTAAATTTGATTTTAATTTTTTCGCGAGGATTTGTGTATCGAATGCTTTAATTATCTTTCAGTAATTGAATTTTTAACTGAAATTATAAAATATCAATGATGTTCAGATACAATAATACTTTGCATTGTGATTGTGATTTTGCTTTTGTGATTTGTGGTTGAATGCTTTAATTATCTTTAAGTAATTAGTAATTGAATTTTTGTGTTATGAAATATCTGGATCAATGGTAGAAGATGTAGTAATCACATTAAGCTTTGAAGCTTTTTTTAGCACATTGTTGGATGGATTATTTGTATCATCGTTGAAAATGATAGATGGTTGGAATTTATTCGTGAAGGATTTTGAAATCTTTGGCAATGGTTTATATCTCGAGAGCGGTGTGATTTTGTCGTCTGTTGTAAAATGTGATGTCATTGTTTGATGATAAAAATACGAAACTCTTATTTATCAGAATGTCATACGGAATTCTTAAAAATTGATCCAAAGAAAATTTGAAGAATCGCAAATATCTTTGTTTCAAATATACTCGTAAGAGTATATAAAACTTCTTCTTGTTTCACTTTTTAAAATAATATTTATTAACGTACATATGTTTCTGGATATTACACGTGATATTTTATTATTAAAGCAAATATAGGCAAATATATAATTCCACAGTGTTTAATCGTGAAAAGATTAGAAATTTGATAAAGAGTGATCATGGATAATGGACGATTTCACCTGTATTAATATTATTTAAAATGTGAATCATAGATATTTTCCAGTGAAAATTTAGATTTCACCATGACGATCGATTTTGAAATTTCACGATATTTAATAATATATATATATATCTCGAAAGAAAACTTCTTTTGCAAGTTTCGATAATGAAAATGAGTTGATTAAATAAATATAATTTTTCCACTACAATAATAATAAAAATTGAAGATCTTTAAAGATAATTCGTGTTTAAAAAAAAACATCTTTTCCTTTTACTTGGCAAAAATAAATATCCGAACGATTGTTAAGAAAAAAAAATGTCGAGAGATGTCTGACGTTGGCCAATGTTTGAACAAGAAAATGTCTATGTCGCGTGATTGTTAATACGAGCCACGGATCGTAACGATGTCATTGTCGCGGGAAATTTAGACATTTTCACAGCGTGACAGTGAAATATTTAGAAATCTCTCGATGGCTCGTGTTTGAAGAAGAACGTACTACATTTGTCATTTAGTTTTCTTTTCTCGTATTACGTGGATTTCGAGCGTATCCGTGTCATTGCCGAGGAAAATTTAAACTGTTCCACAGCGTTTGACAGTAAAGGATCCAAAAATCTCGCGATGGTTGAATGGTAAAAGGAAATGTATTTCCATCGTGCACAATTTTCAGATGCATATGACGTGTATTTCTTATCCAAAATTTCAGAAATATAGAAATCTTGCAATGATCGATGATCCATACAGTGTGTATATGTTTCTCCCTTCGATATTTGTGATATATTTATTTATTTATATTATAAATTTTCCAGAAGATGTTGCGATCGTTAAATTTCCTCTTCCTCAAACAATCTTTAAAATTTTCTTAGAAATTTTCTTTTATCCAAATATCTCTTATCCAAAATTTCAGAAATATAAAAATCTTGCAATGATCGATGATCCATATAGTATATATATATACAGTATACAGTGTATATATTTCTTTCTTCGATATTTGCGATATATTTGTTTATTTATACAAAGAAAATTTTACAAATTTTCCAGAAGATGTTGCGATCGTTAAATTTCCTCTTCCTCAAACAATTTTTAAAATTTTCTTAGAAATCTTCTCTAAAGAAGAAAAAAAAAATTATTGGAAGAACAAATATGACGTAAACATATATTGCCACGTGACAATTTTCAGACGCATATGACGTGTATCTCTTTTCCAGAATTTCCAGAAATATAAAAATCTTGCAATGATCGATGATCCATACAGTATGTATATGTTTCTTCTTTTGATATTTGCAATATATTTGTTTATTTATAGAAAGAAAATTAAAACAATTTTTAAAATTTTCTTAGAAATCTTCACTAAAGAAGAAAAAAAAAATTATTGGAAGAACAAATATGACGTAAACATATATTGCCGTGATAATTTTCAAATGCATATGACGTATATCTCTTTTCCAAAATTTCAGAAATATAGAAATCTTGCAATGATCGATAATCCATACAATGTATATATATTCCTTCGATATTTGTGATATATTTATTTATTTATATTATAAATTTTCCAGAAGATGTTGCGATCGTTAAATTTCCTCTTTCTCAAACAATCTTTAAAATTTTCTTAGAAATTTTCTCTAAAGACAAAAAAAAATTATTGGAAGAACAAATATGACGTAAACATATATTGCCATGTGACAATTTTCAAATGCATGAAATATATCTCTTTTCCAAAATTTCAGAAATATAGAAATCTTGCAATGATCGATAATCCATACAATGTATATATATTCCTTCGATATTTGCGATATATTTATTTATTTATAGAAAGAAAATTTATTTATAAGAATATATTTATAATAGAAAGAAATATAATAATTAATTTATAATAGAAAGAAAATTAAAACAATCTTTAAAATTTTCTTAGAAATCTTCTCTAAAGAAGAAAAAAAAAAATTATTAGAAGAACAAATATACACATATATTGCCACGTGACTATAAACTTTTCATCTTCCGCAAACTTTTTCCCAGAATACTTCTTCGACAAATAAACGATTTTGAAAACGTTAAAAAACATTTTCTTAAGAATGCTGCGCAATAAATATTTCGATTTCGAGATTTTATTCGCCCGGATCATCTCACCACGGTGAATAAACGAGATAATGATTAACCACGCGTTTCGTATAGGAAGTTTCGTGACGCCCCTCCCCCATAAGATCGGAGTTAACAGAGCGTGCGTTGGTAAATGCTGGTGATCCCGTGATTATCGGAAGTGGTCGATTTATTTACCACGGTTGTTTGAATCGGAGAAACCGGATTCACGATAGAAAATATGATAACATCGGGGACAAGCACGCAATCACGCGATTATGCACGCTGTTCTTTCTTTCTTTTCTTTTCTTTCGTTAATCACAAGGGGAAAGTTAACCAGCCGATTCCCGTGCTCGGACACCGTCCATTGACGATCGGATTGATATAATAAATTTATCGAAATTTAATTCAATATGCAAGTTGGATGTAACTTACATCCTCGAGATAAATATATTTTTTACGTGTGCGCAATGTTAAAAGTGCTTATTATACATGCAAAAATATGTAAAAGTATTCAAAGCGTTACGATATATCTATTTATTCTCCACGCTTCTTTTCATTTTCGATGTCGATGGATAATTTGAGAACGAGGAACAATTGTTCCAGATACAATTTTACTTGAGAAATGTCAAATAATAAAATTTATAGATAGATATATCTATAATAATAAATTTTATTATTATTTATTATTATATTTATTATTATTATATTTATTTATTATTATTATATTATAGATAGATAAATATATCGAATCTTTTGGCAAAATTATTAAGGCGGGTAATTTAAAAATTTCTTCTACTGACTTTTGAAAGATAATTCGTTAATTAAATAACTAAATAAAATAGACGTGAATAATTTACGTTCCATATAACATGAAACAAAATAAAAAAAAAAAAAAATCAAAAAAATGATTTTTCTTAAATTATCCAATTATTTTTGACGAAAGGATTTTTACGTTTATGTCCTCGATTAAGAACAAGCAATTTTAGATTTTCCGCCGGGTTGGAAAATCGTTTGTTTTTCGGATGATTTAGCTCGCGATAGGTGGTAATTCGAGCGACACACTCGTCGGATGGAATACACATTCGTGTGTATGATACGCAGGCGGATTTCAAGTGAAAGGAAAAGCGGAAATAAAGGAACTAGCAGGATGGAAGGCTTTCAGAACGAATCAGAATAAGTAGGTCCAGACAGAATGATACAGACACGCGTGGAATCTAGGGCTACGTGCTCCATTTCAGGCTGAATTCAAGCTTTATCTTTGATGGCTCGTACTTTTGGAGAACGTAGAATCGAACCTCGATATACTTTTTTTTTTTTTTTTTCTTTACGATATATCATTTCACGTTTACTCACAATTCCATTCACGGTTGGAGTAATTTTTAAGGAAAGCAGGATGTTATATATGATGTTATATACAAATGAATTAAATTTCATTAATTGGAGTAAAATTTTTAATTTTTTAAAGACTCGTTGTTTTTTTTTCAAGCATTGTAATCGATTAATTATGAAGTATATTTGATTTTTGTAAAGTTTTATTAAGATTGTTTTCGATTTCAATGGAAATATGTAATTTTAAATAACTGGTATTTCATTGTTTGTGATAGATTTATTTTAACGTAGCACGTAATTACAAACGATTTTTTTTAAAATATTTATCGAGATATTTTTGAAATAGATATCGTGCTGGTTTGATTTTGACATAATGAATCTTCATCCGACAAATCTTTTTTCGTCAAAGAATAAATAAAATAAATTTAACAACACGTTATTTGAAACTAATTGTCAAATCGATTTACACACACACATTCTCTCTCTCTCACGATCGAAATTACAATTTCAACTTGAAGAGTTTCAAAATTTCAACGAAACAATATCGAAAAATCGTAAACGCAATTCGAAAACCATTCGCGATTTAAATATTTTTCCATGATGAAATTTCAAAGAAATTTCCTCGATTGGGAAAAAAGATTCGTGGATGAAAAAATAATTCGTGGAGATGGAATGGAAAAAATCGAAGAAATAGAAGAAATTGGGAGGGAAGAAAGGAGTCAAAATACACGATTCGAAAAGGGACAGTTTTTTTTTTTTGAAGGAACACACATACACACACATACACACACGTTGGAACTGGGTTGATTTAGATTGGATTCAAAGTGTCCTCACCCACTCGGTTCATCCCTCGATGGCCCCTCTCACGTCCTCGATCACGTTCACGTGCACACACGTGCGAGGATCACATGTTATCGAGCGTCGACGTCTCCCCCTCATTTTGGTCTCTTGTACTGTGCTGGAATTCAACCGAGCCTCCTTTTGTAAACATACTAATTAAATCCCTCTGACTCCTCGCCGCTTTTTCGCCTTATCAGATGAATCGGATTGCGTTTGCGTCTCGTCAAGGAGATCTTCTGGTTCAAATGTTTCCAAATATTGATAAGAGCAGACGTATCTCGGATTTTAAACGTCCGTCAAATTGGTTGTGGAGAATTAAGATTTTTAAGAAATTTCAGCGGATTTCGATACATTTATTTTCAAATTAAATATTCATAAAACGTTATTTACCATTAAATTTTCAATCGATGAATTGAGCATAAAGATATTTCAAGATATAATTTATGTGATCTATAAAAACAGATTAATTAAATTAAATCATTATATTTTCAACGTTTCCTAAGATCGAAATTTTCACGTAACAATTTAAGCTTTTAAAAAAAACATCCTTTACATTTAATGAGATTTTGCATACATAATTTCTCGTGTATTAAATTAAATTTCCTTAATCAAGTGCCTTATAAAATCCTAGTAAAAAATATCGTTGAAAATTATGAACAATTCTAATACTTCGAAATAGAATTATTATCGAAACAAATAGAAACACAAAAAAGAAAAGAAAAATTGCGTTTAAATCGAATTTTCGATCCTCTAATTTTACCTCCAATTGTCATCAGAGAGAACCCTCTGTTAAAGTTTAAAAAAATGAAGATCGATTTTACACAGAAGACAAAGAAAACAAGGCATATATACGAAATATCGGCTCCCCCGTTTCTCGTTTCGTTCCCTTCTCGAGTTAGAAGTTGTCGTTGAGAGTTTGCTCTTGGAGATGCAGAGAGGGCGGTGATGTATGCATCCACAAGTTGGACGAAGATGGCCGATCCTCCCCCCCGACTTCCGATAGGATAACTCGGCGAATGTTATCCTGGAAAAGGCTCTCTCTCCCCTAAGAAGAACGGCAAGTTGGGCGAAAAATTTTTTGAATGGGCCAAAGCTGATTTTCGAAGGGGAGCCAGGCCCTTTCTGTCCGTTTCCATAAATAAATGATAAGGATTTTCCACGGCGTTTTACTTTTATGTGCGTCTTGGAATTCGAGGGATGATATGAAAGAAATTTTTATTTTTAATAGTCATTTTATATCAATTAATGTAATTAAATTATTTGAATATAATTTTTCAACTCAAATAATATTTTTTTCAAAAATTGGAATTTTTCCTTTCCATTATTGAATACTTTCATATTTCATATGAAATAATAAATTGAAGATTTTTTAATATCAACTTTAATTAAATTTATTCCTATTTATTGTTATATCTTATATCAATTATATTTTCTATGGATCTGCAAGTAGTACCTTTAAATCCTTCAAATAATTAAAAATTTACCGATAATATTCAAGATCGAAATCGAAAGAGGATATTTTTGTTCTAGAGACAAATATTATTTATATATTTGTATATTTTATTTATATATTTGTATATTTTTTTTTTATTTATTTATATATTTTTCAATTTTTCATTATCAATGAAATACAATCGAAAGAACGAAATGAATTCTTTCTTTGCGATATCTCGATTTACGATTTCCTTCGATCACACACACACACACACACATATATATTATAACAATGCAAATCCTCGTTCAAAGATTTCCCTTATGAATGCATAAAAGAAATTTCGAGAAACCAATGTTCCCTTATCTCCTGTTTATCGGCGAATTCAGTTTTCCAGGGATGGGAAACGGGATCCGGAAGTAGGATCGGTAACGACGAAACCTTACCGCCCCCGCCAGTTCTACCTATATATATATATAAAACACAGGGTTTTCTCTGAGCGGAGGGGGGAGGGAAGGGGAGGGAGGGAATTTCACGACGGGACGTTCTGCGAAAAGTTTTGAAATCGATCGAAGGAAGAGGCGAGCAGCAGGGGATAAACGCGGGTGTCTTGGAGAATCTAGAGACGATGTATGTTCCGTAAGTTGAATGGGAATTTGCGGCCTCGGGATCCAACTTCGGGATCTGGTAGAATTGGTTACTGAATATTTTCCAGGATGGATCGTAGGTGTCTTAAATCGCGTCGTTCCTTGGATCCGCGGCGGAATATACGGGGCGGGAAATTTGAATTTGCCATAAATTATTTATGCTATCCCACGGTATTGACATTCTCACCTGCCACTCCGCCACCCCACAAAATCCCTGGATTTCTCCAAGAGGAATCTTATCTTCAAATTTTTCTCTTAAAATTTTTCCCTTCAAATCGATCCGTTCGTGATCATTTCTCTTTCAGCATAGATTCTTTTCTTTTTGTTATAATGTATATTCTTGACTACTTGTTGTTGAGGATGGGAACGGAGTTATTATATTCTAAGGTATATAATTATTAAAAATTCTAATGATGTAATATCTGTGATGTAATGATGTAATAATGTTATTATTATAAAAGAAAAATGATAGATTGTTTCGTTCGTGTAAAAAATATTAAATAATTTTATGGAGAATTTACGTAATCAATATTACGTAATGTGCCACTTTTTGTTTAGTAATTTTCTGTCTAATGATACTTTGGATAATTTAAATATTTCTTTTCTTAGATTTATGCATAAAAGAAATTGATAGATGAATATTTATTTATTTTATTTTTGAACGATTTATTATTGTATATAAAATTCTTCTTTTCGCGTAAAAAAAAAGAAAAAGAGCAAATATATGCATATTTATTTCTTTCGTGTTTTCAAACGATTTTCCATTGAAGAAATTTTTCAATATATCACGAAATAAAAAGAATTTGATTAATTGATTAATTGTTAGTTACGTTTAGATTTCAATTTCATGTTTGGATATATGATGATATAGTTAATAACGTTTATGAAACTATGTTTTGATATTTATGTCTTTATTTTTTTTTCTTTTTTTTCTTTCTTTTCTAATGTCAATAACGATGTCATAAGAAATTCACCAACAATACCAAACATTGCTAAACTGTGGCATTTTTTAGTCTTTTTATTACGAGTCTTTTACATAAAATACAATAAAATTCCATTAAAGTTATCTCGGTGAATTGGTTACTCGACGTCAAGCAAATACATACACGTATTAATTACGATTCTTTTATTTCTCATATTCAACACATAGCTAAAAATACGCCACATCTAAATTTAGACACGCGTATATCATAAAGCTGTCACAAAGCTTGGTTGAATTTCGAACAAAATTCAACATCGAAGAAAGTTTGTTGAAAGGATTGATAACAGCTACAAAAGGGAGAAATTTTTAACAAAAATAGCTATGTTTCTTTGGCTGTTTCTCAGTAAAGATTTATAAGTCAAAGTTTTATTGGAAATAATAGTAACTTAAATTAGGTTAGAATTTATTTAATTTCAATTATTGATTTGTATTAATAACTATATTCATTCGTTGTTTCTCAATAAAGATTTATAAAGATTTAATAATTTTTAATAAAAATAATTATGTTCATTGGTTGTTTCTCAATAAAGATTTATAAGTCAAAGTTTTATTGGAAATAAGTATATAATAGTGACTTAAGTTAGGTTAGAATTTATTTAATTTCAATTGTTGATTTGTATTAATCCTGCAGTAATGCAAAATTTCCCTTTGAACTTTCCAATTGTACAGTACAAGAATAGATATTTGAAACTACACACACCTATTTTAAAGTTTTTCTTTAAAAAGCTTTAAGAAGCTTTCGATTATTATCACACTGTGATTACGTTTTTTATTTCGCTCGAACTAGCTTCGATCCACCTTTACCGATGGGTTAATCGTGTAATTGATGAATATTCCAAGATGCATTGTAATTAAAACCTGAAGATGTATAATGGAAAATTTCCACTCTGTTTTACGTTGTTCTTTGATATTTCCCTCCTGCTTTTATTTTTCTCATCTTTATTTCCGGTCAGAAGAGATCCAGAGACGTGTAAGAGGACGTGTATTTTATAGCGGACCCGAGGGTTATGAATATTTATACCGCTGTTAGTTTACAATACGTAATTAATATGTAAATTTAATGCATTAGTAAGGAGGTGTATTCTTTGTGGAATGAGAGGTAATAGATAAAATTGTAATATATTCAATAGTAACATTCGAGGATTACTGCGACAATAATCAACGAGCGGAAATTTCTTTCAACAAGACTGCGTTCTGTGCATTCTTTATTATTTAAACTTCGAGATAAAATTTCATTGGATCTATGTACACGTGTTCGTTCAAAATTTTGAATTGAATTGAAGACTTGGAAGGAAGATTTTTTTCTGATTACTTTTCTATTGAAAGGAAACGATTTAAAATAACTCAAATTAGTACCTTATTTAATTTCAATTGTTTCAATTTATATTAATCAGCAATAATGCAAAACTTTCCAATTATACAGTTTAAAAACTATTTGAAAAAATTTTCCTGAATTTTTCTCGATCGTAAATGTGCGGAAAAAGCAAAATCCCAGTTTGCCACTCGATGAACCGGAAACATTATCACTGGACGATTAACTAAAAAAAGAAAAAATTTTCCAATTCACGTTTCGAAAAACAAGAAACTGAAACAAAAATAAATCCGCTCCTCAAAAAAAAAAAAAAAAAAAAAGGACAGTGCAAATGTTATTCGACGAGAACTGGTAAATTTCAAAATGAAAATTTCGTATTTTTCCCCCGAATTTCTACGAAAAATTCCGATCGATTCAACGTCTATTATTTTTCGCGCGCCGAGTCCATCTAAATTCCAATTAACTTTCGCGCGTGGTGAGCCATTTTTTCTTTCCTTTCCTTCTTTTTTCTCCTTTTTTTTTCTTTTTTTTTTTTTTTTTTTTTTCTTTCCTCCCCAAACCCGCGTTCACACGCAAGTGTTTTTGACACGGGGTGGCAAAACGAGAAGCAGAACAATTCTTAATTTGTCCAAGGTGGCTGAAACGTTCATTCGTTCAGAAGGGAAATAATGGCCGGTTCTCTGTGCTTGACGTCGAGTAGCCAATTCACCGAGATAACTTTAATGGAATTTTATGTCTTTTGTGGGCCAGTGAGGTTTTTTAAGGCCGAGCACCTGCCAACAGGCCTTTTCAACTAAATAAAAGTGTCATTCCCAGAAACGGCAAATGTTTCTCCTTACTCCTTGAGAAAAAGTTAATCGTTAAAAGGCATGGTAATTATACCTTGAATTTTATCCAGGTTTGATGTGACATATTTTGAGAAATATATTTTCGTCACGATTTAAGATATTTACTCGAATTAAAAGGATTTTTTAACTGCTCCTTTTATTAAACGATCGATTATTCCATTTAATAAATTCATTGGATCGCAAAATGATTGGTATTCTTTTGGAAAATGCTAGCAGATGATGTTCTTCTTATTAAAACTTTTTCTGAAAATTAAACTCTTCCAAAAAGGAAAAGGAAATTTGAGGAAAATTTCATCCTCTAAAAGAATTATATCGATAGAACATCGACAACAATAAAGAAAATTGTTATCGTGATATATTACGTATCTATACAAAGCTCTTCAAATTATTTCATAATTTATCACGATCATTGTTCTAATATCACACAGCCCATTGATCGAATACCACGGCACTGCCGCATTTAAACTTGGCCGAAAAAGACGTCCACGTATCCCTTTGCTCACCCCCTCCCCTTTGTATTTACTTTATCACGTAACCCGCCACCGCAGGAATTTCATTACCGGAAGCTCAGACTTGCCGAAAGAATCCCCCTGGTTATCGGATAGAGGGCCGCCTCTGTCGATCGATCCCTCCCACAATAGAGCGGATAAAAATCTGTAAAAATGACACGGGATCACGAACGACGAAACTTTTCCAAGATCGAGCTTCTCCTCGAGGAAAATATTATTTGGATTGCTGTATCTGACGTGCCTGTGCCGATTCCAGGGGATAACGCTAATGGAATTCCATCCCTTCTTCTATCTCTCTCCTGGAGGGGTGGGTTGGTGGAGGAGGTTCGAGGAAGCGTTTATCGACTTTCGTTACGCCGTCTTTCGATCTTTCTCGAGGGAAATCGAACTATCGGCCGATTGTCCTTCTCGGATTTCGGGCGAAATTTTTCTTGGACGGTTATTCGAGGCGACTTTTAACAGCCGCCTCTGCTTGGGACGATAAGAGGAATTAATTAAATCGAACGAGGGAGAAAGAGATTTCACTCAGACAAAGTTAAAGTTCCTTTCGAACGTTCGATCAATTAGTCGGCCGGGGATATTTTGCTGGGAATATGACGGCCCTTTTGGGATTCTTTTGTGTGACGAATGTTGAAAAATTGAATATTGAATGATACGTTTTCTTTTTTAATTGAAAGATTTTTGAAGAAAAAAACAGATCGTATCGAATGAAATTTTAATAAAACGAATAAACATATTTTCTCGTTGAAAAATATGTGAAAATATATCTCTGTTGCAAATTTATACAGCTTTTTGTATTATATTGAGTTTTTATTATTTATCAAAATCGCCATTTTCTGTTTGAAATAATCCAATCTCTCTCTCTCTTTTTTTTTGGATCATGTTTCTAATATAAAATTTTATCTCTCTAATAGAAAGTTTCTACGTACTATTCTATGTACTATAATTTTTTACATGAATAATAATAATATTCAAGATTTTTTCGAAGGAAAAAGTCACCTATTTCCGATAATGATAAAATTATCGAAAAAGGACTTGGAAAATTCAGCCTCGTTTCGCATAATTAACGCCGTGTGTGTGTACAACGAGTTGTACACGGAACAACAACAGACACGAGGTCTACGAACTACCTGTTGATTTAACAAAATGAAATTCGTGCATAGAATCGTGCCACGTTCCATTTCCTTCGTGGCATCTTTGGCCTCACATGTGATTCCGCCCCCTTTTGCCAACTTTGGCCAGACATTTCGTGCGCTAATTTGCGTGGCAACGTCGGAAGAACCACGATGATGAACGTTTTGTTTCGTCTTGGTGGCCTGGTAATACGAATTATTGGTAATACGATCAATGTGATACACGTTGCAGAAGGTTTTTCGTTTTTTAATGTCGACGATGAGCAATTTTTTTCTATTGGAACCGATTAAGTGATCTCTTTCTATTTGATTATTCCGATTATTCCATGTGTTCTGCATAGACTAATTTATAAGATAGTAAGAAATTTTTAAGTTTAAATTGATATAATGTAGAGATAAAGATAAAGTTTGATAAAGTTTGAAAAGAAATACTCATGTAATTTAATTAAATGAATTATTACTTGTGAGCACAATACT
Source organism: Apis laboriosa (assembly GCF_014066325.1). NCBI lineage: Eukaryota > Metazoa > Arthropoda > Insecta > Hymenoptera > Apidae > Apis > Apis laboriosa. The sequence continues at coordinate 2,347,294 of NW_025223092.1, forward strand.
TGCACAACTCTTAAAGTGAATAAAAACTATTCAAGTAACTTAACAGTCTATCTATCTATCTGAAAGACCCTTAAAAAGTAACAAGAATACGTGTATAAATATATTCTGCATGATGCAGAGACTTAATATATTCGTGATCGATTCTAGATGCCAAAATAAACACAAAAGTTGGGGGCAATTGGGGCTTAAGTTTGCATTGGTGAAGTGAGATTTGTCGTCATCACAGCGATCTTATTGAAGGTGAAAGATAATAAAGATATTTATTTTTCACAGATATTTATATTGCGTTTATGTATATAAATATGCATTTTTATATTGGAATATTTTTAATTACGGTAAAGGAAAGAAATTTTGTATAATAGGTTGCGTCAAATTTAATCAGATTTGTGTACATTCGAAGAAAGAAAGTATATTTCAGTATTGACCGAAGCTGATCGAACAGCTGCATGGAAACGCGCCTGTTTGATCTTCGTCACTCTTCGAAATCGCGACATCGAATTTCAAATGTCGGCCTAAACGATTTACACTTGAAAATCGGGAAAATGGGGAAAGAAAAACCACCAATTTTAGATTTTTCAACTCCAAGAGAAGACAAATTAATCATCAATCTTGAATTTAATAATTTCTTTATTATCAATTTTCTATACAAAGATTCATATCTCAAACATTTAATATTTCAAATTAATATTAATAATATTTAATATTTGATATTTCAAACACAAGATGTCAAGATTGTGCGTGTAAAATATTCTTATTCGTTCATTAAAAATTTATAATTTTTGAAAATATATACTTTTTTTGAATTTTAATCTTCGTAGAAATAATTCTTATTCGTTCATTAAAAATTAATAATTCTTGAAAATATATACTTTTTTTGAATTTTAATCCTTCTGCTAGGATTGAAAATATACATATAAACATAATTATTACATATAATAATTTCTTTATTTCGTGGATATTCCCTATATTTTGCATATCTTTTCTTTTCTTTTCATCGCAGTGTCAGTTCTTGGAAAAATAAATTTAAAAAAAAAAAATAAATAAATAAAAAAGATAAAAAGATTCCATTGTTATATTTTGATTTGAAATCGTGCAACCTCAAATACACATTAAATTCCAATTTAAATTCAATCTCTCGATCCCCGAATGAGAAAACTAATGCAAATAGAGCTGAGAATACTTGAAAAAAACAAATCGTTACACGTGCAGCTTACTTAACAAATAACGAAACGCATATTCCTTGACGTCGCAAACACGAATTTCCAAGAATTAGACAACCATTCTAATTCAATTCTACTCGATACGTGGAAGCGTATCGAAATCCTGATACAGTGTTAAATAGAGATAATTGCATTTCCTCCCCATCGTAGCTGTAATAACAGTGCAATCAAGTAACGTTTATGCCTACGAAATTAAATGGATGTAATTACGTAACACGATAGTTTTCGAGCAAACTAGTTTCTCAGAGAAATTCTTTTGAAACTGATTGACGATCGTCGTCAATTTAAAAATAAATCTATAATCTCGAATACATAAATCTACCTGTCCATTTCTTTTGTGTTTTTTCAAACACAATAACATCTTCAATATTAAAGAGCGATTCAAGGTTTAAGATGCTTATATTCGATGAAAATTAAAAATAATTAAAAATAATAGACGTAAAGAAATAATCATTTGTCGCTCATAATACAAAAAACTAGTTGAGATTTTTCACAAAATTTTTCGCAATAATGAACAATGAATTCTATTTACGCCTTTGTCAAAAGTGATAAAAATTTTATCGCTCAGGCTAAATCAAATAGGTTCGCGCGCTCGTAAATTTCTCGATGAATGATTTTTTACAAGAACTCTTGTAACTCGCGCTGAAAGGGTTAAGAGAAACGTTGCCCCCGTTGTATATAAAATACATGATGAACAGAATGAGCTTGTTACGACATGGTTTAAATGTACTTGCAAGCACGTGGCTCCGGCAAAAAAGGAGGAAAGAGTGTAAAAAGATATCGTTCCTCGGCGAGGGTTGATATCCAACAGGCAGTAACTGCTCGAGGTTTCATCGAGCATATCAAAAGCGGCTTCATTGGCAATAATTCCGATTGCGAAGTGGATCGCTTGTATGCAAAGAGTTATGACGAGTTTATGTGCGCGATAGGTATAAATCTTTATGTCGAGTCGAATTAATGAACCGTTTAGAGCGATGATACTCGTTCGTAATTATTCATGCTTGGGCCTTGGACAGGCAAGATTTAATAATAAGATACGTGCGAAATGGTGTTTGATGTAATTTCGGGATCGTATCGGAATGAGGGAAGATTGATTGTTCATCGATCGGAGGATTTTTCGTAATAATTTTTTTATTCGTGGATATTTCCTATATTTTGCATATCTTTTCTTTCCTACACGCAGTGTCAGTTCTTGGAAAAATAAATTTAGAAAAAAAATAAATAAATAAAAAAGACAAGAAGATTGTTATATTTTGATTTGAAATCGTGCAACCTCAAATACACATTAAATTTCGATTTAAATTCAATCTCTCGATCCCCGAATGAGAAGACTAACTGCAAATCGATTTGGAAATCGATCGATTTCCATCCATCGATTTTCGTTTTTGTTTTTATTATTTTAAAATTTTTTCTTAAATTTTTGAATACTTGAAACTTTCAATCTATGAATAATTTAATTAATTTAATTTAATCGTGGAATTTTTAAGTATTGGAATCTTTAAAAGAGTATTCGTGTATTGGAGATTTTCGATTCTTAAATATTTGAATTTAATTCGATTTGTTATATTTTTAGCTTATTTTTCGATCGTTTGTTTATCCAAATTTTCACCGCAACTTCGCATCGAAACAAACTTCATCAATTTACAATCTGTACAAACTCCAACTTTTTCTGTACACAGTAAACAACGACAGTAAAGTACAACATTAAAAACTTTCAACACAGTTTCCATCTAATTACCTCGTCTTTTTTGGAAAAATCGAAACGTGTATTCCATTAATCGTACGAAAAATTTGTCTATATCGATCCATGAAGATTTTATATCGCATAAACTCTTTCCCTAAATCTACAGAATAAAGCCATAAGCCATATTTTCGTTTAAGAATTTTACTTTTCTCTTATAGAAACTAATATGAATCGAATAAAATAATTAAAAACTAAATAAAATTAGCTACGAGTATAATAATAACGAATATAATAAATTTAATACGAGTATAAAATAAAAATTAAGATTTTTCTGCTAATGCAACGTTAGTACAATGACGCGACACTAGCGCCACGTGAATATTAACCACTCAGAATTGGAAAAAAAAGGAGATTTAATTTTAATCTAATATTTTAAATTGTTACATCGAAACCAAAGTTATCGATATTAAATCACATATATTCGATATTAAAGCTATGTTTACATTATAACAACTTTCAATTAATCATTCAAAATTGATCGAAATCATTTGAACAAAACAAACGACTAGAATTGAACAGTTTAATTTATAAATTGGCCAAATATAAAGGAAAATTGCTAGTGATTTTATTAATAATTTCAAGTAATTTTTACATGAATTCTATCTCATACTATTTCATTAGAATAGTCACGTTATAAAAATTTACATTACATTCGATCTATTTTAATTCAATTTTTCATGTAAAATCAATTATCAATGAAAAAGTTACTGTCCAGAATCTTAAATACACGCCTTTGTACAAGCTCTCTAACACCAACTTTTAAATAGGAATGTGATTTATGATTGCATACCACCCTGTACGATATCAGTTTGATCTTCTCCATACGTGTATTTATAAACCGGGCAAAGATAGAGGTAATGCATTTATTCATAGAAATGGCGACACGGGAATACTTTCTCTTCGTGTTCGAGATTGTACATCGTTGCGAAATCAACGAGGAGGGAAACGACAAGAATTCTCGGAGGGAGGTTTTTACGCGTGTTTTCAAAAAAAAAAAAAAAAAAAAGGAAGAACCACCGCTTATTTTCTACATGCAAACGATGACAACGATGTTTCCACGCACCCTCTGTTTTCAAGTGGCGACGATTCGCCAAAACAATGCACCCATCTCGACGGTGTAATTATATTTTCAACCGTTTAAACCCGACTGTTTAAACGAAGAGTAAATAGAAAGGTAATTAGATGGCCGCGAATTTTTCTCACGTTGCTTAATTTTTCATTATTTTCTTCCTTTTTGGATCGATGTTCTCCTTCGATTATATGGTTTAGATGGTTTAGATCTCTTTCACGTGTCACGCTTGCGCGATGAATACCGATACGTGTGCATTCAATAGGATCTTTTGAACTCATTTTGAATTCTATTGTTATATACATTATTACATAAGATCTCGTTTTGATGTGTTAATTTTTTCAGTGGTGAGAAATGTTGTCAGAATGATTATTTTATCAAATGGAATTACATTTTTTTTTTTTAAATACATCGATACTTTCTCTGTAAGAAAAATTTTATTAGCCCATTTATATTTAAAAATGATTAATTTGGCAGTTATTTCAATTTCAATTTTGCAAAATTTATCATATAAAAGAGAGTATATTTGTTATTAGTCATATTTGTTATTAGTCAAAATATTAATGTCGATGAATATGATTAAAGATATTTGAATAAAAATTTTATTCTGGTTATTAGATATTAAATATTCTATTTCGAATATTTTCGTACGAACCTCTAAATTTGTTCTCCTTGCTTTTTCTCTCTTTCCTGCGAATAATTTTTAATTTTCCCTTCGAACTGTATCGCGGATACGATATCATCCCCTTTCAAATATTAAGTTGAATGGATAATCCCGAGAATAACAGCTTGCCATTAAATTTCACGGTACCTCACGTTTCATCATTACACAACAGACTCTTATATATATATATATATATATATATATATATGTATGTTTGAATTTCATTATGTTAATCGTGAAATCGATAATTTCCATGGCCATTACGCATTTCCGTCCCATTAAATAATTACCAGCATCATTTAACTACGCTCAATATACTTTTTTCTTTTTTTTTTTTTTTTTACGAAATATGCCATTTTTATTTTCCTTAACTATTAATCCTTGAATTAAAAAAAATCTTCCATCTTTTCGAGTATAATTTCTATCGTAACGCGTTCGAAGCACATTGCATCGAATCATCCCTCTGTTTGTCGTGGATAAACACGCGTATCAAATCCATCCAATTCAAATTCAAATTCTATCAACTTTGCATGTAATTAGACTATGTTATTATAGCGAAGGAACATTAACAATGCTTGGTACCGGTCGTCACTGGATATTATTGTGTCTGGTGTAGCCAGATTGTAATGGCAATTAAATGTTTCAAATGGTTGATAGCGGGCTATTATCCGGCCATATTTTAATCTTATTGCAACGAAACTTCATTAATCGTAAATTTATTAATCGTAAAATCACCTCTTCTTCGGAATAATGTCCTCGTGTAATTTAATTTTTTCTCTCGTATCATTTGTACGTTTTTTTAAATTAATGTTTCTAAATATTTTAATTCAATTTTTATATAATTTTTTGTTTTTTTTTGTTGACAAATAGATAAGAAAATAAAGAATTTTAAATTAAAAAAGTCTCGAGCGAATTTCCAGGAAGTTCACGATTTTTCGAAGATAAAATAAAACTTTCGTTTAAAGAGTATAAAATGTAACACGTAGATTTTATTAGTATAATTTACAAATTTTGAATTTCCTTCCAATTAACACACGTGTCGTCCAATTACCACGAAACTTCAATTTTTCTGTATCCTCGAACGAATTTAAAATTACATTATACATTGGATGAGCCACTGGATAAAATTGGAAGCCAAAATAATTGTATCGGAAAAAAATTTTCAGACGAAAGTTAAATAATTCCAAGAAGGGGATGCAATTCCAATGCAGTAATGAGAAACATTCGCAAAGAAATAAATTTCACAAACTATATCTCCCTCGAAATTCAACACGATTAATTAATTATTTTTATTTTGTTCAATAAATCTTACTCTGCCCTATCTCATATTTCTACATAATTTTATTTTCTCTAAAATCACTCCATTCCAAAACGATAAATCTCATTACACTGAGAAATAATGCGAGGGGCAGTTTTTTCTTTTTCCTTTTTTTTTTTTTTTTTTTTTTTTTCGAAAGCGGTCTATCATTTCCCGCGGATGATAAATTTATTCTGTCACGAATTCCATTTCGCCGGGATTCCCAATACATCGGGGAATCGAGGCCTCGATCAATTCTCTCGATTTTCCTAAGGAGAGCATGCTGATGGAATTAGCATCCTTCTCGTGGCACCGTTTCTCGCCTGTCGGTCACGACTTCTCTCTTTCGATATCCGAGAGAATTTCCACGCTGTCGATCCGTGCCACGATCGATTCTCGAACAGCGACAGCGAAACGAACGATCTTTCAAACTTCCATCGAAGTTTGGAAGATCGAGAAACGAGTTGGTGGATTTCTTGATTTTTGGTAATCGCATATCTGATTAAATAATTAAGAATGTAATAAATATTTTGGTTGAAATACTTTAACAGTAAATTAATCGTGTTAATTAATTAATGATCGATTATAATAATTCTTACGATGGGAACTATCATATTGTAAAATTGAATATTAGAGAAAAATTTCAAAGTTGTATAATGTAATGTAAACTTTGTTAATATTCATCTAGAATTTGATAATAAATTTTGTTTAAATTGATCCTGAAGATATAAAATCTCGATCGAGAAACGAGTTGGTGAATTTTTTGATTTTTAGTAATCGCATATCTGATTAAATAATTAAGAATGTAATAAATATTTTGGTTGAAATACTTTAACAGTAAATTAATCGTGTTAATTAATTAATGATCGATTATAATAATTCTTACGATGGGAATTATCATATTGTAAAATTGAATATTAGAGAAAAATTTCAAAGTTGTATAATGTAATGTAAACTTTGTTAATATTCATTTAGAATTTGATAATAAATTTTGTTTAAATTGATCCTGAAGATATAAAATCTCGATTACAGAAGATGGTTACAGAATTCTAAAAATTGTAAGTTAATAGAGAAAATTCAACGATTATCACCAAATATTTCTTCGATACTTTCATAACAATTGTGTAATTCTTGCTTCTTTACAACCTCATCGATCAATCACAATCTGCAATATCGAATTCACGATATAAGAAAAATTCGAAGAGATCCCTGCTAGGAATCTTTTTCTTTTTTTTTTTTTCGAGATACGAAATCGCGTTACTCTCATCTGTCTCGACAAGAAAATCTTCTCGTTCCTGTTACTCATGCATTATGTAATTCGGATTTCGACATCCAATCACGCGGCCCATCGTGAGATCCACACGCGCGCCACGCCGAATTCGGGCGCCCACGCTTACGAATTCGATTTCTGCAAACGTGTGCGGATTCGTAGCGGCGCATAGAAATTGCGGTGACACGTGTTCCCGCTGATTGGGATCCGATTCGATCGGATTTTGATCGTAGATGGAATCCGACCAACCTATCATAATCAACACCACTAATCAAAATTCCCGTGTTGATTATTGTTATTTGCCTTGGACTTGATGTTAATATTCCTCTGCGTAATGGAATATATAATAGGATATGTAAAAGAATATTTCATATTTCCTGAAGAATAGATCTTTATTTCGTATATTTGTATCTTGCGAACGATCGTGTTATAGCGTTTCTCTCGAAAATGAGAAAATATTTGGTCTCTTTTGCAGACGACTTCAAATTCATTCTTTCAAAATTCATTCAAAATTCATTCTTATATATATATATATTTTTATATATATATATATGAGATATCTTATATATACATATATATAAGATATATATAATATATATATATAAAATATATAAGATATATAAGATATATATAGATATATATATATATTTCTATATGCAAATAACACAATCAGAAAAAAAAAGATACTATTTTTTTTTCTTCTATTTTCTGTTCCTCGTGTATACTATCTTCGAAAAAAAAAAAGTTTGATTGTAATAATAACTTCAACTTCAATTCTGTAGAATTACAAGAATTTTATCATCATTTCAATCCTCGATTGAAAGAGGTTGCATCGATTTCTGGATCATTAGCAAGAATAGATTATGCGTAACATGATATTTGACGAGATTGAGATTTCATGAAATTAAAAAAGTATCGAGAAGAGATTGAAATTACTCGAATTAATTTAAGAAATGATGATAATAGTTCATCAAAGTAATTCAAGAATAAAGAAACTTTACGATAAATCTATCTCAAGAAATATTAAAAATCAAACAAAATAATTTTAAATTTCGAAAAGAGCGATCTCAATATGTAATATTGGAATAATTTTAATAATCGTAGGCGATTTTTAATTGTCTTTAAAGAAAAAAAAAAATTTCCTGAAAGATATATTTATAATCAGATGGAAGATTAATTTCAATGTAATTCGAAGCAGTCGCGATAGTAAAATGAAATTTTAGAACTGCGGAGATTCGATATTGTCCGATCTCGATTTTCACGAATGCGAACCGCTGGTGGCGCGCATTTTATTTTCACAATCTAAAATTCGATACTCGTTGTGTACGCGACTTTTGTTAAGCTGGAAGTTCTAATTGATGACTCACTTGCAATTAGTATTTATGCAAGCTTGTTACGCAACGTTTAGTCATGGACTTTTAGAAGGACGATAAGATAAGGTTGGTTTCAGAGAGGAATAAGAGGAATCGCGCGTTGGTGGATAACGATGTCGCGTTTTTTTTTTTTTTTTTTTTTTTTCTACGTTTTGAACGAAACGTACAATTTTCTATTTCCTTCGAAAAACTTCCGATTAGGGAGATTAAATTATCCCTGTTCGCGACAGCGAGGAGCGTGCATGTATGTGTTCGCTTGCAGCAATTACATAAGAATACCTTGAAAAACGTGCAATTTCTTTAATATCTAAACACACGATATTAATGGTAATTTTATACCGAATATATCCAACTGAAAAATATTTTCATACGAATTAATTTAATGTTTATGATTATAGTTGATAATTTTTATCTTTTAGAAAAATGAAATGAAATCGTTTATCATATCTCTTTTTCTCTTTTTTAGAAATAGGTGTATTGATGCAATAAATCATAACATAATTTGTTTTATTTTATATATATATATATAATTACACAGGAATGGAAGTACGTGGTGAAACTTTGATACCTTGTATATCATATATGATATCAAAGATTTATCACGACAAAATATTATCCAATATTTTACTAATACTTTCACCACGTGATCTTTATATAATTTCAAAAATAAAACGTTATAAATTTACTTCGCTCTATTAAACACACGTTTTTATATAATTATCTACCTAATCCCATAATAATTACTCTTTCCTCCGTAAAAATCTCAAAAAATAAATATACTATAATTAATTCAACATTGATCCGTATTTAAATCGCGTTTCACTCAGAAGGAATATTACATAACTCGCTGTAAAATCACGTTCTACATTATTAATTAAAATACACGCGTGTTTATAAACAACCCTCGAATCAATCGACGCAAAAGCACCGCATCCTAGTGATAAAATCGAGAAAATCGGTTTTGTACACCGTAATTATAGTCGCCTCGAGTCCTCCTCGATGACTTTTCCCACCGGTCTTCCGCGCATTCCTTCTCGATGACTCCGCTTCCTGCAAAGTTTTCGTGGCGGAGGAGGCACATTTCCACCGCGCGCCCACACATTTCGCGAGTTTCTTCTCTCGTTACCCAGGTCGATCGAAGTTTGCCAAGAGTCGCAAGGTATAATATTCGCGTTTTGGAAAGTTGGAAACCTGTCGGAATTATCGAATTTATTCGGCTTGTTTTCATAATCCTCCCCTCTCCCCTCGGCTGCAGGGTCGTTCCGCGGCATTTCGGGTTGCAAAGGCGTAATACCTTTCGCTACTTTTTACTATTCTTCCTTCCTTTCTTCAGCTTTCCGGAGGAATCTCTTGGGTCCCTTCCTTTTGCTGTGCGCTCTATTTATCATCGTCGAGTGTATGTGTCATCGCGAATGGAATCTCAATCTCAATTTGTTCGGAGTTTTAGGTATGGAGGGGGGATGGATGGATGGATGGATGGATGGATGGCCGGCCGCGTAAAGATGTTGAGGAATACGTTGAGGGATGGAACGTAGTGGCAAAGTTTTTCCATTACGATGTTCTTGGGGAGGGGGGAGAGGGTATTGGCGTTGATGAGGTTCTGCATTTTTTACGCTCCATGGAGCCTCGTTACTTTAGCTGTTATTAAATTTTGTGCCCTGTAAAATTTACTTTAGCCCTTTTCTTTTCTCTTTCCTCCTTCTCTTGGGTAAGAGTTTCCAAGAGAGAGAAAAATTATTATTGTGAAATTATTTATGGTGTTATCATAGATGCGATATATAGTAGGTTGTTAAAAGGTGGAAAATTATTTTCAATTTATTTTAATTTTCAATTACAAGTTAAAATAAACAATTGTATTGCAATTGTAATATAAATATTTATTAATCGGTATGAAATTTAAAATTATTTTTTTGTTTGATAATAAAATGTGATATCAATAATTTATAACGTCTTTCATTTCATTTAATTATTAGTAAGGACATGTTACGATCCAAAAGATTCGATCTATCAAAAGTACTTATTACGTTTGAATAAATATTCAACGTGATCCATTAATCAACGTATAATCAAGAATTTTTCCTCTAGAATAAATCCATCATCAATGTCATATTTACATACTACTACTTTTCCCTTCTTCTCTAATAATTTTTAATATCTCTTTCAAATTTAAATCCTCAAATTATACAAATCCCCCTAATTAACCCAACCGTCTATCCACCAAAAAAAGAAAAAATATATATATATATGTATATAACCAAAATGAATTTTTCTGGCTACCAAAAAAATTATGCAATTCTAAAATTCCATTCGTTAATTCGAAGAGAGAAGGACCTAATTTCGCCTTGGTTTCCAGGAAGATTTCCATCCGTTTAATCCTTTGTAGAGGTGAAAAAAAAAAAAAAAAAAAAAAAAAGAAAGAAAGAAACGCGGGAAACAGGATGAAAAGACGAGGGAGAAAGAAGAAGGCGGAGCCGATGCACGTCGATGCATAATAAGGCGGCGTTTTATAGGGGTGAAGAGCCGGTTCCTCTGATGGAAGCACTTTCGTGTTTGACGAACTCTTTTTTCTTCTCTCTCTTTCGTTCCTTGACGGAAAAACTGGCCAGAGAAATAATCCCCGGTTTTTATGCGCGACATCACGCTCCTTTATGCGACACTCATTTCGATATTTACACGATAAGGAGAGTTGGAATTACTCGCCGAAGGTGGATTCCTTTCGATATTTTTCTCTCGTTTTTTCGAACGTCAATGGATGAAATTAATATTGCATTAATTGGTGTGTGGCATATATATCATGTGATTCGTGATGTACGAAATTAAATTTTTGTTTTAATCACAAGTTGAAAATTCTATTCTTACTTTATATTGAATATTGAATTATAGAATGTCTATAATCATTTTGGAACTTCAGGGAGTAGAACATACTCGAGTTGGACAGGAATTTGGCAAATGTATTATTAAATTTAATTATTGATTCGTTTGATTCGAGTATGTTGTATAACATAACAGGAAAAATATCGCGAGTGGTGCAATTTAATTTAAAAGATATTGTACCTTTAATTTTGTAAACTTGAAAATTTAAAAAAAAAAGTGGAATATATTACTTTTGTTTGTTCGAAACGAAACACCCTACAAGACATATGATACTAAAAACATTGCAGCAAAAGCGTAAACGTGAGAAATCCCAGTAACGTAAAAGAGTAAAAGTAAAAAAACAATGAAAATGGAATAATAGAAAGGAATAAAGTCATAGAGTAACGCAGTAAAAAAAAATACATGAAAATATTTTCCTCCATTTAAGGGATTATTATATTTTATATCCATAAAAAATCTTTTCTTCTATCACATCCTCACAAAGTCACAATCTACGTAATAAAAGATAAAATATAGCTATGAAATATCGAACGTACAATTTTTATATCATATTACATAAATAATATAGATCTATACATCCAAAATAAATTAATTTCTCTAAATAAAACGATTTGACATATGTTAATTCTTAATTATTAATCTTAGTAATAATTTCACTTCAAATTGAATAAAAACTTTAACCAATTTAATTATAGTTTAAAACTAACCTAAATCGTTTTAAAGAAATTAGAATAAGTCTAAAAAATACAAACTTTTCTCCTCGTTAATAAATCACCACGAACAATATTCCAATATTTCTACGAATCCTAATTTCTCTTCTCTTTCGATAAGAAATCACATTTCACGAATCAGTAAAATTAACGATGGCAATAGAATTCAACGCAGACCGAAACATAACGCGGGATCGATTTCCTAAACCGCGAATTTACCAATCCGGTATGGTTTCACGCTTTCCGCGCCGATATTTGAACAGCGCCGATATTTATACCTCGTATACATCGCGTGCGCGGAAAGAGAGAAAAAAAAACGACGATATATTCCGTGACGCTGGAATTTCTACGCCACTAAATCCGTATCGAACGCGAAAACAACGCGAAAATTAACCCGTGGAGACTAATTATACGCGCGCACGCGAGGGGGCGCAGCGTTTAATGCCTGTTGGGGATGCGGCGCGCATGCGCGGCTTCGGTTGACGTTTACACAGAAATATCGCGGTTCCATGCGGTTATACGATTTTTTAATTAACCCTTTGCGGTCCATTAAAAACAGCCCCGCCACCGGGGCTTACATGTTCGGTCGCATTTTATCACCTCGCGAGCAACGAATATATATATATATATATATTCGTACGTTGGCCCCGCACCTGTTCAGATATGTTTGAACTGGAAAATGAGATTTTTGTAAATGGGCTCGCGTCTCGTCGTGAAAACGTTTCCATGTGGATGGAAATGTTTCGTGTTTGCAGGATGGAAATTACGGGCGGGTGGATGCGTATGAACGTTGAATGCGATTCCGTTTTGGTTCGTTCGTCGAGACTTGTTCGCGCCTCGTTTCGATCGATTACGCACCTTTGCGAAAGCGGATTTTATGTTTTCATCTTCTGCTCTCAAAGGTATGTTACGCGAGCGGGAAAATTTGAATAAAGTTTGGTGCAGTGAACGTAAGTAAGGACGGAGTGTTTTAAAATTGTAATATTCTTAAGATGGATTCATTAATTTCGCGATTCAATTATTATTGTTAAGGTCGATGCATATCTCTTTGTGAATTTTTAATTTTACTTTTCAATATATTTTCCATTGTTCGATGGAATAATCGATTAGAAAATTTATTGAATAACGAGTATTGAAATAGTATTGAATTTTGTCAAGATTCCTTGGAAGTTTAAAATATCGAAGAAAAATGGACAAACATTATAAAAGATTAAAGTTTGTTAAAAATATCCTCATAGAGGAAAATTTGAATCTAATTTTCAAGAAAATCTTTATAAAATTCCAATTTTTTAAAATTTGTTAAAAGATATTATCATTCAAGTTTAGATTTTTAATAATAAAAAAAAAGAAAGAAGAAAAAGGAAAATAATCGAAATTTTCGTCAATTTTAAATTGAAGAAAATTATAAATTATAATGGAATTATATTACATGAAATTTCTGCTTATTTTTCTTTATTTCAATAGCAATAAGTAAAAAGAATTATTGCTCGTGACTTACAATCGGAGAACTATCTTGAAACTTTGTAAACTCTTTCAACGCGCTTTCATCGTTAAGTAATTGATTCTCTTTAGGAGAGTTGTCTGGTCTTTTAAGTACGTGTAATCTACGGAAGAAATGTCTAGTGAATGAGACAAATGAGGAAGAGTTTCGTTATTTGGAGTTCTTATTATATGTGTGATCAGGAAATAGAAAGAACTTTTTCTGAGCGTGTCTCTTCTTTTCAAGAGAAAAATTGATTTAAAATTTTAAAAAATATTAAATTATTAAACAATGTGAACTAATAAATTTCTAAGATAGATAATATCCTCTAAATAAATAAAATAAAGAAAAAATTATGATAAACGAGTGGAAAAATCAATATTTTTAAAGTTATAAACAATATATCTTATTTTTATTAGAAGCAAGTCACTTTCACTTTCAATTCATAACAATTTTACTTTCAAATATAAATAATCCTATCTTAAATTGAAAGGAGGATACCAAAACTTCTTTTGTCACTCGATCATCTACTCTGAACAAATTATAAATCGTATTTTTAATAATTTACTAATTGCGCGGCATTTATTTACAACGATTCGCCACAACGAGTTACAAAAATGGTTATTAGATACAAAGAGGGGAGAAATGGAAAGGATCGAGGATCAAAGTTTCGAAAGATTGTCGTAAAACACAGTCGGCGCTCTTTTGTCTTAAGGAAACTGGAAAATGAGCGTCGTGCTTACAGTGGAACGGCTCTTCACGGTTGAAAGCCGTGCTTAAGTAGTAGCTTTCATGTGTCAAACAATGGATCGGGTCTCCGATTGATCGGACGAATTGCTCTGCCAGTGACAATAATCGTGAAACAAAACTTGAGCACGTAGCTGTCAGATGTTTACAGGAATCCCTCGAGAACAATTTCGTTATTCGTAAGCAACTGGTGTTTACCTTTTTAATTCTTAATTTTTTTCTTTCGTTCGTTTTTTTTCTTTTTTTTTTTTTTTTTTTTTTTTTAATGTAGAATTGTATTGCCTCACTCAGTGATTGATGTCTGTTGAATTGGCAAAACGATAATTGCTTGGTAATGGTGAACAATGAGAAATATAAAATGAAATTCAGGGAATATACAGTCAAAAAGTATTCATATTCTATTTTAGAAGGAAATTTATAATTTTGAAAAGTCTGATTTTAATGAAAATTTTATGTATATGTAATTTATTTTCTCAAGGAAAATCTTGTTGACAAATTTCTATTATTTGTTCATGTTTTATATACAATTTTAAAAAATATTTATTGTAACGTTAAAACTTGAATATTTTATTCTAATATATACTCTAATATTGTAATAAAGACTTTGGAATTTATTTGCATAAAAATCCATAATTTGAGTTTTGTATGACAATAATTAATAACAAATAAATACAGGTATAAATTATAAAATACAATTAAATATTAATATTACAAATAAATATTGTAATTATAAAATGTAATATAATTCTTCAATATTTCTACACAGTCTCCCTTATAATTCAATATTTTTGTATTATAAATTCAATTTTTTACATTTCTTTACACCACTTCAAACTCATCCTCTAAATCAAATAGGTAGAATTTGACAAACCATGATTTTGAATCATCCCCTCAGGCACAAAATTCGAGGTATTTCCAATGATATCAATAAATGTCCCTCGAATTTCTACTTCTTAATATGACTCCTGTACAAAGTGCCTGGAAGAATCTATCGATGAATCTCTATCGGAGGAGAACCACCCCTGTGCAATCAACCCGCAGAGGAGAATTCGAAGCCCGCAGAAAGACTGGAAACAAAAACATCGAAATTCGTTCACGTGCAGGCTTTGTCCATTTAAAGCGAGTATTCATGAAAGAATACTCCACTTTTCCTCAAGCTTTAAAGGTCTTCTCTGAATATATTACGTACACATTTTCTCTCTTCTTTGTAGACGATACGCTATAAAACATATTCGTTCAGACGAATCATTGTGTCAAACGTTTTCTACCACACTTCTAAAGTTAGGAAAAAGAGAAATAAAATAGGAAGATGGAGCAAGGTACAAAAATAATAACAGGAAAAGTGGATAATTTATTATTTACAGATTTAAAAATACGAAGCATATTTTAAATAATTTTTATCTCCATAAAATGAAGTGGAAACTCTTATGAAGGAAATAACGAATATTTTTCTTCATAAATACAAAATTAATATAATAATAAATTGATTACAAATTCTCTTTGTCTTTTCTTCGATTCGTCAATTTTCCAAATATATCTTTTTCTATATAGGTATACTTATTAACCAAAATTATAATAAATATTTAAAAATCCACAAAGATGGATTCTTTTTATAAATAATTATTTTACTCGAATTATAATAAACGAACACCTAAATATTTCGATACAGGGGCATCTATTGCACCCCCGTTAAAAACGGCACTGCGCAATAAGAAATTTTCCACATGGAATTTCTTTATATTATATTTACAGATTCTTACATATTCTTTATATTTCTTTAACCTTCCTACATACTGAAACTCTCTGAACATATATACGCAAACATTTCTCTCATACTCATATCCGGCACTCATATTTAGACTTGTCGAGTTTACGGCTGTATTGGATCCGCGTGAACGCAGGAAATCGATCGTTGGCCGACGCGTGGAAAAAGAAAAAAAAAAGGGGAGNAAAAAGGGGGAGGGGGAAAGAAGAAAGGGGGAGGAAATATAACAGCGGAGAAAAGGAAGAGAGGCGGAGGGAGGAAAAATGGAGGAAAATTCGAGGGCGTGTGACAGATTCCATTATGAAATCGTTGAGCGTATCGTAAATTACTTTAAATGGGTGGAAATTGTGGAAATGTTTTCGTTCTGGAATGTTTCGTTTCGGGAATTTCAAGTTTGGGAATAATTACGCCATTGTTGATAATCTCTTCGACGAATCTCTTGTTTTTATTTTCCATTTCTTTCTTTCCTTTTTTTTATTTCTGTCGAATTCGCGTAATTAGAGGGATTATTTTAACACGGGTTAAAGGTCGGCCATTTCGTCGACGGGATTTCGTGGGATACGATAAAATGGCGCGGTCCGCTGGCTGTATTCGCGTAATTGTGGAAATTTAGTATTTGCTCTTCGTGTTTCTGATTCAGGTTTCGGATAACGATTTTGGGATATTTAAGAGGAGGCGATTTTTTCTTTTTGTTTTTTTTTTTTTTTTTTTNTTTTTTTTTTTTTTTTTGTTAAATGTTAATTTCAATCAAAAGGATTTTTCTTGCTTATGAGAGGAGGAAATATTCCTTGATTGATCATCATTTTCAAGTTTAATCTGAACATAGGAAGTAATTAATAATTTTAATAATAGGATGCCATAATAAATCGACCATCTTTTTCATTCTTTGTACGTGAAAGATTTTTAGAAATTTTGATAGAAAGATTAAAAATGAACGTATTTCAAGTTATAAGTTAAGGATCATTTATATCATGAATTTGCTTTTCATATCTCTGAAAAATTCCAGTTTTTTTTTTTTTTTGTAAAGGGGAAAAAAACTACGTCAGAACTGTAAATAATTAACGAAAATTCTAATAAAAGAAATCCTATGGCTATAGCCTTTTCTATTCCATATGTAGTTTGACACATTTTAATGGTATACTACTTGCAGTGGTTATGAAAGGTATAGAATATAAGTATACAACTATCAACTACTATCAACTACTATAAGTACAAAAGTAGATCTATACTTGTTACATATCTATCTTTGTCATGTCGTCGTGACGTGAATATCATTCAACGTTGATTTATAATTTTCAGAATTTTTTAAATTTTCTCAAATCTAACGGAGTACAAAAAAATATTTGCAGAAATTCTTTTATTTTCCAATAAAACATTTTTCATACGATATTTATTCAAAATTTATTTAAACATTTACAACAATTACATACGACTGTTACATTACACATTTTATTGTATCAAATGATAAAAGTACATAAATTTAAATTTGACCAATTGGTAATTTAAATTCTGTAATATAACAACGTGCAAATATATATTATCCAACGTATTCCACATGGTATATCCTTTGATATTTATAGTTAAAAGAAATGCTTTTAAACGATAATGAATAGTTAAAAGCTTAAGGAATAATGTATTACCAAAGATTGAATCTATAGTTTATCAATATAAAGCTCAAACATATTAAAGTGATTATCTTTGGCGGTATCCACACATAGAAAATGCAATGTAATAATCCTACTCGTAGCGTATATGTCCACATTTCCCTGTTAGCAATTGGATACCTATTCATGTGAGCTTCATGTATATCATTCTCTATGTACATACGGTTTAGAATTCGAACGTATCGAGAGAGCGCATGTGATCTCGTTTGACGTTATCAAATGAATTGCAAATGCATGGAGTGTAGGTATTTATATTGCCTGCCATAAGTAGTAGGATATTTGCTGTGTTTGCGCAAAACGTGATATTTTATACGTGTCGCTCCAAGATAATATCCATGATAACTGTGATTCAAAACTGTGTACCAAAGATTTTACGATGATTTATTTCCAAAAATTGTAATGGAATTAGTTCTGAAAAGTGAAAATTATTCCTTGCAATTTTGATGAAAGATAGATAAAGTGAAATGGAGCATTAATTGATTTATTCCAAATGAAATTAAATTTTATGATAATATTGTTAAATGAAATGGAATAATAATTTTGAAAACTGTATAAGTTTAACATTTACACGATCTTATTATTTATTATTCTATATTAATATTATTAATCCTTTCTTATAAAAAATTATTTATTTTAAAAATTGACGAAAATCTCAGGAAATAAATTTTTCGAAGCAATATATATTATATTATAGGCAATATATAAATTTCAAAAGAGAGAAATGAGTTATGAAGTCAATTATTCGTATGTAAAATATTTTATTTCATGAAATTGGTTTTATCTAAATAATCCTATAAAAACGATATTTTTTTTTCTCCAATGATATTTAACTTCTGCTCGTTATATTTGATAAATTTTTGTGCTCATGCTTAAAAATTAATTGCAAAAAAATTTGTGGAAAATCAAAGCTGCTCGATAATTTTTGATGGTCGAAAAAAAAGAAGAAGAGGAAGCACATTATCGATGTTTACGAAAATATAATATTTACACGCTATAATATTAATAATATTTCCATCGATGGTTGTTTCATTAATTTAATTTCCAACATTGTATTACTTACAAAATTTAACGATATCTATATACATATTAATATCATTAGGCAAAATTTCGATATTTACAAAATTATTATTGTTGATCGCAAATATTTTTTCATCATTAATATCGATCTCTCGATTGCAACGTTTTTCAAATACAAAGAAACAATTTTTAAAGCGATTCATTTAATCTTTCCTCCATCTTTTCCTTCAGAAAAAACATGTGAAATTAAAAAATGTAACTGAACACGTGGAATACACAGATCGAGAAGATGTTAATTGTTTGAAGTTTGAATTAAAATCTTCTTTTCTGTTTAGAAAAATTAAATATATTTCCATCAATATTATTTAAACTTAAAAATCCAATAATTAAATAATCAATGTTGATAAATTTTCATTTCCCACAAATTACAATCTTTTATCTTTGCTTACTGTTAAATTTCTTCAAAAACAACTTTCCTTTTATTACATTCGTGGAGGATATAATTCCACATTTTCTAACGATTCCTCGCAATAATGTTATCTAAAAACGATTCATCCTCCACGACATTAATCACCCGACAATCTCTGACAAATCATACACACCCGATTTTTGGAAGGAAGCCTTCGATCACTATTTAAACGATCGTCATCGTTAATCAAGCAAAACCCGGCCACGTCATAAATTCCACGTGATAAACCGTTCGGTTTTACATCGGAATAGCATCGATAATAACCGCGATCCATCGATTTTCGCCGTTCTCTCCCCCTAAATAATCCGTTGTACGTGGTACAAATCAATATAATTTCATGAATATTCCGCAATGGACGTGTGTCCACCGTGTTATAATTTCCAATCCACGTCAGGTCGTATCAGTGTAAACACGTATGCCTCCATTTCATCGGCAAATCCTTCCGCGTCCACGGCCTGAAAGCCGAATTGCATTACACTTCGAGCATCGCTTCAAGTTCTCCTCCGTTCAACGCCGCTAAATCCTGCCAGTCATCGCATATTCGATCGATAATTCTCTTTGATTCATCCACCTTCTTCGGAATATTCTCCTTCTTATTCCCGTCTCGTCCAATATTCAATGCTATACACGTGATATTTAAATATTGACGAGTATCTCGAAATGGAAGAATATCTCCGTCCATTACGTGTGTGTGTGTGTGTGTATATGAAAAATATGATTTTTAGAATAATCGATTTACGGAAAATATATTTCATAAGTCGTTGGAAATTTCTCTTCGATATTTTAGAAAATAATTTATAAAATAAATAAAATTATATTAACGAGTAAAATTTTATTAACGAGTAACTGTATCTTTACATCAATATTTTTATATCTTCAATTTATATCACGAAAATATTACAAATTTATCAAGCTTGCATCTTTTTCATCGCTGCACCAATAAATTATGAAATAATTATTATTACACAATTTATTGGTTTATTATTAATAATGTAACCAATAAAATATATCTACGTTTCGTTAAAAATTATATTCTGGACTGGAAAAAAGAAAAAGATTACTTTTAATAATTAATTTAACTCTCCAACAAGGAGAATTAAATCACACCATGAAAATGAAGTGAAGTGACTGGACAGGAGTAGAGAGGAGTGGATAAAGACCGTATCTATTTCTTGATTATAGTTCTTCGAGCTTGCTCTTGTCTCTTTGAAGTCTGCAGTCGCAATTACGGAGGAGCTATCATTTTGCATCCCCCCTCCCCACCCCCTAGTCCGTGGCTAACGGTGCTATCAGGATGATAGCATGCACTTACGCCAACCATAGTGGTTGTACTCGTTTAACCTGGCCTCGTGGAAAATGGATTCCCTACTTTCTTTCTTTCATCGATTCGAGCACGGACGTATAATTTATTCCTTCCCCTATTACCGATATCGTTTAGAGATTTAGACAGTAAGTACGATTACGAGGATGTATAATTCCAGAATTGAAGAATTTTATAAAAATTAATAATCCTCCCCAATTGTCGTCCTAGAAGGATAGAAAGATATTTTATAAATGTGTCTTGAAGATTTCAGAAACAGATTTTATTTTATTACTCACAACTTTTTCACAATGTCAATGGAAATATTAATAATTTCATCGATAATAATTCTATCTTGATACAATTGTATCAAAAATAGAATTTTTTTAAATGAATCATTTTTTCGCGGTCTGATGCGAACGAATGATTCGACGATTATTATCCTAATTATAGAAAATAATTGATATTCCCTTGAAAGAAATCGATCAGAAATAATCGGTCGTGTTTGATATGATGGAACGTTGTCACACGTGGCTGTGACACGAGGGGGGCGAAACGTTTCGAGGTTGCAAGCGATACGAGTTATGAATTCATCGGCCGATACATCGGCTGACCGGTGTTACGTCAACAGCTCGCCGTTGGTGGAGCACCTTGTCCCGTGAGAAATCGGCTTAAAAGCACGACAGTGAAACGCGCCCGTTTCGAAATGACTGATCGTCGCACCGGTGTAATTGCAATTATCGATCGATTTCAATCTTTCTCGATTTTCTATATGCATTTTGCACGTGATACGATATTGGACGATACAGGGTGATGTTTAGGGTGATGTCTTTTTTTTAGTGTAAATCAAATTTCAATATTTTTAGAGAGTTAGATTATTTATAATATAAGTTAGACTGTTCTTGATTGGATATGAATGATCGAGGTTATTTTACATGTGAAAGTTATTTTGAGAAAATTAAATTTTAAATGTATTTTATATATTTTGTTTATTTTCATTATTTAGAATAATGGTTCGTTTGTGTATGAAGGAATTTTGAAAAATTTTCAAGCTGTCAAGAATCTTTCGCTTGTTCATCATGAATGATAGATCATATATGTTTTTTTGATTATTTAATTTTGTTTCTAGTTTGGATTATAATTAATTAGTCTTTGAAACTTTTATAAATGTGTATTGAAGTATAAAGTATACTTCTAAATTTCTCTGTCTTTTTTCTTTTCCAGGTGAGTTTTAATTTCGTCATCGACTGTTTATATAAGTTAACAATGAAGGTTTTCGACGAATTTGAGGGGATGATGTGAGGAAGAACCGTGAGTAAAATTTCATTCAAAAAATAATCAAACGCTGTAATTTATAAAACGGAATAAATGTTAAAGAAAAATAATATGTCACATTTAAGATATTTAAATACGTTTAATTACGTAAAAATCTAAGTTCACGTCACAAATAAATTCGACGATGCAAAAAGAATTCAAAATCAACAATGATTTTGTAGAAAGTGGATCGAATATTTTATTCGTAAATAAGGAGAAGAAATAGAGAAGAATTTTTAGCCAGGACATAATTAATTAACCGTAAGAAAAAGTATTCTCGTTGATTGCTGTTCTGGTCAATAGAATCGATGAAAGAAAAAGCGATTTCATTAGTTACATATTCGATGCTGAGACCCTTTGAAACCAGCCATAAACGTAAAAACACCAAGATTCCATTATTTAATTACTGCCTCTCGTTTTCTCTTTCTTAGAACCGTTCAAGCTTTCCCCTTATTTTATCAATCATTCACTCAAATATTTACAATTTCGCTCGAGAAATACTACTAAAAATAAAAGGAAAAGAAACATTCCAATCTAGTTAGAAAAATTTCGCTTCTCGATTCCAAAAATCACGAGTTTCCTCGAACGATATTAAAAAAAAAGATACCCTTCATTTTGCCAAAACTCGATGGACAGTGTACAGATCCTCTCTTCCTCCCCCTCCTCCTCCTCCTCCTCCACGTTCGCTCCTCCAATTGAATACGAGAGACGCGGCAAACATTTCCCGCGCTCTCCTCCTCCCCTCCCCTCCCTCGATCACTAAATAAAATAACACGCGCGAAATTCGAGCGGGCATTCGAGATTGCACGGAGAAATTCTCCCCCTTTTGGAACGAAGTTAGCCGCCGACTAAGCGGGCTGCGTGTTACGTGAATCGCGAAATTAATAGACGGACGGCCGCGCGGCAAGGGGTGTGTTCATTTTCGAGTGGCGACCGAATTACGACGCGGTGTAAAATCGGATGTTGGACGGAAGCGGGGCCAACTTACTCCACAACCGGGCTATGAAAGCCTGGGTATAACGGGTGATGATGGGCGCGGGCCGTTGTTGCAAACCTCTGAAATAAACGGAAGCTCGCAGACCCAGTTTGGATTAAGTGGACGCTGGAAATTGTGTTTCGTTCGTGGGATGAATCGAAAGAGAATTAGGATTAATAGGTGGCGTGAAGGATAATTCGAATTCGAAGGAATATGCTGGAACTGAGAATGGAATATAGGTTAGGTTTGATGATATGTGTTTAAAAAATATTTCTTACATCGAAATTGTGTTTCGTTCGTGGGATGAATCGAAAGAGAATTAGGATTGATCGGTGGCGTGAAGGATAATTCGAATTCGAAGGGAATATGCTGGAACTGAGAATGGAATTTAGGTTAGGTTTGATGATATGTGTTTAAAAAATATTTTTTACAATCGAGGTTGTAAGGAAGTTGTAAAGGGGGAATATATATATATATATGTACGTTTCAATTTAGGAAAATTTAATTTTTAATATTAATGATAGAATAGAGAGGTGTAAACAATCTAGATAAATAATTATGGTATATTCTATTATCGAATTTCAGTAGAATAATTTCAATAAAATTAATAATAGTTTAATAAGAGTTTGTAATATTTCAATCAACTTTGTAACAAGATTCTTATTCTATTATCTATTTTGAGATACAAACTCCAAGTTAAATTACTTGATTTACATGTGCAGTAAGTATAAAATGGATTGATGATCCGAGCCATGACCTGGATACCTAAAATTGTGTCGCAGGAAGTAATTATATCGATTATAATGTTAATTATGAACGTATCTTGTGTTATTTAACTGTTGGTGGTAATCTTTCATGTGTTGTTCTTCTTCATGGTTTGTGAATACCATTGAAGTTGAAATAAGAAACATGGGAACAGATTGCATTCAATAACGATAGCGACTGACCTATCTTTGGTAAGAAATAATGAGGTCGTTGATAATAGTTGGTGCTATCATCGTGAGACTTCGGCCAGACGGGTTCATAAGGGTCAATCTAATGAACTCACTTTAATATTGCAATTTTGTATTTCGATATTATAGAACGCGATGTAGAAAAGGGGATTATTAAGTGAGCATTATGAAATATCCGAATATTGGAAATTTTTAATTGTTGTAAATTCCTGTATAATATATTGGATACATACATATATTACAGAATATTTTAAATTATCGAAAACGATTAGCAATATTTGAATTATTTTCTTGTATTAAACTTTTATTAAACTATTATTAATTTTATTGAAATTATTCTACTGAAATTCGATAATAGAATATACCATAATTATTTATCTAGATTGTTTGCTCATTACAACACTTCTCTATTCTATCATTAATATTAAAAATTAAATTTTCCTAAATTGAAACATACATAAATATATATTCCTCTTTTATAACCTCTTTACAACCTCGATTGTAAAAAATATTTTTTAAACACATATCATCAAACCTAACCTAAATTCCATTCTCAGTTCCAGCATATTCGTATTAATATTTCTTATACCGTCCAATATTTCTCTTTCGTTTGATTCTTTTAAATGAAAAAATTATTTATTTTGTTTTAGAATTTGCAAACAATTAAGGAAAATTCAAATCATTGTATTCTTTTTTTTATTTCTTCCAACGACTATCAAAGAAAATTCTTATACTTGCCAATATTTCTTTTTCAAAAAGTATACAGTTTTCCAGAAATATTAAATGAACGAAAAGAATCACAGTGAAGTTACTTTTCAATGTTTATATTATTATTTCTTATACACTCTTTATCTAACTTGTTCTCTTTTAATCTATTTCTTTTAATTATCGAATTTTAAAAAAAAAAGTCTCGCGAGAATTATTTGATCTCTTTATATTTCTCGAAAACAATTAGCAACCATTGCCTCTCAGAGTTCACAGTCACCATTTCTTGTACGATCTCGTATTTCACGCATCATCTAATTACATTCGAGAAAGTTTCACGCTGGAAAATGTAATGTGCGAGGTGGAGAAGTCTCGATTCAAATTTCTTCTGCGTTAAATCCCCCTCAATTCACTACGATGGGATAACCAAGATTGTGCAAGGGTAAATCGGACGGTTTTGCAACTCATCCATTCGATTTCTCCTCGATCGTTTGAAAGCTCAGATACCGCAGAATTGGATAATTACTTCTCTAACCACCGGTTACAGAAATTGAACAAAGAAATTATTACCTATTGTTGGTCACCTGAAGGTTTAAAGTTGTTACATAAACGAAAGAAATCTCGTAAACGAGAACAAAGTTTGTTGAATTTCATATCGTTCGTGGAATACATTGCTTGATTAAGTTCGACTGTTTCTTTAGAAAAAAAAAAAAAAAAATAAATAAATAAATAAAAAAAAAGAAGAAAAAAAATGCGATGAACGAATGCGATTGTGCGTATAACATAACAAGTTGTACATTTTTATGCAAATATTTACGCGAGAAGATGACAATGTTTGATTAATAACATATTCGTGATTAAATAATGATAATTTTATTAATGGAATTTATTTAATCAATTATATTGTTGAAAACAACTATCTGTTATTTCAAATAATTCTTATTTAAGTAAATTTATTATTTAAATAAGAAAGATTTAATAATAAGACATTAGGATATTAAAAACGTAAAACGTAATTAATTCTGATATTAAATTAGAAATTATAGGTTAGAACTAATCGATGTTATAACGAGTCAAAAATTAAATTTGTATACATTTCAAATAAAATTTCATTGGCGTGGCGACCAAGATCTGATGAAGTATATAGTATAAATAAAGGAATATTAGAAAAATCTCAAGAGTTATTTCTCACAAATGGATATTATTTTAAAAATAAATATTTATTTCCAATTACTTTCATTCTCGAATAAATCTATCCCCTTCGTGTCGCGTCGTTAAAAACGTAATCCTACATTATCGATCCACTTGATGCATTTCAATGTACTCTTTACTTTAATCGTACACATAATTCTTTATAAAAATGTGAATGAGGCATAGATTCTAAACAACGAGAAGAAAAATTCATGCGCACGTACGTCCATTAACTTTTATTTAACGAATTATAAATAATTTAAGCTCACGTTGTTGCGAGGAAGCGAGATGGAAATAGAGTACATACGGCGGCGTAACAGGGACAGAGCGATCAACGTAAAGCGCTCGCAACTCGTTAATCAAGCCTTATCGGACGTATGCGTACACGAACTTTTTTCATCGTTTCAATGATTAGATTCTATCCTCGAAAAGGATATTTTTATTAAACACTTTGTATAGTTAGGTAAAGGGTCACATAATTCCCTTGCAATCCAATCTTGAACAGACCGCAAAATCTTCTCGATCGACTCGAATGGACTGGTTATATAATTTAATAGAATCGATTTCTGCTATCTCCTTTTAATCGATTCCGCAACAGAAATACGTTCCTGTCACTTTCTATGCACCGACCGTAGCAATTAGTCGATGCAATCATCCACGGGTACCCGTTTCAAACTTCGTGCCTCGATATATTATAGTCGCGATAAGGACTTGTTGACCGGAAGAACGCGTGATATCGTTCAGGTGTTCCACTTTCCGGTCATTTCCTTCCTCCTTCATCGTCACGTACTCAGGCTTCTCTCTCTCTCTCTCTCGCTCTCTCTCTCTCTCTCTCTC
>NW_025223092.1:2373939-2440488 GCF_014066325.1 Apis laboriosa
CTCTCTCTCTCTCTCTCTCTCTCTCTCTCTCTCTCTCTCTCTCTCTCTCTCTCTCTCTCTCTCTCTCTCTCTCTCTCTCTCTCTCTCTCTCTCTCCTCTCTCTCTCTCCTCTCGTCCCTTTATTTTTCTCCACGTGTCGATTGTGACGCCCTCCAGAATGACGAGTCTAATTGATCGTTAATCAAAACCATGGGATCAAGAAGGAACTGAGAAGAAAGAAGTAAGTGAAAAATAAGTAGTGAAAAAATAGAGGGGTGAAATACGAGTTGTCATTCTTTAATAACGAGACCAATGAAAACGGGCTTTATAAACGTGTTTTAATTGTTGTTTGAAACAAATGGAAATGGAATTTCGTGTTCTTTAACAGGTGCTCGATACAATTATCAGAAAGAATCTGTTGTTTATTTGGGCGCGATGATCAAACGTAAATAACCGGATTTGTTTTTCTCTTTGGTCGAAAATGAAAAAAACATCATTAAATTTCTCTCGTTAATTTTCTTTCGTTCAACTCGTTTCACCTGATCATTCGCCTTCGATCATCGTTTAATTGTTATTTTATAATTGCGTCTAGTTTTGTTATCACAATAATATAAAAATATTATAGAATATGAAGGATTTTTAGTTTATTTGTGGAATGTTAGATTTTAAATATATATATTGATGTTTGAAATTTAGTTAATATTGCTTGAGCGTGAAAAAGAGAAACGTGAAAAATTGGTAATATTTTTTGTGGAAATTTATTATGCAACGTATTTTTCAGATAATAAAATTTCATTTTCTCGTGGAATTCAATTATCGTTGCAATCATGTTTAATTTCTCGACTTAATGTTTTCGTTGTTTGTCAACTTGTGTTTTTTTTTCTTTATTTAAAAATAATCGTTTTCATTTCAGTTCGTTGAAAACAGAAAGAAAGCATTACCTGTACACACATGGTGTTAAAAAGGAGAGTATGCCGATTCAAATAGACCTTATAATATTAAATTTATAGTTAGTCAATATTTCATGTGCCTATAAAATATTCTCTATAAATATACCTTTAAATTTCTCGATGAACGAATTCTGAAATAAGATTTAGAAATTTCGATTTATTGGCGAGTGGAATAAAATAATTAAACCCGTTCCAGTTGTTAAAATCGTCCTGCACCTTTATGAAAACGCCCATTTCACGGATTCTGATCATTTGCACAGTGCTCCAGGCCTTTTGCGACCTGACTTTTTCACGCGTAAGAAACGCCGCATAATCAGCGTCATTATGCAATGCAGTGACTCAATCTCTGTTAAAAATCACTGTTCTCGCTGCAGATGTTTACAGTCCCGGCGATTTAGAAAGCGAAAGTCGTCACGTTGCCACGAGGAACGAAACGAAAGAGATCCTCGTTCACTGCCATCAAGCAAATCGTGCGCCATCTATTCCTAGTTTCGTGGAATGATAAATTATCAATATGACTATATCAACAAGGATGAATTTGAATTTCTGCCATAAAAAAAATGTTAAAAAAAATTAATATTAAAGAATGGTGATAATTCGTCAATCCTTATTGTCCATAACGATACGAAATTGTTTGTTCAATGTTGTTTATGCTACTCCTTCTGCTAAAATGACTCGATTCCCCTGTGACGAATCAGAAGAGCAGAATATATATACGTCACCTTGTTCTCCACTATATAGGCGTGATGTGTCACGTGGTCGAGTTTCCACCAATGCGGAGCGTTGCATCGTGTCACGTGATACGCAGCTAATGTGACGTCACGATTTGGCGCGTAAATGAAGCTTATAAAACAGGATTATTATTGTTTTTCGAATAATTGCTATTAAATTTTATGGACAATGAAATAATAAATTACTGTTAATGAAATTTGGAAATTATTGAGGGAATGAAATTCTAGTTGTTGTGATAATTTTATAAGCCATTCCTAATTTCTTAATTTATCGATGCCATATGTCTTTTGTTTAAAATTCAAAAAAAAAAAAAGATCGTACATCAATTTGTTCAAATTCCAATCTTCAAATCCACGGATTTGATGGATTCAATCTTGAAAAGAATTTGTTTAATGTCGGTAGAGGCGTTTGAATTTGTAAAAATTTTGAAAAAGAGTATGAAGTTTTCTTGTAAAATTTTGTAAAGAGTATGAACTTTCTCATTTTTTACAATGGAAACTTGATAGATGGCTTATCGAGGAGGAGATATTGAAGAAGCTTGACGCTTTAAAATCAGGCAAGACAAAATGCTCTACGACTTTTTATCACAAAGTTACAAGAGTTGAAAGATCGACAATTTTTTTCCATTACAATTTAGTGTTTCTTTTATTTCGTTGAGTATTGTATTTCCGAATTAATGATAATTTTGAAGAAATTTCAATTTTAAAATTATATTCTCGATGGATTCGATTAAAATTCTAATTTCTAATTTCACTAAAATTATTCAATATTCAATGTTTCAACTTACTTTAGATATCATTCATTGCAACATATATACACATATATCTATCAGCGTTAATTCAAGTTGTTCATTGACAACAACAAGATTGTCAAGTTTTTCGTCGCTTTCAACGCGTACAATCTACGTATATTTTACACTATAGTAAAATCGTAGCAGTAATCCATTTATGGAATTGGAAAGTCGATCGTGCAAATATATATTTATATATCGTATACGTTCGAAAATTATATAGGCGACAAGTCGAATTAAATATACATACATATATATATATATATAAATAAAATATACTGTTATACAATATTATACCGTTGATTCAAAAGTCGTTGAAAAGTGTAACAAAAATTGCAATGATTCTATGAAGTTAAACGTGACAAAAGTTTGGGAATGCGTTACAACGTATGACCCTGTCGTGTCATCATCATCAGCTAAGTATTACCTTTGTCCAAATTTTACTGATTCCAAGCATATAACGTTTCACGTGGCACCACGAATCTTTTACATAACGTTTTTACTACTCGACAACATTATTAAAGTAAAATTTAAGGTAAGTTACATAAATCTACATTACACTTGAGCGCGATGTTCCTCAATACTTTCTTGAAATAACCCCACTCGCATGTACCTTGAGGGCATCCTTTGTAATTAAGAGGTCTCTCGTTCGAGTACAATTTCACCTTGAAACCGTCGCTGCATCTGAAAATAATTGTCGGGACGTGAGATCGTTGTGGGATGAAATAATATCAAAATTATTACTTGTAAAAGACGGCCGCTACGTTCCCGTTGTACGGTATCAGATAGCTTAGATCGTATTTTCTGTTTCTCAAGTCGTGAAGGGTGAAATTAAGCGGCATAGGCGCGTCACCGTCCAGGTGTCCCAATAAGCTGTAGAAGAACATCAACGAGTGGAAATCGCCGAAGTAAAATATACCTTTCGGCTCTTCGTGCACGTTCCCCTTTTCCAAATTCCTGAAAATTCATCATATTAATCCGTGCAATTAATTCTCCGCGATTATCATCTTTCCAAGCATATACTCTACGAGATATCTGGTAGATAATGAATTAGATGGATCCGTGAAATTATTTAATCGATATTAAATAGAAATTAAAAATTAAGTTTGGACTTTAACTCAAAATTTTCGATATTTTCCCCAAGACGTTAAAAATAATCTAAATCTTTGTAAAAATTTTTAGAATTTTAGTTACAGGCTAAGAAAAAGAAATTCGAGTACCTGATTTTAAACGATGCTACTTACGTAAAGTGAATGTACAAGTCCTTCAGAATTGGACACGCAGCTTGGGTGTGTTTTTGAAAGTATGGGGGTGAACGATACAGATATCGATCGATGTATATGGCGAAGAATTTCAGCTCTTCCTTCGTAAACATGGCACACCATGGAGACTTTACGTCCGGATACCAAGATGTCTCACGCATGCAAACGTAATTCGCATCGAGGAGTTGGTCTGGGTCGATCAACGATTCAGATTAAATTTAATAATAAGTTTAATAAATAAAGGATAATAATAAAAACAAGAGGATTTATACCGAAAGCGTAAATGAAATGGGCAGGATCGCTCGACAAGTCGTATCTTTGACGAATGCCGTTGATCATTTTGCGAAATTCGTCGTTGAATATGAAGAGATCCCTCGTGTTGTAATAGTCGAAAAATTCTCTTTGGGTAAGATGGTACTGGAAATTGTATACTTATATATATATATACATATACGGTGATCGAACATTATTTCTCAACTTACGATACGATTTAATTATATATTAGAATAGAAACCTGCAATATTTTATCGTGGGATGTGTTCCTTATATCCACGTTGTCCAAGTTTATGTTACCGAAAAGACCTTTGATTAAGGATCTCATGCTGGCTATCGATCGTTGAGCGTTCATTGCCCTGAACTGAAGCGTCAGAAATCAATGTGAATATTGTTAGATAGAAAAATTTGGTTGGATGTTAATCACGTTTTTTTTTTTTTTTTTTTTTTTTTTTCAAGGATTTACATAGTATTGCTTCTTCAACGTATTGACAGGGCGGCATTGGATCAGTTCCGGGAAATAGGTCTTCAATCGTTGGCCAAGCCTCATCATTCCCAGTTCACCCTCCTTCGATAATATCCATACCTTCGTTTTATCGATGTACTCGTAATTATTCCAATGCTTGATCCTTTCGTAATCTTTTTGACACATTCGTCCCGCTGTTTAACGGAAACGTTTAACGGATTACGTCGAAACACATCGTATAAACGTTATATTATATATATATATATATTTATATACACAATATTCGAACCTTTGCTATGCGCGAGGTCACGTTTAATAATTTCCATATTATTATCATCTTTCAGCCTCATGCTCCAATATTTAGGCGGTGATATACTTCCATGTTTCAACAACATCCAAATCTGCAATGGCTCGCAGTCTAGGCGAGAGAATGGAATGAAAAAAAAAAAAAAAAAAAAAAAAAAAGAAAAAAAGAAAAAAATGGGAATAATAAGAAAACGATGAATTTATCCGTGAATAATAATTTTGTTATACCTACTTGGTATCATGGAATCGGTTATCGTGCCGCGAACATTCTTATATGCTGTTCTGATACCGAACAACAAGTAAGGATTTGGATCGTCAGCGTAGCAATATTCACCCACGATTAAATGACCTTCCAAGCACAAAATTGCGATTAACGTCGCAATTAATATGATTTTATCGCTCTGCATATTTTCGAGATAATCCCTGGAAGAAATGACAAAGTAAATTGTGTATTAAATTCGATTAATTCGAACGATATAGATATTATTATCGTGGATTGAGAAAGATATATATTTATTAAAATTCGATTATTATTGTTAAGAAGAGGATGAATTTAGAATTAACAGAGAATAGAATTTAGAATATATATATATATATATATATATATATATATATGTGCATCTTTTGTGGTACGTACAATTTATCAACGTTTCAACGATTGTCCGAACACTGCTGTACACCTTCTGTGATTGAGCGATTCAACGCGTACGTTCCCTTCTTTTATAGGAACGAGTTTATTAGTAGCCTTACCTCTTATTGCTTTGCACGATTTATCGAATTATTTTGGAGCACGCGTTAAAATTGATAATTACGTGGAAGCGAGGAGAAAGGAAATAAGAATAATAATAATTTAGAATAATTTACAACATACTAAGAATGATTTTGTTGTATGTCTCAATTGCCACTGTTTAGAATACTTTGTTATATTTAGAACGTATCGTAAGTGGCCAAGATAAGCTGCACGTGACATGATACCTTTGTGTACAATCTCTAAAGCTGTAACAGTAAAAAATTCAATTAAAATGTCTGATTTCATTACCTACAATAATGCGATGGAAAACAATACGATTAAAACGCCCAATAAAATTGTGAAAGAATGAATGATTGAGCGAATGAATTAATAGAAATCACAATTTTATATCTGGGAATGAATGGTAATTAAAATATTTAATCATTTCTTCTTCTTCTTCTTCTTCTTCTTCTTCTTCTTTTTCTTTTTCGTTTATCACGTCGAACATCGGTTATTATACAGAAATTTTAAGTTTTCTCTCTCTCTCTAATTCCATATACCATTATAATTCTGGATTAATTCATATTTCATAATATCCTTAAAGATATATTCTTCTATTTCATTGATCGTTATCGATACTGGAATATTTTTAGAAGATAAAATCAATGCTCAAATTTTCAGTCAAGCATTTTCTTTACTTCTTTTTTACTATTAAAATTTATTG
Organism: Apis laboriosa; assembly: GCF_014066325.1. Lineage (NCBI taxonomy): Eukaryota > Metazoa > Arthropoda > Insecta > Hymenoptera > Apidae > Apis > Apis laboriosa. Next base: position 2,380,152 of record NW_025223092.1, read on the forward strand.
CCATCTTTTGAATATTAATTTTGCAAAATTTTAAATTGTCCACATTTCATTCTTCTTCACTATTCACCGTGTTGAATCTCTAGATAAAACTGTGCCTAAAATAAAAATATCGACAGTATATCAAAATTTTATTAATTTATTAACTTCAGCTCGTAAAAAAATTTTTTTATTGCATTTATTTACCTTCTTTAGAACGATAAATTGAGAATACAAATTGTTTTATTTAACTGATACACTTCTTGTAAAGTGAATTTACAATGAACAATGAATATAAATTGCTCGAAATTGTTTATCTTGCACAAACGAAAAATCTGGCAAAGCCAATTGCAACTTCCACGAAAACGTTTAAATTCGATTTTCATTACTTTATATTCCACTCTCTGAACCACGTTTCAGATAGTAAAATAAAAAAAGGGTTAACAGGGTGTTTTGTTCGATCTCTAATCAAGAAAATTGAGAACTTTCCGAAGATTGGTCTAACACGTTGATTTAAAAAGAGGTTAAAAAATCTTTGATAAAACTTTTTCTAAACGAATGCTATAGATTTCTCAGTGGTGCGAATCGAATCGAAGTAAATTTTATCGACGATCACTTTTTCTTCTTTCTTTCTCTCTCATCGATTTCACCGTGGTTGTCGCGTTTGAAATATTTCACGCAACTTTCTTCGATTCGCGGAAAAATGAAATTTTGATTAAAGATATTTTTTTTTTTTTTTTTTTTGGTAATGTGCGATTTTTACTTTGTGATTTTTCTTTTTCATGAAATTCGATCGTGCAACAGAGCCTTTCATTTTTTCCAAACATATTGTAAAAGTGTTACTTATGCTTAACAACGGGGAAAGATATTAAAAGGTTTACGGTTAGAAGAATTGTCGAAGAATCGATAGAATTCTTCGTAACGTAGAACGTAATTAACAGAAATATATGACTGTTTTAATAGTGTCCCTATTACACCTTTCAATTACTTTATACTGATCATTGATTATTATACCTCGGTAATTATAGATGTTCATTTTTATTATCGGATTTAAACTTTCAATATCGCGTTTACGATGTCGTGAAACGTATATATGAAAAATTGATACATGAGATATCATTTCAAAGAATAGAGAACTGTTTGTCTCCAATAACTAATTGAAAATTGTCATCGAAGAAATTTAAAGACGTAATATTGATAAATATTTTGAAATAAGAAATTGAATAATAATAATAATAATAATATATATATGCTTACTGTAAGAATAATGTTAATTAATTCAACTTTTATTAATTATGTATTTTGATTATATTTTTACAATATAAAGAGGTTAAAATTTTTTTCAAAAATTTAAATACAATTGAAATTTATAAAGCTTGCCTTATATACTGTTTCGTTTTATTTAAAAATTAATCAAATTGGATTAATCGATCGTTTGTGAATCGTGATAATCGAGGGAAAATTTTGTTGAAAATGTAAAAAATTTATTTGCATGAAACGAAAATTAACGAAATTTTATACGCACCGTTTCCTGAATCGCTGATTCAGAAACGAATACCGGAGAAATGTCTGTTTCGCGGCACGAACACAAATTCCAATTATGCGTATATAAATGTCTGCTATTCCATCTATATGATTAACTAAAACGTTCAGTTGAATTCCTCCAGTTGTTTGCGCGTGTAAACACATAATTTTTCAAGTCTGGAAAAGATATTCTCGGTTACAACTTATTATCTAATTATTTTATGTTAAAAATTTGCATTGCTTATAAATTGCAAATAATTACATTCTAAACATAGCGGATTATACCGTGATTCTTTCCCCCTTTTTTTTTTCATTTCCATAAAAAACGATCGATAATAACGCGTCATTTACGTTACACGATATTACATTATTTTCTTAAATTCTTGGCACAAAAATCGTCGCCCCAAGATTTTCTGATAAAGTCTAATAAAGTGACACGATCTATATTTCTATAAACGAACCATTTCTTTTGCGATTTTATTTTAGCGTTAATTTCTCGAAATTAATTCTTTTTCCTTTTTTGTTCAATTAAATTGAAGATTTATTCAACTCGCCGTAAAATATAATCGGAATAGGGAAGCGAGTTTTATTGAATTTGACGAAAGGTATCAATTTGAATAACATTTGACTCGACCACGTATGTTCTACAATCAACCAGCTCTTTTATTAAAATACAAAGGGATTGTTATTTTATTCAAAATATCGTGGCCACCCGTTTTAATGCTCGTAACCAACTGGACATTGTTGTACACCGCATGAAAGTGTAATTTCGAGACACCGGTGAGAATGGAATTATATAAACCGAAAATGATTTGCATTTTGATCATTGAATAAATACGCGGAATCTGAATAATTCCTATATGCATATGTTTCAAGAAAACCAACGCGTTATCAAATCCGGGAAACACTTTAGAGGAATTAAAAAGAAAAAAAAATTGAACATTTTGGATCGAAAAAAATTAATATCTTTCCTCTTATCAATTATGGATAAATTTATACGTAGAAAGAGAAAGAGAAATTATTATAAAAGAATATTCGTTACATTCGATGATTTCTATTATCGCAATTAATAATCTTATCTCTTACATAAAACTAAATTATTTTCTCATTGCAGTTGACCTTCAGTGATCTTGATTAACCTTGAACCATAGACCATTACACGCGTCTTAAAATGCTCGGATAAATGGCAATAGTGATAAAAATGTATGATTCAATTTAAAAAAAAAAAAAACAAAGTTGACCTTCATGCGACCTCTATCAACAAATTATCATTACACTTTTCTTAACGCTGAGAAGAGCCAAATTGATAGTTCAATTCTAGTTCATTTTTTAAATTTTTCCTCTCGACGAATATCAAGAATATTTCTCACCCTATCGAAAAATTTGCAAAAGTTGTTACACACACACACACACACATACACACACACACACATTAATTTTCTACACGGCGCCCTGTTTAAAAAATCGTTGCTGCGTAAACGACATGGTTGTCGAATGGCTCGTTTATTTCCTCGTTTGTAAATTCAATTTCGAGCACGGGCCACGCGAATTCTGCCTGCCCTCCTCCGTAATATGCGCGCATTGTGCGGCTGCGATTCACGGGTAGAAAATTTAGGATCCGCTTCAAAATTTTTTCCCTCCCAGGTATCGTTGTGCAAACGGCCGCCCGTTGTGCCGCCGCGGCGTGTAAACCCCCTCGACGCTAATTTAATTTAATTAAAAAAACCTCACCCCTCCCCCCCCCCGAGCACGCGGCACGTAACGAAAAATCGCGCTTCAACGATCTGGAGTTTCAAGAATTCANAAAAAAAAAAAAAAAAAAAAAAAGAAAAATGTTGCGAATAATTATGTGAACTGTGAATTATAATTTTGGAAAATTGGTATTGTATTCTTTAAATTTTAAACGATTAACATTGTTAAAAATTTATTGTTCGAATGTGAAATGGTTTAGAATTAGATTATATCGAGTATATATTAATATATGTATATTACAAATGGAATAATCACAAGGATAATTTTTGAGAATTTTGTTAAGCAACAGTTGAAAAGGGAGGAGAGAGAATTATTATATTGAATTTCTAAGGATAGGAATGATTACGAATGTTTGACAGTTCGAATTTTTGACGATCGTGGCCCGCTTCGAATTTAGTTTGAAAGATTCGATTGATTCATTTCGCGCGCATCTCGTTACGAACTGTAATTGGCAATTAAGAACGGTTAACAAATGTTCTACGGTTTTTCTCATTGTCGAAAATATAGCATATATCGTTGTGGGTTGACCTCGTTTCTAAAAAAAATAATATATCTTTATATCTTTATATAGATTTAGTAAACGAGTTTCGACAAATGTAGGCGAAAATAATTGGTAAAATATATTAGAAAATGTTGAAATAATATGCGGCAAATATTTGCGACGAGAAACTTGAATTTTTAATAATAATATAATGGATAGATTTTATCTGGGGAGAAAAGTGAACTCTGGAAATTAAATATCGCCAATTATTTGGAAACAGAGTAATATAAAGTTAACGAATTTAAGCGTTTTACACTTTGGAAATTAGGTTCATCGCTTGAAAGCTCTGTGTCGGTTTATTGGTCACCAGTTTCGAAACTTTACGTATATGTTTTTCCAATACGACTGTTTCGTGAATTTACTTTCGCGCTGAAGCGAACTTGGGATCAATAAAATGCATTAGTTACTTATTTGCTCTTGGAAACTTTGTCGGTTTGTTTGCACATGGAAATTGTATATCAGTCATTTTGCAGTAGTGATTTTTAGCAACATCGCAGTCATATAGGAGGCATACAGCCTTGAAATTTTTTTTAATTCTTTTTTTCATCCAGGAAAATTTCAATTAAATTATCTGTTCATTCTCGACGATGATTTTATTTTACTCCTTTTTTTTTTTTCTTTTTTCGAATTTCGCACGAGATTTCAATAGAAGAGACTCTGAAAAAGAAATGTCTATTACTTAAAAGTAGATACCTAGAATCTTACTTGAACTTTCGAAAAATTTTTAAAAAGGTTTTGAGATTCTTTTTTTTTTTTCGCGGTTAAAGGAATAATCTTTTATGATTTTGCTTGAAATTTAAATTGAAAAACTTTTGGAAGAGAAATATTTATTATTTAAAAAGATGATCGTTCACAATTTTCTCGATTTTCTCGAAAAAGAGAAGAAAGGAAATAAATGTATCTTGAGAATTCATTTCACTTATACGCAATTTCCCTTGAAATTTTTATTCAAAGAGTTTTGGAAAAATTTTGAATTACAAAAAAACGTATATATAAACATTCGTACTTCTTTTATGATTATTTAAAAATAGCAATTTCCTGGAAATTTTTCTTGGATTTTCAATTGAAAGAAATTTTGAAGAAGAATTATCGAATATTTAAAACTATAATTTACTAAAATTTCATTTGAAATTTCAAAAGATATATGAAGTTTCCTTTTTCTTTAAATTTTAATTAAAAATAATTTACAGAAAAAATGTTCTTTATTTAAAAAGATAATCTTCCAGAATTTTGCTTGAAATTTCATCTGGGAAAAATTTTGAAAGAAGAGAGATTCTTAATTTCATTAAACAGATGTGATCCACTCAAAACACACCGTCCAAGTCTTTTAATTCTGACGACCATTCGATTTCCAGATATCAGATTTGAGAAGAACAAGAAACGAGTCAGCAAGAATTAGGTCCGTGTGAATTATGAGAGTTGATTAAACGCGATAACTTTCTGCCCACAATTTTCTGCTCGACTCTGGACAAAGTTAAACGTCCTGATATTTCGAAGTTGGCCGACATATGCCAATTTTAAGTGCGTTATATTGCATGTAACCACAGGAATCGTATCGTTTCAAATGATATTCATATAGTTTTTGTATTTTCTTAATATTTAGAAACACAGAACTTATTAGAATATAATTTCTAATTTATTATTTATTATTTGGTATAACTATTGTATAACTATTTATTTCTTTGTGAAATAGAGAAGAATTAGATGGAAGAATTCAATATTGTGCAATTGAATAACGTTACACTTAGTTAAAAAAAAAAAAATGTGATATCATTGAATTCTTTCTTAAATTAATTATTAATTATTTCTTATATTAATTAATTAAATTAATTATTAATTGAATTCTTTCTTAAATTAAATTCCACCAGATTTTTGTACACCTATTATTATCTCGTACGTATTTTCAAACGATCCTTGGACCTCTGTGTATCAATCTCGTCGAGTGAAAAAAATCACAGAGAGGAAAATTTGAATGGATTTCCTCCCCAAATAATCCTTCGACAATAATACAAACCTAATAATTCTAATACAACAAACAAAAATTTTCAATAAAACACCATTCCAAATTCATTCCATTTCACCTCACATTCAACACATTCCTCCTGTACCTTTCAACAATTTAAAAGAAAAAGAAGAAGAAAAAGAAAATTGGAAAAGAATCGAAATTTCCAAAGAACGATCCACGTAAATTACGCAACAAAAAGATCGAAATCGTCTCGAAAACAGCAAGGCAGAAATCGTCATCGAATCGTCCCTTTTTCCGATCGACCTATCAGATACGTGCTCGCGTAACATCGCATTCAACGATATCCAACACAAACAGATATCCGTGAAAGTAAGACCGATCAAGAAGGGATGATCCGATGATTCTTTCCTCGATCGAGACTCTTAGAAAAGGAGATGATAGGATACGTAGCCGGTCATCGTGGAAATCGCGATGCGCTTCCACAGGAAAACACAGGTAGTACAAGTATACATGTTTAAAGCCGGGAAACTGGGTCGCGTCTCGTTCTCTGTTCTTCCCTCATTCGCGGGCACGTTTCCTAGATTTTTTCCTCCACCCCTCCCCCCCTCTCCCCGCCATCGCGATGACCTCGTTGCGCGCGGACTTTCGATAATTAAATGTTTAAATTGAAATGCGGCGGAGACGATTTCGCGCCGATAGAAAATCGGGCGTACGATTATTTTCCATCCTACTCTCTCTCTCTCTCTCTCTCAACGAGCGATCGCGTCTTTTTCTCCTTTTCACGCGTATCGCACGAGGAATGAAACAAATACAATAATTCTTTTTCGTCCATTTTTTTTTTCATTTGTAGAATTAATCCTTGGATTCTGATGTTACTTTAACTTTTGTTAGAACGATCTCCCTCAATCTTCATCCTCTCACGAAATTTAGAATTATTCCTCCGAATCGGTAAGAAATAAGCAAATCTTGCCATTAGAGATGGCTGGGTATCCAGTGGGTAAAAGTATACCGAAGAAACGCGTGACCTGAATGGACTGTGTATGGAAATAACATGGTTGGCTGGCGTACTGTGGCCCGGGTATCGAGAGCTCGTATTATTTATTTATCGACTCTCATCGTTCTTGCAAACGACCGGGTACTACAGCTAGGATGCAGTCGAGTGCATCCAGGACGGCCGCATCTAGGACGTTTCCTTTGTAAATTAATGGGGAGAGAGAAGGAGGAGGAGGAGGGAGGGGAAGGATAGTTTTAGCAGTGTATAGATAAGCCGGGCGAAATGGTGAAAAATTATGTCGAGAGGTAACCATTTTGTATGCGACCTCTGGTGGCTGATGCTTTCATTTAGAGCCACTATTGCTGGCCTGTCGCATAATTAATTGAAGTAGGTTGCTACTTTTTCACGAGGGAACTTTTTTTTTTTCCTTTCCTCCTGGCGTTCTTCGCCTCCGCGATTTATTCTTCTATCCTTTTCTTTTTCTTTTTTCTTTCTTTTTTTTTTTTTTTGTTTGTTTGCTCGTTTGTTCGTTCGCATGGGTGGAGGAGTCATCGTTCTTGGCTACGTGTGGCCACAAAACAGCAAGAAAAAAAAGGTTTTGAATCGCTTTGTCTCCTTGATATCTCACGTAAACAGTTATTGGGTTTTCTTCTTTGTCCATCGACTTTTATGGTAGATTTAATTCGTAGCTTATGTTCAGCTATGAATCAGTGATCAAAGGCTAATGAATTTCGACGTAAGAGGAAAATCTGATGATCTCTTACCACGAATTACGTTAAGTCGATTTATGACCCTCTTTTTATTCCCCTTATATCGTCATTTGTCCACCAATTCGACCTTCGTGTAATTCTATTCGCAGGAATTAGTTAATGCACTTTATTCGAATTATTTTTGTACAATTAAATATTTTATCGTTCCGACACGTGGTATTGTATTTTATTACATTACCAATTATCTAAATTGAACGATGTAAATGATATAAAACGAATTTACAATAATATTGTAAGCATACGTATCGTATTTCCGTGACAGGATATGAACAATTAAATGTTTTTTTTTTAATGAAACAATTGTTTTCAGTGTTGGCTCACTTCCATGAATATCATTTTATTTAATGCGTTGCAACAGTATACAGATAGACCGTTTAACCTTGGTAAATCTTTGAAAGAAAATACAATTTGTGAAATGTAAATTTATTTTATTCTATAAATATTATTTTAGATATTACACAGTGTTGATATATTCGTGGGATATTTTTATATTTTTTGTCGTATAAAAATTGGAACCGAGCTTGTTTATTAAATTACAAATAATTTAAAATCCAGATAAAAACTAGAGACAGAGCGAAATTATATTGTGATAGAGACAAAGTGTTCTCCATCTCGCTTCTTCTAAAGCTCAATTTTTTGTACATCAATTCTACGAATATTGTATATAAAAGAATCAAAAGTTAAGAATGTTTTTAAAATAAGTAATGTATTTGATAAATCTTACATTTCAAGACAATTCAAAAGAAAATAAAAAATTAATATCTGCAAGTAAAATAAGTTGGAAATACACACAAGGAGTGTATACAACAATAATTGAAATCGTAGAAACTCGAAACTCGTGAGTCGAGATTAAATTAGGTTTGAAATAAATACCATTTAAATAATAACATTCAAGAAATTAACTAAGAACTAAGAAGCACGATAATTCATTTTACAAAAAAGATTTTCTAGATTTGCGTAGACTTTGGTTCTTATGTTTAATGCAAGCATAAAATCCTGTCGGAGAAGATTTTTAACGTTTCAAAAGTATCGAAGCTTACCTTCGTCAAGGTATTATGTCTGGCGTTGGTATTAGTGCGTCATTAGGCCACTGATGGCGGGACTGTCGATATGTTCTTTCTCTCTCAAAAAAGGAAAGAGAAAGAAAGAAAGAGTTCAAGATTGTAAGACATTGGAATATTCTGGAGAAATGTTACAAGTCTATAATCTTGATTGTGTGGAAGAAATAGAATAGAAAATGAAAGAGAAGTGTTATATAAATTAGAATCGAGTGTTCGAATGAAAATTCGACAAATTATTCGAATTACAAAAATATTATTTATCGAAATTAGTACTTAAATGCTTCAGTTGTAACGGATAAAATTATCTCTCTAAATAATTTGTTAATAAATTATATGATGTTAGAAAATTGAAAGTTTGGGTAGATATTAAAAAATCACAACGAATTTTCAATTATTTTGAACAATGTAAAAAGAGTTTAGTGAATTAAACTCACGATAAATTAAACAATATTGAAATTAGAATAAATGTTCAACGATTCGAAAATTATCGAAATATTCGTGGAACAATTGATGATGATGATGATAAAAACGAATTTTTTATATACTTTATTATTTGTTTTTAATTTATTATTTTTATCTTATCTCTATCCCTCTAATACAATTACAAAAGATTCATCAAATTTCATTTTTTCCATCTGTTCCAGGTAAGAGGTTACAGAAAATTTCTCTCTCGATTATATATCTCGATTTCTTCGTCCAAGAGTACAATACCAACCGTTTTCCTTGGTCGAAACTCGTTCCTTCTTACGGTAAGTCGATCGTATTCGTATTAATGGGAAAAGTTTAAGCCGTTCTCGGTGCAACGTAATACCGTATAATGGTTATATTAGAGAATTGCGACCAACTGTCCCGTCAAGGCAAACGCCATTACCCTGTTGACCTTAATATCCTGCTTATGATAGCGGTTTATGCAGGGACAACGTGTATCACGATACGCGATTGATTTATTTTATTTCGCGATGATTTGTTTCTGACAGAAGTATATTTTTTTCCGTACAGCAATTTTTTTTCCTCCTAAGATTGAACACCGAGATTGTACACTTGTTCTCGAAATGGCAGGGAATCGAGTTCTGTAAATAATTCTACAGAAATGCAAATAACGTTAATATTTGATGATACGCGATATCAAAAATATTCTTTGTTTTAGTTGATGAAATCATTCTTAAATTTTATCCATGTATTTTTGAAGTAATTATAATTTTTTTATTTCGTTATATTAATAAATTTATATCTTTTTATATCCAAGCATAATATTTGCAGTAAATTTTGTGTGTGGCGAAGCGGAAAAATATTTCTCGAAAATAAACGAAATAAAGTGATTCCCTCTTGTTGCACATATATTATTATTTTTTTAAATTTTATCAAGCGTGAAATATCACGTACGCGATTGAATGTCTGTTTTTTTTTTTTTTTTTTTTTTACTAAAAGGAAAAGGAAGTTATCATTCATCGATCGTTCTTCACCATATTCAAAATTTTATCGACAATGAAATTTACAATTTTATTACTTTACCTTTTTTTCGTTTCAGAAATTATATTTTTGTGTTCATTTTTCTTTTTCTTTTTTTTTTTTTTTTCCAATTTTTATCCATAAACTTGGGCATAAATCTACGTATCCATAAATTTGGCACCGATTTTAAATATTGAAAAATTGATTTTTCAAACGTAATTTCAAGAGCAAGGAAAAATATATACGAAATATATATATATATGTATTCGAAACAAATAATTGGAAAACAAATTTTGATACTTCTCACGAATTATTATTATTATTATTATTATGAAAATTAATAAAAATAATAAGATTCCTGAGATTTTAAAAATTGAAAAATTATCGTGATAAAATTACCATTAACTAATTCCTCGGTTGTAATTAATTGAAGTTCGTGTTAAACGAAGCGAGACGGAAATAATGACTGCTCAATTGTTCACACAATTGCTTTTTCCAATTGTAGTTTTAGTATATAGTTATTACTGAAAATGTCAATCGAAATCGTAACCAATGCCAAGACAGATCATTGAGATTTTCTCATTGAAATTTGACTTCCTTGAATTCTATATTCCTATCTCTCGTTTATCTTGGAATTGTTTTATGCACAACGAACGGAAATATTATTCCTTGGGAAGACGTTTGCGAAAGCGTATCACTAATTACAATACTTGCATTAATATTTCATGCGTTATTAATTAGATGAATACGGGTCGATGTGCATGTGCTTCTATGATATATATATATATTTTATCATCTATCACAAGTCACTTTTTCTAGTATTATATTCACGAAATTTACAGTGGTTACAATTCAGTGTAGAAAAATTCAGGTCGAAACTCATTGGATAATTTCCTTTTTTCGCGATTCATGATTTTTTTCATTTTCAAACTCATTTTTTCATCAAGTTAGAAATTTCATTTTGCATAGAAGAAGTTGCATCTGATTACGTTCTCTCATATTTCCCTTTTCGACGGTACACCTAATTACGAATATTGCACATTTTTTTCTCGAACGAAACAGTAGATATCAAAGCTTTAATTAAGCCGTGCATAATGAATAATTTTACCACAATAAAAAATTCAGTATTTCAGGAATAATGAGATAAAAATAAATTTGATAATTGGTGGGGACATAAGGAAAAATTTTTATAAGAGAAGAATTTAGGAATTGATAGGTAAGATTTTTCATTGTTATTTTTAAATGGTAAAGCAATAATGTTGTAAAAATAACGCAATGTTGAAATCCCTTCGTAATTTATCGAAACATTAATCGTTAAAATATGTATTTTCGTGTAGCGGTTATTCGTAACAAAACATTTACAATCGTGGAAACGATTTCTCTCGTATTTTTCCCATGTTTATCATCGAAATGATCATTCCATCGGATGAACCATTTTTTCTTTCTTTTTTTTTTTTTTTTCAAACTCACGCGAAACACGAATCGAGGCCAACACGATCCAGATCGATCCATAGTTAATGCACGCGCGATCTTTGCATCTTGCTCGATGCAAGTTAAATTATTGTATGATAAACACTGGTGTGTAACCCTGGATTCAACCGTGTCATCATTTCTCCGTTCCAATTTTTTTGTGAAACAATATTTTAACATTTCAAAAACAAATTGAATGCAATCTTTTTTGAATTGAAACAGAAACTATTTTAATCTTTTAATTTACTTTATGAGATTAATCGTGGAGTATAATGTGTACGCCATTTTGGAAAAAGTTTTTGCCGAGAATTTTCTCTTGTTTTTTAATTTAAAAAGAAAAAATCTTTTCTGGATGCGAAATATTTTTTAAAACCTTTTCCTTGCAATTTTTTATTATTTTAGAAATAGATTGTTATATGAGTTAATTGAAAGACAAAAAAATGTTCATAATAAAATAATTTAATGAATGTAATATAAAATCAAAAAGGAGAAAAATTAGGAAAATCTATGGATTCCAAATTTTGAGAGCTACGTTATATAATTTCTTCTTAGTTCTGTGATATTACATTGCTTTGGACTTGGAATTTAAGTTTCGTTTGTAAATATGCCATTTACTTCTTCGTAAATTTTCTTCTTTGTCTTTATTGTGATTTAAATTGTATAAATTTCACCCTACAGAAGAAAATAAACGTAAGCTTGTATATTAGACTACTATAATATTCATCAATGATTCGATGAATTTTCAATATCAATTTATTCGAAAACAAAACATTTTTGACTTAGTTTCTTCGTATAAATTCACCTTTCTTTGGTTTATCTAAATAATATTCTGTATTTATATAAGTGTTATTGATTGTACTTAATTAATAATATTATTTTTCAACTCGTAAATCGTTTTCCAATTATCCAAGTAAATTTACAAGATAATCACATTAATAAAGAAACAATTTTAATTTTACGAAGAGACACCTAAAGTCTTTCTTACGGGATTGATTGAAAATATAAAATTCAAATTAATAATCCAAAAACATTACATTACATTACCTCCATTAATGAAGCAGAGCGAAAAATGTAATGGAAAATTAATGGAAACGAGCGAAGCTCGTGAAAAGAAACAGATCATTTGAATTGATATTATAACACCAAATTGAATTTTTCATCAAAGTAATCCCGAAATATCTCGAATAGTTGTTTCGAATTTAATAACGTTGCGCACAATTTATATAAAAGAAAATAATTTTGCGGAGAGAATTAAATTAATCAAAAGATTGATCGACAAAACAAAAAAGATTAATCCTTATGAAATTCCGCCGATATAATTTCATGCACCCTTCCATTTCCTTTCGAAAGGAACGATTCTCGATGTTACCAATTATAATGGAACGTAAATCAAACATTCCGTTCCGCTTCGTGTTTTCCCATCGTCATTCCACGAAAATCGCAAAGCTCGCGATTTTTATCGCAATTTTCAATTTAAATATAGACGGACAATCGTCAGTGTAAATTAATAAAATTCTCACATATATATATATATATATATATATATACATATTTCTTCTTCGACGCACATTTTTGAAACGCAGCGTTTTAATTGAAACGTCCAATGGACGTATTTCGAGGATCCATTGCGGCCATTGCAGCGATCAATTGGCGCGTAATTCGACATCAACTCAACGAGGATGAAAAACAGTTATCAGCAAAACGCATTTGATCGTCGATCCATCCCGAGGAAATTATATTTATCCGATTATTTGGAAAATCGAAATAATGAAACGTGGCGGTAACACGTGGAGTTTTGCGAAGGAGCGACGTTTGATAAACGGGGAGGGGAGGGAGGGAAACGAGTTTGTTCATTGGAACGTTGCGTGCGAGTGACGTGGAATGACGGAGAATCGGATGAGTACGAAATGAATATGCGAATATATCGATGTGTAAATAAAGTTCGTTACTATCTTCTAGGAAATCATCGAGTTGATGAGATGTAAAAATATGAATCGATGGAAAGTCGAAATCTGTGCGGATATCGGATGCTTGAATGTAAAATGAATGGGAAGAAAAATCGATATAAGAGATAATTTGTTGAGACGAAATTGGTGAAATGAAATATTGTTGACGATTTTAAAATTTTATTTTTGGATATTGAAAAAGAATATATTTTGAAGGGATTTAATTTTTCCATTTCCTTTGAATAATTTTTAATTATTATTATTATTATTATTTATTTGAGTAAATAACGAATAGAATAAAGATATCTTTTTTATTTTTATTCTTTTTTTTTTTTTTTTTTGAAGAGACGTGTTTTCAACGTTAACTTCTGTGATTGAAAAAAATAAAATAATTCAGAAACGTTGCAAAAATGATTTGTTGAAAGGGAACAAAGTTTACATGATCTGAAAATTTCATCAGAATCAATGTTTGAAATTGAATTGTCTTCCATGTTGAATGTCACTTTATTTAAAATAAAATGTAATGATATTTCAAATAGAATAATTTTAATTCAAATATTATAAAATCAATTGATTATTCGATAACAAAAGATTTATGTTATTTCTTTTTTAAATTTATATTATAATTATTCTTACCATTCGCATTATTCCAATAAAAAAAAAAAAGAAACATCATTCAACCTATACCTCTATTCCTCGAAACGAAATATTCCAATCGAACTATATCAAAAAAACTATATCAAAAACGAAATATTGAAATCGAATGGAAGAGAGTAAAACCGCAGAGATCCAAAAACCCAAACAATTCCAAACAAACACTTCATAATTATCGACACGGTTTTTCCATTTACAAAGGAACAAGCACGATAGTTAATATCCCAATTTCCCGCCAAAACTATGCAGAAGCTCAGAATTACCCCCTTCTGCACGTGATTCCATACCTCTCCTTTCGTGTTTTCCTATTGTTCTATTTCCAATTTTTTTTATTTTTAAATCTTTCTCTTGCAATATCCAATTAACAATCTTCTCTTTAGATAAAAATTGAAAAAATAATTCTAATAAAACTCGATCCACTCGATAATTTAATTCAATTATTAATATTATTATTAAACTATTTCAAATTTCCTTTTAAAAAAATCCTCCTCGACAGAAGATCTCCACGCGATTCCAGATTGGTAATCACTGTTACCACTCGAAACACGAGGCCCTCACGTATCGTTCCAGTATTTGCCCGGTATTTCGAATCTCTCTCCCGAGCTTCCATCGGTGGGCCACGCAAAGGAGAGACCGACTTGATTAGAAAACCGGCGCGATCTGAAAGGGGGCACACACAGTGACACGTAGCCACATAGCGCGCGCGTGAAATGAAAATGTGGCACACGGTTGAAAGAAAGAAAAAAGAAGGAGAGAGAAAAGAAAAATAAACTGAGCAGGGGGTAAACTGACCAACGTGGACGTCGGACAAAATGCAGGAAATAAGAGGAATGGGCTTTTCGATTGCGAACATTGTGGCAAGGCCGGCCGGAACACCTGCGATTCGTGGTGGTTGTGAACCGGGTTTAAAGCTGATCCGATTTAGATCACCGTGATTCGCCGTGGTCGAAACTAACCCCTCTCCTTCCTTTCATTCCTCCCGAATTTTCGACCCCGTGGATCGATTCGGCGGGGATTTATCGGCCCTTGTTTTACATC
Organism: Apis laboriosa; assembly: GCF_014066325.1. Taxonomy (NCBI): domain Eukaryota; kingdom Metazoa; phylum Arthropoda; class Insecta; order Hymenoptera; family Apidae; genus Apis; species Apis laboriosa. The sequence goes on from NW_025223092.1 coordinate 2,395,293, forward strand.
AATCTCCTGGGACGGTCTCGAGGTGCGAACCGTCGATTAGATTTCGCTGCTGGTGACCATAAAGGGTGGAGGTAAAAGGAGGAAGCTTAGCGGGATGAGGTGGCTCGATGAGGTGGAAAGGTGCGAAGAGTGAATGGTGAAGGAGGCTTGATGATGATGGGGTAGCGATGGGATCGAGTTCGCTTTGTGACTTGAGAATTTGAACCAGAAATTTTGTGGAGATAAAGAGGGCGGTGAAAGGAGGATGGGGGGAGGGAATGAGGAAGAGGGAAGATTTGAGGATGATGATGATGATGATGATGGGATGGTGGTAGCGATGGGATCGAGTTCGGTATGTGCTTGTGAATTTGTTCATTTTGTGGGTTGACCGAGTGAAAGAGGCTTGATGATGGAATAGTGGTAATGCATTGTACATTTGAGAATTTTAGTCCGATTTAACGTGAAAGATTCATTTTGTGAAAGAGTATATATTTGATAGAATTTAATTATTGAGAGGGATCTTCGTAGATTGATCTTGAAACGTTTAAATTATTCTTGTTTTTAAATATTCATGAGTCAATGTTCGAATCTACTTGATCCCATCGCTAGCTGAAGAAGATTGAGGGTTAGCTATTGAGACGATGAGTGTTTTTAATCAATATTTTCTCATAATAATACGATTCTCTTATTCTAGTGTTCTGATATTTTAATCATTCAAGTCTTTAGATTGTTAAATAGATTTCATTTTAATTTCTCTTCCAATCTTTATTAATAATTATTTTTGTATACATTGCAATATAATTACAAGTATTACTATTAGTTAATTAAGATGCAGAATTCCTCTTTGAATTATCGTGTTAAAATGTTAAATTATTAAAACAAACTTTTAAACGATTAAAAAAATATATTAAATCCATTGCTTCAAGATATTTTACATTTTATAAATACCCTATGCGATTAATAATAATTATATTTTTTAGTGATAAAAATTTTTGTTTTATAAACATCCTGCGTATATGCATAGCAGCACGTAATACACGTAATTATGAATATTATATACGAGTTGTAAAAGAGAAATATATCATCAAAGGATTAAAATAATATTCGATTTTCACGACGACGATTGAGCGAACGATTGGAAGAAAATTCATGTTTCCATCCAAACTTTCTCTTCCACGCATTTGACATTTCTGCCAGCATCCTTCAGTCTTCTTCTTTCAATTTCAAACTTTCACGACCCCCGTCCAGGGAAAACTCGTTGAGGGGAAATCAAGACGTAACGTTTCGGAACTTGATTTAATCAGTACGTTGCAGGATGAAATGTTAAACGTTCATTTTCCAGACGAAACAGCGCGGCCACAGGTCGATGTTAAATATTCACTTGGGATTTTATTGCTCCCCAAACGATTCCAAAAACATACACCTTTCCATGCGACTTCGTATACAAGATTCAATATATCGATTAAATTGTTCTCTCTCTCTCTCTTTACGTTTTATCCTCTCTCTCTCTCTCTCTCTCTCTCTCTCTCTCTCTCTATTTCTCTTTTTGCTTGTTTTTTCTCCATTTTCTTTTCTTTTCTTTTTTTTTTTTTTTTTTATGCTCCAACTTTCTTCCTTCCAGTCCATTTTTCATAAATCCAGATTTACGATCTGAACTTTCTCTCTTTCCCGTTACCATATCTCTCGTTGCATATGATTGTTTTACGATGGAATAAGTGAAACGTGACCAACACGTTTCACATTCGAATTCGAGATTACGTATCAAATCGTTCCTTCATTGCTTCCCCCTTTTTCGTCGATGCTTCCATCGCTCTAAACGTGTTGGAAAGTCGAAAAGATCGGGGAATATTTACAGAGATGTTTGATCTAGTTATTATAGATCGACCGAAAACGTGGATCACATTGTTGGAAGGATGTTTCTTTTTTCTTGACTTTCTTCCGGCTTTCAGTTTCGCAATTTGAATTTTTACATGGAATATAAACTCTGGATTATTTTTGAGAAATATTTTGGGAAATATTATATACGTATTGAAATCTCTTGACGATTCTATGAATATTAAGAGATGTGAGAATTTTTATTTTGATTTAATTAATAAATGGTGAATTAATATTTTAATAAAGGGATTATTAGAGATGTTCTACAATATATGCAATAATAGAAAAAAAAATTATAATTTATTTATTCAATAAAAGTAATCGCATTCTTTTCTGTTCAATTTTATGTGAACGATTAAGTGAATATTGTAAAATATATTATTGTATGATTTTAACAAGCAAATTTTAATATATTTCATCATATTAATATTTTCACGAAGTATGTAAATAAAAATATCTTTATCAATTGCACGTTGAAGATTTTTATTTTCCAAAATAATCACAAACTTCGAAATTTCGCATAGAATTCTGCACACCTGTAAATAAATCGTATTTTGGCGAAGTATCGATCGGATAAGGATGGCATGTACGCGTGTTTAATCAGTGTGTTTAATATGAAAATATTTTTCAAATTAACGCAGTAAAGTAGAAACATAGAGTCAATGGGAAAGGAGAGAATTAATATCATCGATTTATGAGCTTGAAATTAACGTCGAAAATGTTCAATGTGAACAAAATCTAATAATTTGGTTGAATAATTTTCGTGATTAAACACATATTTAAACAGGTGTTCTCGTAGATTAAAAATTTACGAGATAATTATGAATTAATTTATCAGAAAAGAGAGAAACATCTTACTCACATCTGCTACTGTTCCTGTTTAAACACGAAATTACCAAAGCAAACTAAAGAAAAAAATTTCTTTTCTGATATTTTTACATTCACTATTCCTTAATAATTCTATAAAAAAATTCACTATATAAAATTCTACACCTTCATCACGAATTATTTTTCCATTTTTTTTTTTTTCACAAATATAAACCAAACTCACTTCAACATTTATCAATAACAAATAATACAGACCTTTGCTACGTCCATCGTTACATAATAGCCCATCTCATCCTAAAATTCCATTAAGATTTACTTACTTCGAGTCGAACGGTGTCCCTCTCTTCTAAGTGAAATTCAATTTTCCCAATTCCTCGAGATAACATCGAGACATCCCACGTTCCAAAGTCCATTTAAGTCCTCGCCCCCGATATTAAATATCAGTGGGCGGGTATCGCGTCGGTAATTTCGAAAACAATCCTCTTAGCAAACCGAGACGAGTGGAATCGAAAAAGCTGAATCGTGTTGGTACTAAATCGATTCCAACACTCGTCACTGCCCATTTCGAAGGACTTTAAGTGCAGGTCGCGTTCGATGTAAGTGTTGGTCTTTCGACGTCCATTCGCGGGGATTTCAGGGCTAATTAACTGAAATCATTATCCGATCAGACTATTCTCAAACATTGGTGATTATCCACTCGCTCCAATCGGCTTCCAACTACATCGAACAAACGGACTTTCTTCTTTGTTTATATTCCGGTTGGATTTCTCGACCTTATGAATTCTCTCTCTGTTATTGGTTACATTTGGTTATTTCCAGGCTTATTGTGTCTCTTCAGAAAGATTGTCGAGAATTATGTTTATAAATTTTTTGAATTTTTTTTTCTTTTTTTTTGTGATCTAGGAATTTTTAGGTATTATAATATTATGTTATAATATTTTTTTTCCCCTCTATTTTTATCTTCGAAGTTATTATCGCGTAATAATATTGATGATATTTCATTGAATTTTCGGTGTATTCAAAATATTGTTAAATATTAATGACATGTTAATCAGATTACACAGTAACATATTATCGATATCTATGTATTGAAAAGATATCGATAATTTATTCAATAATAATACATTATTTGTTTGATCAAGTTTATATAAAAGTTTATATATATATATAAAAAAGAAATAAATATTATTCGTAAAATAAATCAAAGTCTCATCTTCTTTATTTTCAATTTTATTTTAAATTAAACATACAGATTCGTTGTGAAAAAAATATATATACTTTTATCGAAATAAATACAGCGATATATCATCATGATATAAAAATAAACAAGGATAAATTTTCAAAATTCGATAATTAAAATGATTAGCCGCACGAAACTATTTCTCTCTCTCTCTCTCTCTCTCGTGTTAATATCGTTTAATTTTATTCCGAATTGGATATAAAACAAATATAAAACAAATATTTTCAATCCTTCTTCGACGATCCCCTTTCAATCGAAAATCACATTAAATTTTCCATAAGTTTGTTCGTGAATGTTGTAACCAAATGAAACTTTTTATTTATTATTTATGAATATTTATTTAAACGAATTAATATAATAATTATTAAATTATATTTAGAGATTGTTATTTTCTTTTTTCCTTACAGCATCGCAATTCTTATGGTTTTTATTCTTAAAATAATATATTGAGATTTGCATGCGCTCACAGAAAAGCAATTTGCTTAAAATGCATCCACCCAATACACCGGGATTATGCCTCCCTACAGAATTATGTATCACTTTTTGCTTTCGGTGTGCAACACCAAATCTCTGGCCAATATTAAATCAGCAAACAGAGAAGATATGTTGATACATCATTCTCGCTAATTAACATAGGTCATTAATTTTAGCTCAGTAGTAAATTGTTTAAACAAGGTTGTTTAATCACATTATAATGAACCAACAATCCTAATGAATTATCGATCTGCTCGAAACGTAAATTTATTACAATTTTTTCGTTTTATGCAAAATTTCATTTTTTCTTTCTTTTTAATTGACTTTACATGAAATTCCAAAATAAAAGGAGGAGGTAAAATATTATTCAAGACAGTTTGTGGATATTATTTAATTTTCTTTATTTTATATATATATATATATGTATATATGTATTATTTTATTTAATTTTATTAAATTTATGAAATATGCACAGATTGTGAGATATTATTTAGAATTTATCCCTAATTTCCTGCTAAAATTTCAATATAAGAGGATGCAATTTCCTTTACCTCGTATATACATAGTTCCCATCGTTTCTCATAAATTACAGACGATTAATACCGCGAAAATTTCGTTAAGCAAACTATTCCATATATCACGCGCCGTGATTACTTTCAATCCATCATAAAATTTTCAACCAACGTTTATCGGATTATTGGATCATCTAAAATTCATAGAAATTCGAAATTTCATCAAAAATTCGCGCGCAACTACCCCTTCCCACCAGAAATCTTTCTCTTTTTCGTAACACCTTTGTCAAGTAGGGAAGAGGATAATATTATGGTCTATTACTGCTAATAAGAAAGATATCTGGAAAGCAAATAAAAATTAAAAAATTTAAATTTATCAATTACTTAATTAAGAATAATTAAGAATATATTTTAAATTAGACAGAGAATCAAAACATGAGTAATTTAACTAAACCAAAGATTTTTTTGATGAGAAATATACTTGGAAAAATCTATATTATGTATCTATATTTTTGCAAAAGTACTCGTTTGACTCGAAAATTTTTAAGATTTCACAAATTTTTTTCCATTTCTTTTTTTCTATTTTCCCATTTCTTTTTATTTTACTTTACATCATGAAAATTTATATTACAAGATTTTAGATTTTAAATATAAAAGAAAAAATATTAAATTTGATTTTACATATTACTCTTACAAAAAAATTTCTTCTTCCAAACAGTTTCATTCAATTCGTTTATCTCTCTTTCATAACTTCATTCGTGATTTTTATTTTGAACAAAATCGCACATTTCGAACAAAATTGTATTTTAAGAAGAGATACAAAACCGCGAAATTAATTGCCAAAAACTGGATTAACGCGGACATTAATCTCGCGGGGTCACGGCGGAATCACGGCACAGAGGCGATAAGTTGCCGGATTAAAGTACCTACCTCGGGCAAACTGGCGGAAATCTATTTACCAGCCACGCGTCGAATCTGTGAGATAGGATTTCAGAAGAGAGAGAGAGAGAGAGAGAGAGAGAGAGAGAGAGAGAGAGAGAGAGAGAGAGTGGTTATACGTATTTATTTGCCTCGTAACCGGCTGGATTTCAACCCCCTAATTACCGCGGCGTGTCGATGTCGCTGATGAATCGCGTGCGGAAACGTCGCTGATTTTCATTTCAGATAAATTCCTCCCCGTAGAATAGGCACGCACCATTTCTAACCGGTATGCGGATCTCACATTTATGCCATGTGTTATTCGGGAATATTGATTTCGTGGATAATTGGTATTCGTTTGATTTCGATCTACATTTGTAGATTGCGTGTGGAGGAATGGTCGAGTGGTGAAAATTGTTGTTCCGCTCAACTTTCTCTTCTCTTTCTGGAAAAATGCACGGATATTTTTAAAAAATAATGTTTTCGAAGAAGAAAATCGAAGATCGCAAACAAGATAATTATCTTAAATATAAATATATATTATATATTTAATATTATTATTATTATTATTATTAATTATTATTATATATTTAATAATATATATTAAATATAAATTAAATATATTTCAATCAGTGCTGCTAGATTAGAAGAATTACAAATAATAAATATATAATGTATTTAATTTTAATAAAATGTATTATTTATGATGATTCAATTTAGGGGTGGATCTTCGAAAAATTTTGATAAATAATTATTTTCTGAATTACCCACGTTTAGGAAGAAAAAAGAAAAAGTTAGAATTAAAGAATATTAGAATTTAGAAAATATAGGAACAACGATTTCAACGAATAACTTGTAAATTCGATAAGAAGAACGTGCAATGATTAGAGGGAAATTAATTCTCCCTCTAACAATTTTATGTAAAAAGATAACTGTACAACTTTCTATCATGAAACCGAACTTTGTAAATTAAACCAATTCAAGATAGCTGAAGTTGATCACGATCGGAGTTACGCACGTGGCAAATTAACTTGGAAGCTAATTTAAGGAACATCGTGTTACCTGTTACAAGAAAAATATCACGTTACCTAAATTCACTGTGTTCACATTTTATTTTTTGGGAAGATAATGCACATTTGTGCAATATTTCCACTTTAATTTTTCTAAATATTATTTACAAATTGGAGAGTAGAAATGAAAAGATTGTAAAAAGAATATTAAACTATCGATTCAAAAGATCTTTTAATATTTTTAATACATAATATTTTTAATACCCATTGTACAATGATATATAAGTGCATGTAAATCTTTAAAATATGGCACATAAAATTCAATTTCAATACTTACGAAAGAAGAAATGTATAATTGTTCACATGTTAGGTGCATGAAAAAATTTTTTCATTAATCCTTATAAATTAATAGATATATAAGATTTAAATATAATATTTATATTTTATTAATTAAATATAAAATTAAAATAATAATATAAATTAAATATAATAATGATAATAAAATAATACTGTAAAAGTTAATTTCATCCCCTCGAATTATATGATATTCCATTAATGAAAAAAATTGCTCCATAATAAAATAGAATTATCATTGGAATTTTAATAACAATTTATTAATTGAACTCACGTCAAGATACCAATACCATCCATTTCGTATCGGTTTTACAAATCGAAATAATAATAAAACGTAATCGAATTTGTAATATAATATTGGATATCGATCGCAACATTACAAATCAAATCAACGTTTTTTTCGATTTAATTCCAAACGTATTATTATTGTTATAATTTTTCTCTTCCCCCTCCCTCTCTTTCTCTTCCCTTTCCTCCCCCTCCCCTTTCCCTTTTATTGAATAAATAACTTAATTCCGCCGCGGCGTGGAGCTAATTAAAGCCAGGCGAGAAAACGAGTCTGCTTTTCTGAAAAAACACGGGAAAACACCACGCGTTTAATGCGACGCTTCCGTTTTACGGCACCCTTTATGAATTTCATGGATGCCCGTGCACGTTCAAGAGTTTAAGAGACGGCTTAATTTCGCATAGAAAAATTACGCCCCCGCCAACAATCCCTTTCGCGAATTCTAATTGCCAATTGGACTCTGTCGATCCTCCCCCCCCCCCTGCTTTCCTGTTTAAAATTCATTTCGATTAAGCACGTGCTCCACGCGTCTTCCTTTTATCTTATCGCGAGAATTGAATTTTCATCGAAGATGATTCAGTTTGGTCTTCTTGGTTAAAGAATTTAGAGAGTATTTAAATTTATTGTCTGGTTGTTTCTTTTGTTTTTTAATGTTTATATATATATATATTTTTTCTTGAATAAATTAAATTGATATTAATTTTATACGAATATATCGTTGAATGATATATGAAAAAAGGATGATAACGATCGCTTTTTAACGAGAAAAAAAAGTAATTTGATCCTTCCCTTTGATCCTTCAAAGGGTAGCGCAAAGGGTAGTTTTTGTAAAATTTTCAAGGGTTTGCTTTTCTTTAAGCGTTTTATTCACATTTCATATCGTGCTTTCGATTTATTTTATCACCACGTACGAGCAAAGCTTCGAGTAAAAAAAAAATTTTTCGTTGATATTTCATCGAAAAAATAAAAAAAAAAAAAAAAAAAAAGAACTATTCAAACACTTTCGCGAGCCATTTAACAAAATATGGTTTCACCAGGAAGAAAGGAATCAAACGATAAATAACAAAATCAAACAAATCAACCACCGATAAACAACGAACGGATTCGCCCGTTCGTTATATCGATATCGATCGCGGCTTAAAGTTTATCCACTTGTAACAACGTTTAAACAAAGGGAAAAAGATTGAACACGTTCGATCGTCGAATCGTGTTAATCGTCCCGTAAACAAATAACCAATTCAAATAACGATTGATCTTCGTGGAAAATCCAATCGTCGAAGAAATTATGCGCGATTCCTTTAAATCGTGTTCAATCTGTCTTTCGCAAAATCGATCGAACAATTATCTCGATCATGGTTTACAGGTTTACGAACACAAGTCCCTCCCCCCAAGAGACCCTTCTCGGTTTCTAGCGAGGATAAACAGTGAAACAGTAATTGGATGCAGATAAGATAATTTTGTGGCGATTGGTAGATGCTTTCTTCGAGGTCGAAAATTATTGAATTACTTTTATTTAGGGGCTAAATTTCATTATGGTACCTATGAATATTATTCATTATCAATATCAATAAAGAAGTGCGTGAAATATGGTTTTGAAAGCATGATTTGGAAATTAATTTATTATTATAGGAAAGAGTATTTCTTTTATATATGAATTTCAAATATCGAATGATTTTTCAACATAAATCTTTTTTTTATATTATTAAATCCTGTTACAAAGAATTATTAAAAAAATATTAATGCATCTTTCCAATTCTGAAAATTTTGTTCACTATTAATATTTTCAACATCGTAAAATATTTTACTTCTTCATTTTCTTCTCGTGACAAAGATATTCAAAAATTTTTATAAATTTTAAATACGACAATACGGTCGAATGGATTGCGTCTGGTTTGGAAGGGTGTTGAAACATTTACATTGCACCAGGTAATAAGAGCAGCGAGGTAAAAGTGAGAGGTGGTGCGAGGTTGAGTGATGGTACTCGAGAGTTTATCGATTCTTTGGAATTCCTTCGCGCCACTATATTGGGATTAATTTATCTTCTAAACCTGTGGACGGATTCCATCCCGAGATCGAAATGTTAATTTCGAAAATTGGATCATCAAACTGAGAAGAAATTTCGAAAATTGAAAATAAAAATTATTCGATCCCCTGCTTTATAATATTATAATTTATAATGTTATAATTATGTACGCACAATTATAAGGCTAGAATTTTTGTATAGAAATTCTGCTTTCCCTTCGCTCGTAATTACTTTCTACTTCTTTTTTACTGTTGATGCTACAAACCGGGCGCAATTAATGGCGGCCATATTTTAGTAGAACTTCGCTCGTTAAATATTTGATGACTGAATATTACGAGCCTCCATAACGACTTATGCAACTAAAAAGTTTAAAATGTCTTCGTACATATAATTGTGCCACTAAGAGGATTTCCGCGCAATGTCTGATCTATTTCCCTCTAAAATTCCATTCGACCCCCGTATAACTAGATTTAGCGCAGCTGTGCAGCAACGAGTGCAGAAAGATAATACTTCTCCGCTAGACACTGTTGGAAATTACTTTCCTCAATTTGACAAATATCACGCAAATTCTCTTTAATTGTTCTAATTCTCGTAATTTTCGTCTTTGGTTCACAATTTTCACAATTTTCTTGCGAAAGATCAAAGATTTTAATCAACGTTGAAAGTAGTAATTGAAAATATATGATTCCAAAATTAAATTGCTCTTAAATAAGCCAGTAAAATTTAATATTGTATTAAATATATGAATTTTCATATTATTATATTTTTGTAAATTTTATTTTTATTATAATATATTGAATATTGATATGTATTGTAATTATTTTTATAACATTGCTTTGAATATATTTATGCATTTATTTCGAATAATAAATGTGAAAACTAAAGCTACATGTTTTTAACTTTAAAAATAATAATTTTTGTACAGATTTCGTGACAAATGTTAAAATAATTATTGCAAACATTGAACTTAAGTGTCATGAAATTTATAATACACGTTGAAACTTATCTGATTATTAGAAACGAATCTTTCACAAATAAATCCTCGAAGCGAATCTAGAAAGCAATTGTCAAAAATTTTACTCAAATTTATATAAAATTCCACTAAGCGAACTTACCAAATTCAATAACAAGAACCGATCCAGTCGTAAGAATAGAACATATAACACGGAAAAATTCGAGGATAGCAATTTTCAAGGATCACAAATTCGAATCCCGTTCGAAAATGGTACTTCTGTATTTCCAATACCTCGTATCATTTGGAAAATGTGCGAACATTTTATGCACACCTCAGCCAACGTGTGACTTACATTCGTAACAAGTCCGAATTTACCACGCGTACATGTTCCAGAATATATAAGCGAATAGAAGATATGTCGAAAAAAAATGAATAATTCATTCTTCATTTTTTAATTAATCGAATTTGAAAACTTTTAATTATAAATTAAAAATACACTGTAATAATTAGAAAATAATAATTCAGAAAAATTCTAAAAGATTCTGTAGATATACAAAATTGTGGAGTCAAGAAATTTAAAGAAATTTGATAATAATTGGAAATCTACGCGAATATACTAATCGAGAATTTTTTTAATTTTCCAAAAATTTTATTATTCTTATATTGCATGTAATAATTTACTACGAATAATCTCTCTGGAGACACATTTTTTTTTGTCCCCGCAATTAACACATTCGCGGGGCCTAAACGAGCGGAAATCCGGTGGTCTCGCGACAAGTCAATTTTTCAAACGTATGGCGTTTCGTTCCATGGCGCGATTTAACGCGTCAGCGAGACGGAGAACGTTTCCTCGAACGTTTCTCAAGCGAAAAGGCCAAATAGGATTTATAACCGATACGCTGGTATCGTTAAATCATGGCGGCCACCCTTGTTTTGCCCCCTCCCCCCGCTTTCCTCGGTACGTTCTGAAGGATGTACACGTTCATCATTGGGGAAATGTTCCACTTTCGAATTGAGATTTAGTAGCCGCCCTTCGATCGTTCAATTTTCAGATTTATGCCCGATGGATTTACGATACGCCGCTTTTAACCCCATTCTTGATTCTAATTTCGGATCTTATCGTGATTGCGCGTGATTTGTTGAATCTATCTTCGTAATTGAAGGCGCGTGAACAGCGAATTTTTCGACACAGTAATTTTTTATTACTCTAATTCGTTTCAAAGTTTCACACTTTGGTTTAATTATTGATATTTAATTGGTTTCTCTAAGATTTATTATAAACGCAATATATTATTTGTATATAAAAATTATATTTGTTAGAGACTTGGAATTAAGTATAATATATTTAAAAATTAACATTTAAATTTAATTGAGTCTTACATTCTCGCAAGTGGGATAAGAATATTATTCTTCGTTCTTTAATAAAATCTTAACAATTATTTTAATAATCGGTTGGAAGATATGAATAGAGATAGATGCTCGTCTATCAATGTGTAATTCGATGAGATGAAAACGATGGACATGGAGAGAAAACTAAAGAAATATCTGACGTATAATGGACGCAAGGGGGCGCGAATTTCGGAGGAAGCAAAGCGAGGGAGTATGAGATAAAACATCGTCGAGCTCGATTGTAAATGGACGAGTTTAAAGGTGCATTTTGGATAGCTCCGAAAGACGATTTCCGGGGATTTGTTGGACCGGTGCGTCTCAGACAGTTGCTAAGTTGTAAATCCGATTTCCGGAACAGTTAGTACGATATAAATTTCCCCCTTTCGAGATATCTTCGATCGATGAATTGGAAACAGTTTAGCCTCTCATAAATCTGATCCTCCCCTCCCCCGATTTCTCGCGACTTCTTCAGATCTTATCTTCGACCTCGAAGCAATTAGTAGATCGTAGAATTTCTATTCTATTATCTTACGTGTCGAGATTTTCAAATTGGATGGGAGACAAATTTGTAATAAATTGTTTTCAATTAATTCATTATATGTATTTCTTTTATTGTAATTATTATTATCATGCTGCATTTGTATACGAAGGCAATTATAAAATAAAATTGAATTATAAAATAATTGAATAACATATTTGTCTGAACGAATTTCTAAAAAATTTGATGTGGTGTAAATTATATAGTAATTATTATCCACTCTTTTTTCCATTTTATTATTTATTATTATTTGATGATATTTATTATTCAATGAAATTTAATTTTTGGAACAATTTCTCTGCAGAAGATTGGTTGATTAGGAACAATAACAAATGCACTTTGATTCTGTAATCCTTATAATGCAGGGACAATAATATAAAACACACGATCCTCCATGGAAAATTGTTCGATTAGAGGATTGTTCTTGGTCAAAAGGAAGCAGGTGCGAAGATTGCGTGCTCTCTTCTGAAAATTACTTTTCCAACGTTTAACACTCAATAGCACTATATTATATTCCTTCCTGTTGCTTTTGTGCAAGTTTTAATTCGTTTCTGGAAAATTGCGAACAATTTGAGAACTTTGTTCAATTATTATGGGAGAATATATTTTATACGAGATAATCATTTTTGTAAAATTTATAAAAGTATTGTAAATTACAGATTTTTAAAAAATAGAGGATAAGTATCTTTTATATATATTTCAAATTATTTTTCACATTCACATTTGATATATTCATTGATTAATACGTTTGGTAATAGTTTGAGTTCTAGAGGACGAAATAAACACAAAAAGTTTTAATAACGATGTTAAAAATCGATCCTTTTTATACGTAAAATTTATATTAATGATATATATATTTTTTGGCGTTTACAATGAAATTCACAAAGCTTTACAATCCGTTGAAATAAAGTTGATAAAAGCGTAAAGTGTGAGCGCAGTAAAATCAATTTTTGCAACAAATTCGATGAACAATGAAAATCGAGTTAAAAGTAACATGATTACACTTTAGGGATTGTCGTTTTTTACATGTCTCGTGGGAAAGAAATCCAAATAACAAATACAATTTTGGTTCTATGCAGGTTTTATATATAAATCTTTCTAGATAAAAATAAAAATAAACATGTGTGTTGTTGAAGTGTTAAAATAGTGAAAATTAAATTAGTGATAAAAATGAAAAAAAAATATAAAATCAGTAAATATTTTGATCAAAATTTATTAAGAATCTTTAATATTTAATATATTGTATCATTTTCTTTGTGCTTTTTGAAAATTAAATCTTTCATTAAATAGAAATTATGTTTATTTGCTTTTTTCACTTAATGTCAATTTATTTATATTCTTTACCATAAATAAATAAATTAATTAAAGAAAAATAAAAATACACATAAAGGGAACATTAAAATTTTTAATGAGAAATTGAAAACATCAAGTTAAGTAAAATGGTAATATCCTGCAAATGGAGTTTCAAAGCTATTCCTCTCGCTTCAACTCCCTCAACTAATAAAAATATTACTTTTAGTAATTAGTTTGTTAAAGTTGTCTTGTCTACTCGAATAACGAATCAAATACTTTTAATAAAAGTTTCACAATTTTACACAAATTAATTAAGAATTTCTTCAAAAAGTAAAATTACTTTTCCACATTGTCCACCAATACGAACAATTCAAGTTAGCCTAATCCACAAAACTCTCTTTTTGCAATAAATAAAAAAAAGCCATTTATTCTATTTCTCAAAAATAATAAATTATCCTAACCATAAACTTCAACAGAGTATACAATCAATACAACTTTAAAAACTTTGAATTAAAAATTCCTTTTGCAATTTTTTTTTCTTTTTTATTCTCCACAAGAAACAAATTACAATGTAGAAAGAAAGTCTCCATTGAAAGGACTCCATTGTTGTCCAAAACAGGGTGGAGAAAGCGTGATCATTGTTATAACATAATAATTTGTCGTCGGTCATATCGGGTTTAATTACGGATCTCTCATATTAGAAGCGGTCGATACAAAGGGGTATTGCGAAGTGCAAATAGCCAGAGGCTCCTTCCTGGCCTCGAATCGCAGTTTCCGCCCCCATAGGCGAGGAGGGTGCGTTATTTAAATTCAAATGCGACTGTCCGCGCCGGAACCGGATCGCGAAAATGGAGGCCAGTCAAATCGTGGCCGCTATCAATGACACAAAAGAATTCGAAATCGCTGATTTCTGATTGCGACCCTTTATACTTCGCTCCACGAACCCTCGAAATCGGCGAAATTTCCACCCCGGTTTGTGCTTGGAAATTCCAGTCCCGCGTTATTTCGTGTTATTTCAGTGAGACGAGATAGAAATTTTTTTTTTTTTTTTTTAAATTTGTAACATTTTTTCGTGCTTTTTTTTTAAGTTAAAAGATTCTATTTCGCAATTTGTCATGTAAGAAAATGATGAAATTTTTTAAAAATAATAAGATTTTTCGAATATTTCGAAATGTTGGATAAAATATTTCAAGGAAAAAATTATTAACAAAATTATTACGTTCTATAAAGTGATAAAATCCTATGTACCTCTTCTTTCATTTGTTACGAGGCAAAGAGTAAAGTTAAATTAAGTTGATAAATATGCAGCTTAGGTAGCACTTAATACTTTTAACAAATGCTTGATGCCTTAATTAACAAGCGAATGAACTAGAATTTTCATGGCTTCAAACAACTTTAAAATAGAAAAAGATTTTATTCATAAAATAATATTGACAATAATTAGATTAATTTTATTTATACAATATTATTATATATAAAATTCCTATTCTTTTTATCTATTTCTAATTTTATATAACTAACTGAAAATACATACATAAAAATATACATTACATGAAAAAGTTTTAAAAAATAGTTAAAAAAAATTGTATTTTATATATATACTTTTATATTCGATTAATTAATAATTAAACTATATAGAAATTTGATTTATTAATTAATTATGTCAATGAAATAATGTAACACGATTAGAAAGAAGAAAAAAGATGAAATTTCAAAATTGAAAAAAAAAAATTAGTCTCAACAGTGAACAACAAATGAATTTTTTCCTCAAACAAACGTAGCTTTGTAAATATCCGATATAACCTCAAATACCTAACAAGATCACGATTGTATAGAAGGAAGTTGATCGTGTGTGTAGTTATTATTACAACGTTGAACACAGACTTTATAGTTGCTTTGGAACACCATAGCCATTATCGAATCTTTGATCACGTTCGAGACTTTAGGAATGCAATATAATGCGTGCCGCCATTACTGGCAAACATCGTTCCTGTAATGACGCATCGGTGATTCGATCGGTAACGAAGATTATTCTATTATCATTCACTCTCTAAATTTTCGATAAAATATATTGGCGATAAAATTGTTTCACGAGAAGTACGATGATTTCGTTTTGATTTACGAGCTTTATATATTAAAAAAGGGATACATTATATTATATTGGAATTATATTAATGATAAATACTATATGATATGATCGATGTTGTGTGGTGTAATACTATATGATACAATTGATTGATATTTGGTGTAATAAATTATAGTAATATGGGATAGAGAATTAAAATCATTATTTACAAAGTAATTATCAAAGTGGCTGCGATTACATCGAACTACGATGGATACTTTCCAATTTATTTTATCTTAATCTTGATAAATGTATTAGGAATGAATTAGTAATTCGTAATGATCACGATTCATTTATTACTGTTGTTTTAATCACAAAGATATACGATTAAATTAAATATTTAGTAATATTTAATTGGAATAAATGAAAGAAAAACGAAGAAGATAAATATAAAAAAAAAATTATAAAAAATCTTAGAAATAACAATGAAAGAAAATTGTTAATTAAAGAAAATAGCAAATACTTTTTTTCTATTAAAAAAAAAATTAAAAAATTGCAAAATTATTTATTTCATATATAAGTCAAATAAACATTAAAATCTTGGAATATAAAATTGGATTTTTTTTATTCTCATTTACGAAACGAGAATTTCCAATTTTTGATTCAAATTGAATAAGATTAATCGGTGATTTTTTCATTAGCAAAAAAAAAAAAAAAAAAGAAAAGTCCATTCGTAAACCGCAGATTGCAATTTATTCTTGTTCTGATGGGGATTCAATCGCAATATTTATCTCGATTGTTAAGCGACAATTTATTATTAAAGGACGAGTAGATAAAATGCAATGGTTCCAATACGTGCTGCCAACTGGAAACGATTGATTCGTCATTTGTTTATGAACGTTTTATCCAGAGTTTCGATTATTATTAAAAGACATCGATGCTCTGTGACGGAGATTACCGGTCAGTTTTCAATTTCAATGAAAACAATTTATCCACAAGCCAATCACTTTTCAGTCAGTTTATTGTCTAAAATATATAAAAATACTTCATTTCATTCCAATTTAAATCTATCTTCTCTATCTTTTATTTTTACTTTCATTCTTTTAAATTTCAAAGATTTTTTCAATGAAAGATGAAATAAAAATTATTCTACTTGTATATTTTTTATATGTGAAAGATATAGATATAGAGAAGGATCATAGGATAAATTTATTGATTGAATAAAATTATTCTTTGGTTTTAGGAATTAAAATATATTCCAGAAAATGATTCTATGTCAGCACAAAAGATATTTTCCATTGAGGAAATTAATTAAAAAACCATAATCTTTTAGAGAATATTTTGTTATAATTTAAATTCAATTAGAAAATTCAATTCTCACAATTATATGATAGAGGAAGCTTTACTATTGCCTTTGGTAATATTTTTCTGGAAAGCAATATAACAACTTTCTTCTTTACATTCTCTCATTTTCTTCAGAAAGTAAAATTTTTCTTCACGAAATTTGCACATTATTTCTTTTAATAATTATACATAATCAAAATATTTTTACATGGATATACCAGTAAAGTAATTCTTCAATTTCCCTGAAATTTCACTTGTCAAAGCAAACCATATCGCATCAAAACGAACCCCTATCATCGAAACGATAATTCCATTTAACTCAAATTGAATCGTCGAATCACGAAACTCTAGAAGCATCCGTAAATTACCATTCCTCCGATTTCGAATCGAAACACAGTTTCACATGGCATACAATTGGTGGTCTATTAAACGGGCGTAGGGATGGGATCAAATACGTACAAACTAGATTCAAACAAGGAAGATTGATTGATCCACATTCTGATCCTTTATAAATATTTAAAATTGGAGAAACGACACTTTCGAATAATAACGAATAATACTTAGTCTAAACGCGACAAATTCGAATCCTTTATCGATTCAAGTGATGGGTTTAAACGAGCACAATTCTGAACAAAATTGAACTAACAGAATATGCTTTCTAAAAATACAACAATATATGACGTATTATTCTCTGTGCCTTTGCTACATTAGACAGAATTATGTCACGTTTTCGCGTTGCATCGTGTCACGTGACGTCGCATCTTCTGCCTAATCCAATAACGTGACATGGCAACTTTGCCTCTAAAAGCAACCTAAATTCTTCTCCTCAGCTATTAACTTAAACCCATCACTCGAATCGATGCACGGATCGCGATACAATTTCAGCAACACTATAATTCGTCCATAAATCGTTTAAAATCAAAACTTCGTTTCGATGCTTACAATTATTCGTCGATTTCTTTCAACGATGTAACGAATCTCTAAATTAGTTAAATTTCGTTCACCTACCTGTATCGAACTCGATCCCATCGCTAAACGATTCTATTTTACGGCCAAACCCAATGCGACGACCATGCCACCCTTTCAGTAGCGAAAGCTTCAATCACCGCCCGTATAATAAGGCGGCCATAATTTAAACCGGTTAATATTCACGAAACGTATTCCACGCGCGGCGTTCATCTTTCGTAACGTATGTGGAGGAACTTTGGTGCCCTTATGGGAGCCGTGAGCAAGATTACAGGGCCACGCGTTATTCAACCAGGGTCTGTAATTACACGCAGGACACGCGACCCTCGTGTGCTTCCTGTCGTGTTCAATTTCTCCGTATGCTCGTGTACGTACCCGTGTGTGCGAGCACGTGCAAACATGGACGGAGTCGAACCGTGTTTTGCACGGTTTTCCTCGCGATTTACAGGAACGGCACGAAGCAGAGACCGATTTCTCGATGTTTTTGCATCCGGTTGCGGGGAAAGAGGAGGGGGATGCGCTGCTTTTTCCACCAGAAAAATCGTGAACCCGTCGATACCTCGTCCCCTTTTCCCCCTCGTTGTACGATCAAACGATTTCTCGTCGTACACTTTTTTTCTCAGAATTAAACGCGAAAAATTCTGAGAACGATTTTTCGAAAATTTTCTCGCGGATTCGGATTAATCTTGGATCGAGGGGATTTTGATCTTGCGTATTGAAGAAATGAATTATATTTTATATATTATATATATATAAATATATAATATATTTTTATATATTATATATTTTTAGAATTATATTTTTAATAAAATATTTAAATATTTTGATTAAATTTTAATTTTATTAAATTAACACGTGTGTTTATGTAGTTATGAACGTATTAATAAGAAAAAAGAAAGGTAATTGCTATTGCTACTTGTTGCAAGGAAACCATAGAATTTTGAATAAATTAGATATGTTTTAAAATTTTTAACCGTTAATAAATTTTTAACAGTTAATAAACACTGGATCATTATATCTCATTTAAATTTTTATAAAAAGAGATTCTATTAAAAATTTTATCGAAACAATTTTGTGTCTAGTATAATTTATAAAAAAAATTAATTTGAAATATAAGAAATTTCTTCGTTATTTATATATAAAAATATAATATAAAATCTTTTTTCATCGAATAAAAAAAGTTTCGATCATTTTTTATTATTTTAATTTATATATATACGTTGTATTTGAAAGATTCCAAATAATTTCATATCGAAAGAAATAATGTATTTAATTTTTAATATTATAATTTTTATTCGAAAATTAACTAATATTTTATTTTGCAATCATTGTGAAAAATATCTCACTTTATTCCTTTATCATTTATCGATTGCCAATCAGTCGACATCTACAAAACTTCCTGCGGTTTAAAAGTATCCAATCCACTCAAAATCAATATTGTTGCGCGTTTTTCCAATTTAGAGGCCATGGTTGCGGCCAAGATACATAAAACTTTCAACCGTACATATATGTACCTACGTACATTTTATATTTCTCATATCCTATAAAATAACGAGTTTCGTAAAAATGTTGTGTTATATTATTTTAATTTATATAATTTATTTAACACAACACGTATGTTTATACAATAACAATAAAATTTTAGATTTTTACGCTTAATCAATAATACAAGTTTTTATTCTATAAAATTCAACATTATATTGAACCATACATTTTTAACAAATCAAAAATGTTTGTCAATTTATTAAAATATAAAAAACTATATTTTCTCTCGATACAATTTTTTAAACATACATTTTTAACTTATTATTATTAATTTAATAAAGATCGATAAATAAAGATCAAAAAAAAAATTTTTACCATTCATATTTTATTATCTATGTAAAAAATTAATGATGCTTATTTTTTAATTTTAATAATTAAAAATTATCTTCTTTAAAAAACTATAGTTCAACTATAATGAACAAAAACAGACAAAAACGCATTTTATTACAATAGAATTCTTAATAATATAACAATTACACGCAAGAAATATTTTTCTTCGTGTCTAAGATTAAAAATCCAGACCAAAAAAGAAAAAAAAAAAACTCTTAAATTAATCGATACGACACGATATAAAAGTCAATTTCCAAAGAGAAAGACGTCTCATTGAAAAATATAGCAGGGTATATAACCCGAAACGTTTATTATCTACAACATCCATTATTGTCATTAGCGCGAAACGAAGAGTCACGAGGAAAACGGCCCACTCTCATGAGC
The DNA here is from genome assembly GCF_014066325.1 of Apis laboriosa. NCBI lineage: Eukaryota > Metazoa > Arthropoda > Insecta > Hymenoptera > Apidae > Apis > Apis laboriosa. The sequence continues at coordinate 2,415,601 of NW_025223092.1, forward strand.
GATCCTCGTTACAAACGACCATCTAAACGACCGGTGTTCCGGTATTTTTCATAGGAGCCGGTCACAAATGAACCCTAATACCGTTGTCCGCGTATTATAAATTCGGGGGGAACGATGGAGCATTTTTCTCGTCTCCTCCTCCTGGAAGGTTCTGGCCAGGAATTCATTCTGGTCGAATCGGGTCAATGTTTCGACGGCAAGTGGATCGAACGTTGTTCCCCGGGGAGATGTTGGCACGGAGCCCAGAAACGCATTAGGGGGTGCCACGCGGGAGTTGCTACGGCACTGGCTCGCTGCTCCAGTCAAAATGGTCGCGCGCTCGGGACACGAGATTCCGCGACTTCCGGTCTGAGGTCGCCTCGCGTGCCAGGGACGTTCATTCGTGGCGTGCCTCGTGTTTTTCAACATGGAAATTTCGATGACGTTTGACGAGACTGTTAAAAAATCGCACGAGTTTTGGAATTTTTTAAATGACGAAAGTTTGAGAGAGTTTGATTTTTGATACTAATGGATGTGAAATGGAAATGGAATTGGATTTACTTTGAATATTGTATTATGATTTAACTGGAAATATAATATGGATACATCATGTACAGCATTGATTAAAATTATGTATATAAATTTTGTTTTGAATTAAGGATAGAAATATCAATATTATATAATCATATAATCGATAACATTTCAATTATTTATACTTTTACGTAAAATGTAATTTTATGTAAAGAATATGAAATATGGATGTTATATTGATTCTTATTATTATTTTCGTAGAAGTATTGATTTCAATGAATTTTCAAAATGATAAAATAATGAAATTATGTATAGATTTTTGCATAATATATAATATATGGCAACACATAAAAGATAGTTACGTCAGATGTAAGATCGTTGAATAATTAAAACTTTATACGTCTTAGTAATGGAAGAGACTTGGAAGTGACTTTTGCAATGAAAGAATATAACTCGTTGAAAAGAAGTCCCTAACATAAAAGCTTCTTCCTTGAGTTTTTCAACAAAAGAAGCTTGTAAGCAAAATTTCCTTACGAACAGAAAATTTTCTTAGAATTAAAATTCTCACTTTTCCTATTACCAACTTTGCAAACCTAATCTACTTCTCATTTTCTTACCAACCTTATCTTAATTAAATACATACCTGGTATTCCCCTATGTAATCTAGATCTATCTCCTTTATTTTTAAAAATATTATAAAATTTTTGATAAAAATTCAACGATTTCATCGAGAGTTACATTTCAATGTGCAATTATTTCTTTTACTAATAAAAATTAAGAATTTTAAATATTATAAATTATAATTATAAGTTTCAATTAAAATTATTATTATAAATTTCACATTAAAAATGTTGAGGATTGTTGCCTATTTTTTTAAGAACTAAAAATTCATGTAATCATAAGCAATTATACCTTTTCACCTTTTAAATTGGAGCAAACATCGTAGGATTGATTCGTGTTCGAAATTATCGTGACTCAGTCTAAAAGCGTGGAAACATGAAGATACATCGTGGAGCTCCAATTTGAAAATCTCGTAATGGCAAACGCAATATGACACCGTATAGAAACGAAATACGCGTCCATACACTCATCAATCTGTGTCGACTGATGTCGCGTCGTAGTTTCGATTTGCAACGACACGATCCCTCATTGATTTTGACAGTGCAAAAAGGATATCGTGATTGGATGACGAGAGCCTTGACAGACGATGGGTCATCGTAATTTTCGAATCATTGTACGCTTTTAATCGAATCATGTTGCAAAAAAGATCTCAAAACATTAAAAATTTGGAAAATTGAATTAATAATAATTATATATATATATTATTATTATAATTATATTATATATATATATTTTTCATTTTTGATTTATTTTATTGAAAATTTTCTAATTTTGCACCTAACCTCAAATTTCTTTTCTCACAATTTTATCGCAATGATGGTGAATCATCCAAATTAATATTAGACAATTAATAGTGAATAGTAATTGAACGTTAATTAATGATGAATTGATTACGTGTGAAGAGACGTTTCCTTCATCCAATTTATGAAGTTGTTATTTCGAAGGAATATACTCAAAATATACATAAATTTATCGAAACGAAGATATACAAAAGATTACTCTAAATTAATGTCAAAGAACTATTTGTGAATGGAGACAATGCATGAGAAATGATACTTGATCGTGTTGAATAACGTGCTTATAAAGGTGGAAGATTCAAGTTACTTCAAACATCAAAGGCTATAAATTGGCAATTGATTACAAATGAAGGACTTATATTTTAATTTTGTTTTTATTCTATTAAGATATAATGTTATGTTATTTCATTTATAATTTTTTTTTTAATCATAAATACTTTCTAAAATTATAAAATAATAATGTGATAGAATATTTTATAAATTTTATAAATATTATAATTCTGCAATATATTAGATATTTTATAATAAATTTATGCAATGTGATAATTACTATTAATTGCTGTTGATAATTAACGAGTTTTGTTTGTAAATTGAGAAACATAAATTAATTCAATAAATGGAAATAATTGTAGATTTGCGTATGTATAATTAGATAATTAGATATGTATAATAGATTAGTTAAAAATAATGTATCCTTGTTTGGCTTAAATGTTATTATAATATTATAAAATTATAATTAGAATTTAATATTAAATTAAATAATATAACGTTAAAAATTTTTAAAAAAGTTTTAATGATAAATTAAATTTTAAAATAAAAAGTTTATTTATTATACAATATATAATACATGAGTTTAAGCAATAAATTAATTATGAATAGATAAATCAATAAGCTCTTGTAATAAAAAATAAAAAGTATAATAAGAGACATAATATTTCAAATATAGTATTCAATGAAAAGCCTAAACGAATATTCAAATTCAATGCATGAGAGTGTATAATATCAAATTATAGATTATCGACGTCATTTTCACAAATTCTCTCATCCATCAGCATTGTGATCACATCTCGTTCGGTTCTGATTCCATCAAAACGTGTTTCACATTCCCTTTCACCTTTCTAAATCAGTACCATTTCAAATTATAATATCAATCACGTTTTGACATCAATTTCACATCAGAAGCATCTCTTCTTTTCCTTATTTTGTTCCATTTAAAAAATTAAATTAGAAATTCACCTATTTTAAAAATTAAAAAAATTTAAAACTTAATTTAGTCTTAGAATCCAATATTCCAAATATGATTCCATACATTCTATAAATATATAACCCAAATATTTTTATTATCTTTTGATGTACAAGATTTTTCCAATATTTTTTTGTCGCATAATCGATACTTTCTTTATTATTAGTTTTAAATTTTACCTTTATATTTACAATTTAATTAATTAAACTTGTTCTTAATTTCATTTAAAGAAGTAACGAAATAATTTAATATTCAATTTTCGAAAGCGTCACCAGATACAATCAATCTAGTAATAAAACAAAATTTACGCGGTTATTCCTCTCGAAAAGTATTGAACGTGTTACGACAAGTTTGTACGATTGACAATAGGATAAAATTTAATGGATGGCATAAACCCATCGAGCTCACAAACTCTGAAAAAACCGATATTTCACGTTCACCATATATCCAATATAGGAGAACGAATATCCGCAAGCCGAGCCATTACAGTGAATCGGTTGGCATCGTATTATCGTAACGGATAATTAATTTCGCCTTGCCGTGTCGTTCACGAGGGATGTTCCTCAACCGAGAATGCAAATGCGGCCCGATTGTTGCCCTAAACGAATTCGACGTCAGATGGTACGACCAAGCCACGTCGAAGTTTATCGAGAGAGTTCAGGCTTAAGTCGAAAACTATGTTACTCTCTAATGAGAAGTTCAAACCGAGGAACGATGGGAATTACCTTGCAACCTAGCCGACAGAAATTAATTATCGTTCAGGTTATGTCGGGATCTGAACCTGTCCCATTCGGATGGAATCTGGAGATAGCAGAGGGCGCCACCATCGATCGATATTTAGCTTTGTCAACTAACCTTACTCTTTGAGAACATTGTATAAATGTGTATAAATGTTTGGATGGAAACACAATTAATTGTGAGATTGATCATATCAAGGAGATCATATCACAGAGAGAGAGAGAGAGAGAGAGAGAGAGAGACGAAATTAGATTCGAAAAGGTATTGGAGAGCAAATATTGCATAGAATGTCTCTTATAAGGAAAGAAAGAATTTTTTCGAATGAAAAAACAAAATTATATAGAATCGCCTCCTATCATTGATAGCCAATAAATTTCATTTGCTCGAACATTTTTCAAATTTTCTTTCATTTTTTCTTTTCGACTCGGTTGTTCGCGATTTGCAAGGCACACACACACTGTATACAACTTCACCAACTCACTGTTCCACGGAAACAAACTTTCAATTTCGGGGGGAGAAATCTTTCATCCCGAAGAAGAGTGAAAATACTTGGAAGACCAAAAAAAGGGGAAGGAAAAAAAAAAAGAAAAAAAGAAAAGTGGAGAAATAAAATTAACAAAGATTCTCGTCCTCCGTGCTCCAGCTCCACAAGTTGCTCGACGGTTAGTCAAAGTTGCCGCGAACTATGAAGTTGTACACCGTTGTTCGTAAGTATGTATAATGATAAAAAGTTTGGACGTGGAAAGGCTAGAGCGCGATAACCGTCGGCGTTATCCGTCCGCAAATGGTTTCTTGTTAGAAACGGGTAATAGCAGACTGTATAACACGTGAAAGTTGCAGTAAGACGCAGCATCCGGCGGAAACTTGCCCGCTAAGTAATTGTAACAACTTGGTATAATAATAATAAGTTTCGCATAATTTGTGTTCCGGATTTGTCTATCCATCACGTTGAAAATCGTTCGATGAACCGTTGATTTGTTTGAACAGAGGAGGAGTTCTATTTATAATTCTTCTATTATGATTCGTTGGTAAATTTTAATTGTTGTTTAGAAATGTTTGTTGGACAAATTTACGAATTATTTTCGAGAAAATTTTTTGAAAAGTTAAAAGAAATGTATAGTAGGTTTTATTGAGTCTTAAGATCCGCTAGCTTGAATTTTTATTTCATAGGTTTGTTCTCATTGTGGAGCAAATTGTAATCAATCACAATTGCCAACAATCCTTGTCCGCAAAACGATACCGGAAATGGCAGCGTGCATTGTTTCGAGCACGTAGAAAGTAAATATTTCTGCTTGCCATGATGTCTATTCACAAAGATCTGACGTTTGTATCTGTTGGAGCAAGTTTGCAACGATGCTCGATTGTTCTATTTCGATGCGTGTTTATTTAGGGAATAGTTTTCTTTCTCTTCCTTTCTTCAATGAGGATACACGTAACTTCTCTCTTCTCATCCCTCTGAATCTAAATCCAATTAAATTTTAATTTATCCAAAAGTGAGCCTGTCCAAAGATCTATTCAATTCTATCTATTCAATTTATTCAAAAGAAATTTGTTCTTTTTACTTACTTATACATCATTTAATTCATATGTAAATATTATCGTATTCACAATAGCAACAAATGTGGCAAAAATATAAATAAAGAATGTTGACTAACAAATTGAACATTATTAAAAAAAATTTTTATACGTAACAGAGTTTTCTTTAAATATAAATAAATTATTTTACGATAACTCTCGAACAACAAGAAGTTAAGGGTATGTCTACATTGCTGTTTGGAAGCAGTTCGCAATAGTTCACAGACTGTATTCACCGGGATGGATACTTTTGCAAACAAAGAACAGTGTAGAGTGAATTGGTCAGTGAATATTGTTTCCTTCGTGTAAACGAAACTTTGACTCTCGTTAAAACGAATAAGTGAACAATTAAATATTCTAATCGTTGTAGAATAAAAATATACTTGAATATCATAAATGTATTATATTAAATAATATTATTAAATATGTTATTATACGTACTATTGTAAATATTTTAATATTACTATAAATACCAATTTCTAATTTAGCAATATAAATGGGGATAATATCTTCTGATACATACATTCAAGAAGACAAATGGATTGTCCTGGATTTGACAAAACTTGTTAAAATTTTCGTATGATAATTTTTCATAAAAATCGATGATTTTAGAAATTCAATTTTTAAAATTATTGAAAGTGGATTTCATAACTCAATTAATTGAATCAAATTTTATTGATTTTAATTCCTTCTGAAAATAATAATAATTATAATATATTTTTCTATTATTTCCGTATAAATTATTATAATTTAATGCGGTTTAATCCCGAATGACTGTGAATATTTTAATATCACTAGAAGAGAATTATAATTCAAGTAATATCATTTGGTGTTGATTCGATTATCATATAATCTTTATAGTTCACTAAACAATAAATTAACATTGAATTTAATAATAATCCATTGAAGCGTGAAATTTTCTATTCCATAAAGAATAGTATGCCTGACCAATAATATCCCTATTCTACTTGCTCTGGACAGTCTAAATAAATTGCAGGAAGACATCTATTTTTTTCGTAATTATTAAAAATCAAATTCAATGTTTATAATTTGCTAAACAATATTAATAAATTAATACAAATATAACAGAAATGTTACGTAAAAAATAAATTTATTTGATGAATTGATTATTCAAAATAATCTCTTGTAATTTATTATTTATATCTATATCAAATTTCAATTAATTTCATATATTCGTTTCATTTACCAAACGAAATTTGAAACAGAAATCTAATTGCATATATTGTCTCCAAATAGATAAAGGATAAAATATGAGGAAGAAAAGGACGATTTATAGTTTAATATAATAAAAACTCGAGCCATGTGGTTGTCCACGATTTAAGGTATTTCTCAGTTCCTGTGTAATTCTTGTTTTTCTTTTTCTATTTCGTTCATTAAATAACGAATAATGCAACTATTAAGCCAAAGAATAATGGCTTCCAATAATGCCACGCCCCAAAAGATTATCAAGTTTCCTATTATATCTGTCTGTTAGTTAATTGACCATCTCTGCCCATTGATGTTGCCTGATCGATTATGCCTTGTAGTGTGCATACGTTACGTTAATGTAATCTATCCTTAATTACTTGGGTAATTAATAGACCAAGCTGTAAATTAAACCGATGCAATTTTCATGAAGAATATATTTTATATTGTGAACTAGATATTTTCTTATATTTATCGATGATTTAAAAATTGGAACAAAATTAAGTAAAAGATAATTAATTTGATGATCTTTGATGATCACATTAATCAATCGTGCTTCAACTATTTTACTTGAAATTTATTATTTATATAAAATAATAAAATTTTATTGTATAGTATAATAAATAGTAAAATGTTATGTCGAAGATTTGAGTATTTGTTTAAGAGATATGCTTGAAAAATGACTATATATTGTTTTATTTATGCTTGTAATAAATAATTTTTAATATGATAATGAGTTTGTTTATTTTAATAAGTAATTGGAAATATTATTTTGATAAAAATTATTTAAAATAATTTTTCATTCAATTTTTTAATTGCACTTATTAACTGCATCAGAAATATAAATTTTCATGCGTGTATATAAAATTGTGATTAGCAAATTAATTCAAATAAATATGATATTTGATCCCGAAATTAAAGAATAAAATTATTTCTCACGTGTGTTTTTTGAAAAATAAAGATAATAATTAGAATATAAACAATGGAAGAAAAAAATATTGTGTATGAGGATCAATGATTTATGAATTATTATCTCATAGAGGAAATTGTTTACTGAAACTGCAAAGTTTTCTGTATGTTTATGTCACGGATATTTAACGGATAGGAAATCTTAGAAAGTTTCTGTTTGAAGAAATTGCAAGTCTGAACAAAATTTCGTCAAGTTTGCTAAATATAAAATAAGGTAGAATGAAGATGTCGTACAAGAGATAACTCTTATTTAAAACCTATTCAAAATGTCTATTATTACTAAATAAACATTATTAATATTAAAAATATTAATTATTTTTGTATCGTCGATTATTTTTAAAAAAAATTGTCAAGCTATTAAATATAAAATTGTTGAACTAAAACTCCAGAAGTCTGGTAACTGTAAAGATTTTTTCTTTTTACTCTTTTAAAAAGTTCTTCTACTTTGAGTAAAGTCTACAGAGTACACGCAGAAGAAAATTGTCAGTGTTTTTTCAAAGTTTCTCGTTTGGTTGTGTTGAAACTTGACTCTCCCTAAAATTAGAAAATTGTTTGAGGAAATGAGAATGTGATTGGGTTAAAAGGGATCTGGGAGATGTAGCACAATTTAAGATGATCCTTGAGACTTCTTCTAGACTTCTTAGATGGATAAATTTAAGATAGAAAAACATAAATTTACTTTGTTTATAATAATTATAATAATTTTTTCTATAAATCAATTTTCCATTAATGGTAAAAAGAAAACACATAAAAATCTGTTCTATTTTCTCTTTATACTGATTTTTTATTATATTTCTATATATGTACAAACTTTTTAAAATATCACGTATTATAATTTACCTACATTTTTAAATATTTTAATTCCAAATCTTCTAAAAAGTCTATCCTTTTAAATAATAATAATAATAATAATAATAATAATAATAATAATAATAATAATAATAATGATATTCAAATTTAAATAAATATCAATAATAATATTCAGCAGGTAAAACAGATTTCACATATTTGCATTAATATCTCCAATATACTTATTAATAATCTCGTAGTACCTTTTCCAATAATATTCGATGCGGAATCCAATAAACGTCTTTTATTACGATCAACGACTGAATATGAATTTAATTTATCATTTATCGGAGCTATATTGATCATCGCGAAAACTTTTACTTGAAAATTGCTTTATTATGTATTTCAATGAGTTAAATGGTTTTTGGGCCAGGCTTTGTACAATTCTGTTTACACGTTATCGATCGAGCACAAGAGAAATTGAATTTAGGATGTATCAACGAAAGGGTAGGCGGCGAGTGCGTACGTGTAAACATAATTTGCATGAAACAATTTCACCTCTAGGAACTTCCGTCATTACATTCTCGATTAGTCGAGATTTTAATTAAAAATTTCGATCGGAGACGCGCGATATTGTACGAGCAAATATCACGTCGATTCTGTTATCTTTGTGTGTCTCTCTACCTTTTTTTTTTTTTTTTTTTTTTCGTCATTTCGTCCATTTTATGTATTTTTTTTTTTTAATTTGGTTACTCCTCGAATTTAAATTCGAAGAAAAAAATTTGAAGATTACAAAATGAATAATTATGAAGGGGAAAAAATGGTACTGAAACGAAATCGTATAATTAACGATTAATCAAACGTGTATCTTTTATTAGATATAAAATAAATTTTTATATTCGAATTCGTTACGAATAATTAAAAATTAAAAATAATAAACGAATGTGGTAATTTGTGTGATAAATACATGGAATAAACAAAAAACGTAAATATTATGAATGTAAATAAGTAATAAATATTCAAATAGAAACGATTTTGATGAATTGGAATATTTAAATATGAATTTAAATATTATAATTTATTCCATATTTTTTCACATATATTATCGCATTAAAGAATAATTTATCTCAACAGTGATTTCATTATTCGTACAATTTTCAAATTTTGAAAATTCTTAAAAGAAAAAAAATTTAAATACAATTAATACAAATAATCGAAAATTAGTACCTCATAAATTGAAAAGAAATTTTTGTAAATTTTAATGAATTTTTTAAAATCAACCCTTAAAAAAATTCTCAGACATTTGCAATAAATTTAAAATATCATTGAAATTCAATCAATTATACTGAAAGGATTAAAATTTATAACAAATTCAACAAATTTTTTTAACTTTTGAAGTCTGTAAAATTTTTAGAGCACAAAATCGATCCTTGAATTTTTTCAATCTCCAACATGGCACGAAAAAAGACATATATATATATATATATATCCCAGAATAAAAATAATTTTTAAATTATTTCATTAAAATATCAAAAAATCATATTTTGCAAATTTTACAAAATCAACTCTTGAAATCCCTAAACGATCATAAATATATCTTCAAAAAAATAATAATAATAATTTCCCAATTCTCATACCTTCATCCTAATCTCCCTAAAGCAAATTTTCACCCATCTTTTTCCACACTTTCTCCAACCACTCGAGTCACGCACCAATAAATCCATCCCAGCTCTCTCAGAATCGCATATAGCAATTCCACTTGAAAAAAAAAAAAAAGAAAAAAAAGAAAAACAACACGCACGAAACACGTGAAAACATTGCACGAGAGATATTCCGTTTTCATCCTCTCGAATGAAAGCGTATCGAACGGCTAAAGTGCGATCTCTCGAACAACGTTCGACTCGAAGTTCGAAGGAAAAAAAGGTGAACAGCACTCGAATTCAATTGGGAACTCATTGTTGGCAGATATGCGCCGGTAAATATCGAGTTGAAATCGAAAGTTCGAAGCTGGATGAGAGAGAGAGAGAGAAAGAGAGAGAGAGAGAGAGAGAGAGAGAAAAGAAAATAGCGGTTTTAATCTAATAATCCGCAAACAAGCGGAAGCTGGGCGAACCTCCGAATCCGATAAACAGCTTTTCATTCTCTCCACGGCACTTCCGCTCACGGGATCGGTAAATATTTAATCGCGGGACAATAGCGCAAGCTTCTGATCGAGGTTGTTCCTTCCTCGAAGATGGAAAACATCTCAATCGAGGGGATTTGTTCGATTTCTGTTGTTTTTTGAGAAAAGAATCATTTTTATTGTTTTTATTTCTTACTTTCTTTCTTTCTTAATAGATATTTGCCTTTGATCAAAATGGATCGAAATATCGATCTTTGGATTTTCGAAAGAGATTCGAATTTGAAATTATGACGAGATGTTGAAATTTAGAATTATTCTTCAGACTTAGAACAAAAGTAGAACGAAAGTATTTTTGCATATAGAAAATGATATCTTCGAGGCCAATGAACAAGACAAGAGAGAAACTTTTTCAACAAGTTCATTAAATACATGAATGAATTTATTCTTTTCCTTTTAATTATTAGATTAATAAAACTTATTTAGAAATTTCCCATTATTCTCTTTCTAAACTAAACCATCCCAATTTCTATTCTAAATTAAAAAGAAAAAATTTTATCACTAATTAAATCCAAAAAAATATCAAAAAAATCCTCTTTTCCTCCTCAATTCTGATAAACGAAACTAATCTCTCGAAAAATCGTAGAAAAATCGTAAAATCGTAAAATTTTTCGTTCATTGTTCATAGAAAAAACAGAAAGAATCATCTACCTCCGATTCCCCAACAAAATCATCCCAAAAATGTCTCGAAAAGGGAAGCGTTCAATTATCCTTGTCGAGACACGATCAGGGAGGGGCTGAGGCGCAAACTGGGCACAACGGATAAAAAATCGGTAACAGAGAGAAGGTACACGTGATAATACACAGGATGGAGAAGAATACAGGATGGAGAGGGAGGGGTGGTGGGTAACGCGTACAGGAAGGAGGCGAAAGATTACAGTGTCCGGATACTACAGTGGGTGAAAACGGAGAAAACGAGAACGTTGGTTGACATAGGTCGTACGACGACTAGAAACGGATGCATACAAGAGAGAACGGCCGAGATTTATGGATTTCGAAGCAAATTCCTGGTCCGGGTTCGTACACCGAATAATACTCGCCCTCCCTGTCCAATTGATCCGGCCAGTCGGTGAATACGTCCATCTAAATCCTGTCTCGTTTTTCCTTTTTTTTTCTGGTTTTTTCTTTTTTTTTTTTTTTTTTTTTTGCTACAGCGTCGTGCAAAAGCCTTAGACTTTTTTTTGAATCTTTTCTATGGAGGCTGTTCCGTTCCGTATTTTCCTTAAATCTTTTTTTAAGTTAAACGAAATTTTCTTAAATTAATGATTTGAAGAAATGCTTAATACTTATTAAAAATTATATGGTTTTATTTAAGAATGAAAGGGTATTGATTTATTAAAAAAAAAAAAAGAATTAATTAAACAAGAATATGTATGTTATTTAAATTTTCTTAATTTATTTCTCTTCTCCTTTTATCCTACTTTAATTCTACTCTTACCACCATTTTGTTACAATACAATTATAATGTAAACTTTAATATATTCAAATTTTCATATCACATTGATTATTAAACGTTAAATGAAATATAACAGAAAGCAGAATTGCACAATATCTTTCCATTCGTGAAAGAAGAAATTTTCTATTTGTTATTAACTTTGAATATTTTTGTAAAACACTGTACGACGAAGAGGAATCACTAGTTTCTGGTGACAAGTCGGTGTAAACTACGATACAGGAAGATCCGGTGACGTACGGACAGACAGTTCCATTAATGCCGTTCCACAGAGCTTGTCCGAAATTAATCACCGGGTCACCATTTCCTCGTTCCTTGGTTTGTTGCGATTTTTTCCGGGAATTTACTCTTTATCGCCGTCCAACTGGGTACCGGATGTACAGGAATTTTCTTCACTCGCGTGTAATTTATGGGATAAACGGTGCGCTACCCTTGCAAAATATCGTGCTTCGGCGGATGCCACTTTTTTTCTTCTCTTTTATTTATTTCTCTCGTTTGATGGAAGAGTTTGAAAATGATTTAACGTTTATTTCTTATTTTTTTTTTTTTTATTAATTATGAAGTTGTGTATCAAACTTAATCGAATATAAATATAATAAAATGTAATAATACACGAATTTTAAATTTGTAATATAATAAATAAATAATATTTTCTTTATTTTTGATTTTTATAAGAAGATTGCTGCGATGTCTTTTTAAAAGTGACAATCATTGGAACGTCTTTCAAAATATAGAAGTAGAATATTTTCAAAAATAATAAAATAACGATGAACGAGGAAGACGTATGACATCGTATTTAATTTTTAGGGGATTTTTATATGATCGACAGAAGCCGAAATAACAAACTCGGTGATATATGGTTTTACACGCGGATGATTGATGGTTTAGGGGATGTTTAAGGCTAAAGTTTGGAAACGATCTTTATGTTCCGTGGCATAAGCGGAATTGGAGATCGTTACTGATTTATAAGATCATTTTTCAGGTCAATCGCTTTTATCCTCCAACGGTTAAGAAGATTAAACTCTTGAACACTGTAAAACCATAAATTTACAGTTGTACAATTCCGTCGTTTTCGACTCCTCCAACTTGTCCCATCAATTTGACAAAGCGCCGTTTGATTTTCAGTTATTGTGTAGCTTTTCTTCACTCTCTATTTTGAAAAAATTTTCAAGTATTTGATTCGTGCTACCATACTATTTTCATCAAAATCCCTTTTTTAAATGATCACACGTTGTAAAAGATACGAAGAAATAGTTTGAATAAAAAGTATATCACAATTTGATAGAAAAAAAATTTGTATCAAAATTAAAGATTATTAATCCTGAAGTAGATTATCGAAATTATTGTAATTTTCAATATGAAATTTTATTCTTTAAAAATATCCTATATCTTAAAAATTATCACCTTTTTTAATTTATTATTATAATATCGTTAATCCAAAAACTAATTTTATTAAGATGAATGCAATATTATTATTTACTTTTAATTTGTATAATATTTTCGAAATCATATATACAGTGACGATATTCGCCTCTGTAATTTCTAAAATATTCAAATTTTATTTTATCAAAATTAAACCAAATTTAAAAAATCTTTATTTTTTTTAGATCTAACTTGTCAATCGAAGGAGACGAATTAATTTTCTGCTGCAACTTTCCTCGTTAATTTCAATGAATTCTGGAAAGATGCTATACAGCTTCATCTTCGATTCTTCCTACCCCTAATGTTTCATCGCGTCCCATTCGTCATCCCTGTTTCTTCCTTCCCTTTCACCCCCACGAGGCTCGTTACTCGCAACATGGCTCTCATTCCGCGCCGACATCGTCAGCAATTTTCCTTTTCCTCCGACTTTCCTAATTTTTTCCCCCCTCGACTTCTTGTTCTTCCAACTTTTCTTCCAATGCGCGCGCGCGCGCACACACACACACACGCGCGCTCGTAACAACCTACACGTAACCTGTCATATACTTTTTCGACGTCCAAAGAATCATGCCAGGAAAATGGAAAAGAAGCGTTCGAACGCTGTTGGAATCCGCAATGTGACCCGCAAACTTGTGAAAATTTTCGAGTGGCAGTTTTACCCCCCCTCGCCAGTCCTTATCTTGCAAGAGACTTATGCCACTTGAATACTATAGCAGGTATATGATGACAATTTTATGAAGTGGAATTTTCTTGGCCTCGTGACCTCTGTGAAATGTAATTTTTCTGTTAGAACATCTGGTATCAAAATAAAATATTAAAATAAATTATCCAAGATTTTATTTAAAAAACAAAATATGTTTTCAATTATTAATAATTGAAAATAATTTTGTCAGGTGCAAACACCATATGTTTTCTTGCGAATTTAATTTCGAAACTTGTGAAAATTTTCGAGTGGCAGTTTTACCCTCTCGCCAGTCCTTATCTTGCAAGAGATACTTATGCCACTTGAATACTATAGTATATGATGACAATTTTATGAAGTGGAATTTTCTTGGCTTCTGAAATGTAATGTAATGTTTCAATTTATTAAATCATCTGATATAAAAATATTCTAAAAAAAAAATATGTTTTCAACGTTTTAATAATTTTATCACGTGGAAAACACCATACGTTTCCTTTTGAATTAATTTTTGAAATCTCTTAATAATTAAAACGAATCGAAATTGGAATTTAAAAACACATAAACTTCGATAATTATTAAAAGAATTATTCGCGACAAAGAATTATTCTTCTTTCTATATGCACTTATTACTTAAATAATCGAGGAGTGAAACAATTATTTCCATCTCGCTCCCTCGTCCGCAGGATAAATTTAAGATAGAGATGTTGGTCGGTTGAGCAATTATTTTCGCAGAAAATATCTAAATTCTGTCGGATCCCGGCAGAAACATTATCCTCATTCCCCGCGCCTAATCTTTTCCACCCCAGGAACACAATTCTCTGTCTATTTATGCTCTTTCTTTCTCTCTCACCCCTTTCCAAACTTATCCCATTTTACCGGTTCTTCCCTTCTTTATCTTCCCGGAATTTCCCCCGCGAGCGGCGCACGCCTCGAAAGGGCTGCCCCGGGTTCATCTGGACCGGAAACTCGTTTCAAATCTTCGAAACGGACGGTGTCAAAACTTCTTCCATCAGAAGACCAAAAACTCCGGCGGCGGAGTTAATTAGTGGGTCAGAGCCTTGGACCTGGCTTGGATCGGAATAATTCGCGCTCGTTTTCCCCCGGGGAAAAATTGTATTCGCATTATATCGGGCGGTTGGAGAAAGAAACGAGAGGTTTAAATATAATTAAAAGCGAAATACTTGTGTAATAAACGTGTATATATTTTGGAAGAATCGCGAAAATAGTTTCGTGGGCCATCAACGTCCTTCTGCAATGCCTAAAAAACAATACGAGAAATAAAGGAAGGAAGTTGGCGTTTCCAAATTTTCCAATCCAAATTTTTAACCGATTAAAATTAAATCTATCGACAGTATTCTTGTATATCTATTCCTATTCCACGCTCAAAATGATTGGTGATTAAAAAAGTTATCGTTTGTATGATTTAACGTAGATTTAACGTAATGGTTAATTTATTATTAGAATGTTTATAAAATGACCTGACATTGCTAAAAATATTATGAACTGGTGTCGAATTAGAGTTAGACAGCGATAATGAAGAGATTCATTCGAAAGGGACTGATGTAGAGGATTGATGTAGAGTTTAGGAAGAAATAATTTGGAAATTCCAAATCTGGAGACTACAAATATTTCTTAGAAAAAAGAAAAAAAGCTAGGAGTAAATACTAGAAGAATATATTATATGCATATTTTAGAAAAATTCTTAAAGTTTGATAGGGATATGATAACGTTTAAATACGTGTAAAAATTTATAAAAACGACCCGAATTTGATCTGTAGTGATAATTTCAATATTAAAGATTTCCATATTTTCCTACATTTTCTTCTACAGCGTTTCAAACGTTTTGTTGTAACGTAATATCCAAAAATCCAGACTGACATTTCTCCATATAATAAATATCGCGAACCTAAGATATTCAAGAGAAGGATATTCAAAAAAAAAAAAAAAAGGAAAAAATCCTCATCGATGATTCCGATTGACCATCTTTAATATAATTTATAATATGTTCATCAAATATAGGATCTCCAGTATCAATAAATTTAGTTAGAGAAATTATATTAATAATTGGATTAATTTTTTGATTAAAATATTTATTTTAATAATATATTGTTTATTTAGATTTATTCAATTTATTTATTTATAGTAATTAATCATAGTAAAATTTATTATTAAATTTAAATTGGTTGAATATTATATTTCAATAATACATTGAATTCCATTAAATTTAATATTTTTAAAATTGTATTTTATTTATTTAAATAGTTTCAATAAAAAAAATATTGATTTGTGAAATCAATGATATAAATATTTTATTTTAAATTATTCTAAAAATATTAATTTGTGGAATTTTATTATTTAAATTCAGATTATTAATAATAATATTAAGATTATATTTTATATTTATTAATAAATTAATTATTTTTCATTATTGACCAAAATTTCCCGAGCAACAACTTCATCCTCGGATCGAATTCTGGGAAGAATTCCATTCTATCCCCGTGGAAACAGTAACAACGGAAACGATACGAGGGGGGGGGTATAAAAGTCGACGATCGATCCTTTGCTCGATCGTTCGTGGCAAGCTCGTGCCGTTCATTCGAATAACACCGGAAGATTTACTCGCGCTGTAGTTTCCTTTATCTCTCTCCGGCGACCAGCTTATCCCTCTCCGCCCGGTAAACTTTATCTGCGGAGGCAAACGGAACGAAATATAAAAGGAGCTGTTAAATAAAACTAAAGGGGCGGGAGACGGGGGGGAGGGTGTTGGGGATGGTGGGAAGGAGAGAAAGGAAGGGGATGGCGGAGGGAAACGGGGCTCATTTCCAAACGATTCCAACGGTAATTCCGCAAGCGTTTTCCGGTTGATCGACGTCTCTTCGATTTTTCCAACCCCCGCGTGGCATCCAACGCTTTTGTCGATGGTTAGTGACGTCTTATTCTTCTTTCTCTTTTTCGATTGAACAAGATCCCCGATCCCCGGAGTTTGTTTTTTCTCATCGGAGTGATTTTTATATCGTTGTGTATTGCTGTAGGATAAAGTGATATTTGATATTACGAAGAAGAATATAGAAAAATAAAACCTTCACCTTATGTAATATTGTATTATTATACACGATAATATTATATTATATTATAATATTATGTATATTATATTATGTACATTATATTATAATATACATAATTTATACGAATATATTATATTCACTTTATGTAATATTGTATTATTATATTATATAATAATATTGTATAATAATAATATTATATAATAATATTGTAATATATATATATAATA
The DNA here is from genome assembly GCF_014066325.1 of Apis laboriosa. Taxonomy (NCBI): domain Eukaryota; kingdom Metazoa; phylum Arthropoda; class Insecta; order Hymenoptera; family Apidae; genus Apis; species Apis laboriosa. The sequence continues at coordinate 2,433,077 of NW_025223092.1, forward strand.
TTATACATAATTTATACACGAATATATTATATTCATTTTATATTATATTATATTATATTATATTCACTTTATGTAATATTGTATTATTATATAATAATATTATATTATATATATAATATCGTACATAATTTATACACGAATATATTATATTCACTTTATGTAATATTGTATTATTATATAATAAAAATATATATATATAATATTATACATAATTTATACACAAATATATTATATTCACTTTATATTATATTATATTATATTATATCATATTCACTTTATGTAATATTGTATTATTATACACGATAATATTATACATAATTTTTCCAAAATTTTTGATATTAGAAATATTTAGATTTTCATTCGTAAGATATATTCTTCTTCTTAATAATATAAGTTTATTAGTCACCTTAGATTTGAAAATTAATTATTTTTTACAAACGAAATCTAAAAATCGTATCGAATATGAATATAAAAATGGAATCTTCGTTCGTTGTAAAAATTTAATACAAAACCGGAACGGACAAATCATGTCCGAGTTTGAAACGCATTCAGAAATCTCGGTCGGCGTAATCTCGGTGGTGAAGTTGCCCAAGTTCCGGCCACTGTTTTCGAAACGATTTGCCAGGCGGAAAGAGGGTGAAAAAAAACCCGACACCGGGCGCTCCGCAAACTTGCCCCCAAGGAGAGAACGTTTTACGCGTTTCGCTTCTTTCCCCCTCCCTCCCTCCCTCCCTTTTTTCAAACAGAAGCGCGATTTTTTTTCCTCCTCCTCCTCCTCTCTCGCCCCCGCTCTCGGGCGAGACGAAGAGGAGGGGAAGCGAGAGAAGTGTCGCGCACGCATTATCGACAGCGGCCCACTTTTATGGAAATGGATGGAATCGTCGCACGGGGATCGAATCAATGGCAGATGAGATTCGTATTCGTATCGGACGCGAAAACAAAGTTTAAGCGGGGGAAGGAAGTAGAGGCGTGAGCTTGCATCTTTCTCTTTGTCCTCGGTTGACAAATGGAGATAGCGGATGATGGTGAGGATGGTTTCGGGAATATTTGTAAAATTTGTGGTATAATTTGTGATGGATGTTTTTTTTATTAAATACGAAAAAGAGTAGGTTGGTTTATTCTGATATCTATCTTTGATATTAAAATACATGCATTTTTAAATGCATTGATATTAGGGTTTGGTATTTCTCTTAATTTTGAAATCAAAAGTTACATATACAGGTATTAATAAAATGATAAGATTTATTGTTTAATTGTTTATTATATGCTATTTATTTCTGAATGAATTATTATTTTATGTTTATTTAATGCTAAGTGTGCATTAAGTCAAACTTTTGGTTGGGTATGTAACGGGTCTTAATCGTGAATTTAACTTGATCAACAATGTTGAAACCTCAGATGAAAATTAGGAAGATTGACGTGTAAAGTAACTTCAATGAAGCTTTGTCAGGTTGATGTTTAACATTGTAATTGCATGTTATTTTGATAATGAAAGAAATAATGAGAAAGTATATAATAATATTGAAATGCTTTAGAAAAAATAATTTTTTTTATATATATAATTATTAGTTCTTAATATCAATACATTTGTGAAAAATTTCAACAAAATTATTAAAAATGAATTTCTATTTTTCATTTTCTTGATAAATGAAATAGTTTTATAAAACAATTGGATTTTATTAATTTATAATAAATTAGTTTGAATTAAATAGAATTCTTCAAGTTAAAACACGATAGATCACATATGTGCGTGTCTGATTATATAGCGATTTTTCCACTAGCGCTCCCCTTTATAGCATAACATTTTTCAATTTCTTAAAAATCTCTGGTATAAAAATGATTTTCCTCTTCTAAGAAAATTTCATATCCGGAAAAATATTTTCTCTTCTAAACCCTCCAATTCTAGAATCCTCTTTTACCTTATAACAAACAATAGACAATACTTCTGCTCAATAGAAAAGGTATGACAAAGTATAAAATTCATTGAACAAATTTTAAAACAAATATTTTGCAGAGCACGATCGATATTTAACGAATAAATATTATTCTTTCCACGAGGAGTTTTTCACGAAGAAGGAAAATATTTAATCCCAATAGAAATAACAAAAATATTACAGAATTTTTATATCGAATGAATTTTTTCGATCCATTGATTTTTGTCTCCTTTATTATTATTATTATTATTTTTTTTTTACAATTCAAACGGGCTAAAAACAAAAATGATATTAATTTCGTTATAAATCTTTCTTTATAAATTGTTCAATGTGCAAATAGAACGATTACCATTCGATACATCACAACCATTTATACGAAATAAAATTCTCCCTTTCATAAATAATTTCTCAAATTTTCGTCGAAATATCGCTTTATTTGAGAATTTATCTCAAATAAATTCCGAAAAATTAATATTTTTCAACTTTTCCGCTAAATTCTCTCTCCTCTCTCCTGGGAGGATTTTATTTGGATATTTCGTTCTTCGTTTCGAGGGTATTGTACAACGATGGCCTAACGCGAAGAAAGATCTCGCCGCGATTGAAGATGACGAAAGATGAAAGAAAAAAGCGGGGGGATAAGGTGAAACGAAGGAAGGGAACGATGAAGTATTCATGTTACAATGTCTCGAGTAACTTTAAACTCGGCTTTCACCTCCCTCTTCCACTTCTTCCCTCCTCGGTTGTTGCCTCCTCTTCCTTCCCCCTCGAGGGGGCGCTTAAAATTTCTCCAAGTTCGAAGAATACGAGCCGCGAAATGAAACACAGAAACGCGTTGTCCTCGAATTACGAGACTTCCCGTTTTATCACCAAACTTTTTCCTCAAGCTTGAAATCCTCCTTGAAATCCCCGGCCATTAATCGTGGACGCTTTCTAATTATCGCAAACGAAATCGGAAATTTTTGAAAATAATTTATTTCCTCGATACGGAAATTTCAAAATTTAAACCGTCGTCGTCGTCGTCGTTGTTGTTGTTGTTGGCTTAATTGGTTTCGTTCGAAATTCGATTAATTCGTGCGATGTGTTATTAGAAATTTTAATCGAAAGAAGAATATTTTATGTTCAAATATAATTCGAAGTTGAATATATATAACAGAAGATATTTTTTCTCGTTTGTTGGAAAATTAATGGAACGATTTTTTCTCCCTTGTTTCGTTTCAATATTTGTGTTAAAACGGCGTAGTGAAAAATAGTGGTGGGATCTTGTGGAATCGTTCTATTTGTAAAAAAAATATTTAATCATAATTTTTCAGCCTCTTCGAAGTTTTAAATTTTTTTTTTCCAAAAGCTTTCCGAATTTTATTTGATAAAATACGGAATGAGGTTTTTGAAATAGGTCACCTAAATAACTCGTTTGCGTTTTTATAAGAAGAAAAAGTGTCAAACCTGGTGTCGATAGTTTTTTTTTTTTTTTTGTAGTGAAAGCGTAGAGATGATTTGAAAAAAATCAGACAGACAAATGTCATTTTTTTCGAATAGAATAATCTAGTTTTTTATTTATATTCTGATAGAATGTTCCAAAATGACTTATAATTGTAGGTCGTTCAAGGTCATTCAATTATAACGAAAAATTATATTTTTGATCGATAACGTAGATTTAATTTCTATCCTTTCTTTATCTTTAAATCTATTAGGCTGTCAAAAATCCTGAAAAATTTATTAACATTTTAATGTCCAATATATTTTTTTTTAATCAATCGAATAATTCCTTAATTATTATTTACATAGACAAACAGATTTTTAATCTCACCTAATTTTTCTGTTTCAGGTAAGAAAAAGTTTAAATCGTTCTTTCATCTGATTCTCGAATTTTCATTGAACGTATCACGTAACAAGCTCTAAGGTACGTAATTATGTTCATAATTATAGTATTGTATGAGATAATGACGAAATGGGATATATTAATTAATTTCCTAGATAAACAATAGAAATATTTACCTTTAAAGAAAGCAAGTCGAATATTTTCATCGCAAATAATTGATAAAAAAAGAAACCATAGAACGAATATTTCTCTTTTCTTTAATTTAATAAAAATCTTATAAATCTTTTTTTTTGACAGAATAATTTCCTTCTCTTATTTAATTATAACAGTTAAAATTAAATATACGTTCCTCAATCGATTTTGAATATTAATACTTATTATTATTATTATTATATTACACAAAAATATATACATATTCGATTGAATATTTCATCTTCAATCCCATCTTTGTATCCCAACTTTTTAACTTCTTTAAAATTGACTCTGAACCAAAACCATTCCATACATCCTATCGGATGTATTAACATCCTGTACATACAGAAGCACACACGGTAAACGCACATTTCCCTCTTTTCTACACAATTGTTAATTACGAATGCCCATTATCAACTGCGAATTGTTCGACAAATAAATGGAATGCCAAATACCACCAACATAATGCGGCACGAGAATTAAACACAAGGAAACACCGCACAATGTCTCTAATGATTAATAAGGATCATTTGCAGCTAATTAACGCAATAATATCCCATGATTAATTACCGTGCGCGATGCGTGATATGGAAATTCCGGGGATATAGTAGCAAAATGAATGAATTTGTATCTATTGATATCCCAGATCGAAATTTAATCCTTTTATATTTCCAAGATTCAGGAATTGTGTTGGGGATATTATATATTACAAATTTAACATCTTATTATGTATATATAACTATAATTATTTAAATTTATATGTTTTAAATTTTTTTTGTACGTGTTATATTTTTTGAAAAAATTTTGATAGTATATGAGTAATTATTTTCTAAATTGTCTGCTCTGAATTTCTCGTAATTTTATTATATTTATGTTGGTACAATTACTAGATAAAGTTGATTTGTAATTTTTTAATTAAAATATTCAGTTAATATTTAAAAAAAGAAATATTTTACGTAGTGTGAAACATATGCAAAATTAAAGACATTATTGTACACATTTAAATATTACAATTTGTATATTAAATAAAATTAAGTAGATATAACAATGATTTTTTTAATGTTTTGATTTGATTTTAAATTTTTTTCCAATATCGTATTTTTATTTATTTTTTATATTTTTTTTTTAAATGAAAATTAACTGTGATTATTTATTATAAAAAAATTTATCTACTGTATATTTGACGCAAAGCATACGAAAAATTTGCAATTATTTATCACACTGTTAATGAGAGAATGTAAACGGAAGTCAGTGGAGAAAACAACGAGAATAGGTGGGAAAAGCGTTTTGCGTGTGTATCGTCTCCTCTTTGTTTTTTTTTGTACTTTCTCTTTTTTTCATTTTTTTTTTCGCCATTTCCTCGTACAACAACCGATATGCAACTGCACGGACATGGAAAATTGAAAAATGTCATGGAGTCCCGCACAATCGACCTCTTGTTTCTTGTCAAATATCTCTATTTAATATTCCGTTGGATACAAAGACAGGAGAATTGGCGTTCCATGTAGAGAGAACGATCGATTATACACGATGAAACGTCAGAATATTATGTAATAGTGAAAATCTGTAGATGGATTGGAAATGACATTTATCATTCATGGATTAAAATTGTTATTAAATTGTTTTAAAGCAATGAGATCAGAAATTGAAGCATTTAGTATTTTAATGTTAAAGAATGACATTTTTTTTTTTTTTAATTAAAAATCAATATAAATTTTGAAATCGATTATATCGAACGTCAAATTTGTATAATTATAAAAAATATATATTAAAATTGGGATACATTGATTGATTTTTATATTAATAAATTTTTATTACGAAAGCGAGGTCGATATTATTGACCTATATCACTAGTTTGAGTTTATACGTATATGCCACGTGTGAATGTGTGTACGCAATTATAGAATTCAATGATGATGGATATTTGAGGAAAATTATAGGAAGGACGAACGAAAATTAATTGAATGGTTGACATAATTTCGTAAATGTGATTCCAATCTTAATTTGGCAAATTTATTCTCATCTGAATACCAATCTAATTTCAAAAGTTCAATTTGGATAACATTTTCACGATTTCGAAGTTGTTGGATGAATGAATAGAGAATCGAAATTAATTACATTATCCATGCACAAAATGTTACACTCATTAAAAAGAATTAAATCAATAATCTAATTTATCCTTGTTGAACAACTCAACAATATATTCCACATTAAGAAATTCATCGTTGTTTCAATCTTCACATTTGACAAATAATGAAACAAAAATTAAAAAATATATATATTATTATATATCTATATACTATATATTATAAAGAATATTTTACTAAATACAGATAGATAAAATTGAATGAATCGTTTTCACAAATTATATAAATTTTACAAATTTTGATAACAATACGTTTCTTATCACTCTCTTATCAATCAAAACAAATAACAAATTAACATTCCTCGCATTCTCTAATATATCTATATCTATCCCTATACCATATTTCACATATGCGTATCAATCCAATTCACTCTGCACGATACACACGAAAGAAGAAAAGGAAAAATCACAAAAAAATTATTTCCAATTATTTCTCCACTACAAACTCGAAAAAACGAAGAAATCGAGAAATCCACGATTGGAAAGTCCGCCCAAAGCCAATCACACTCTCCCAAACTTCCAGACCAATCAACAACCGCCGACCGAGAATCTTTCTTACCCAAAAACAAACTGGAAACCGCTTCCAACCCTCCCCCTCCCCCCCCTCTCCTGTCCAACTCGTGGATCTCTCCCTCATCCACTTTCATCCCTATTGTTAATTCCTTCGCGAACCCATCATTCCTCGAACGATTGCTCTCTTAATTGGTTTTTGATTTATCACCACGAGGCCAACGTTGCCCAACAACGGGGAATGTATCGAGAATTCTCCCGGGCTGGAATTCTCATCGAGTCAGCTCGCCCTCGGACACTCGGACACGGCCGATTAAGCGACATTTGCCCGATATGGGTGACAAACGAAGGCAATGGTGAATAATCCGGATTGATCGAAGAGGAGGGGAGGGGGGGGGGGGAGTCGATGAGGTAACAGGTCGGGGGAGGGGGGAGAAGGATGGAACATTTCGGGTGGTACTAAACGGTGGTACTAATCGCGTGGCCCCGGCTCTTCTCTCGAAAGGGGGACATTAGCATGCTCTGATTCACTATCGATTGCGCGATATCGTAGCCGCGGATAAAAATATCCGACGCGAGGAAAGCTTTTGCGACAGGGGGAGGAGCGTGTCCTTTTGGGTTTCGACGAGGGGAGAGGAGAAGCGAGGCGTGTATGTGTATTAAGAATCTGTCTGAAAGTATTGGCGAGTCTTTTTTTTTTTTTTTTTTCTTTTCTTTTTGAGTTGTTTCGATTCTCTTTTTTTTTGTGTTGCACGATAAATTTTTTCTCCCCCTCTTTTTTTTTGGAGTTTTCAGGGCGTTTTTTTTTTTT
>NW_025223092.1:2440589-2601910 GCF_014066325.1 Apis laboriosa
TTTTTTTTTTTTTTTTTTTTTTGTTAAATTTCTTTGAATTTTTGAAAATAAGTTTAGAGACGATTATTGAATTATTTGCAATTTCGCAGAAATTTTTGTATATTCTTTGATTAATTTGAATAATTAAAAACTTGACAACAAATTTTGAAATATAATGATGAATTAATTATTATATCGTATTAACGTATAATATATTCTGCTATAATAAACCGTAGTTAATAATTTACGAATTTTTATATTTCAAATTCTCTTCCAATTTTTTAAAAAGATTTTGAGAAAAAAAAATTTACACGAGAAATCGAATAATATTGATAATGATTTTTTCATATTTCTTTCATATCAAGAAATATTTTAATAAAACGATAACAAATGATTCAAAGAATTTTAATTACAATTTTAACTTATAACACGATAAAAAGAAGCAATAGAATAAAAATTATATTACGACAAAATTTACAAAAAAAAAAAAAGAAATTCCTTTGAAGAATTTTATAACGAAATAAAATTACGAGAAAATTTTACGTTTCTATAATATACATATTCATATATTATTTTCTAAAAATATTTAATCATCGAATAGCACACTGACATATTCTCATTTTCAATCTACATCCATTTCTCTCCATTTTTATTAATTTGTCGATATTACGAACAAATTTCAACAAATATCATATAATTATATTCGACGATATTTACGTATGATCGTAAAGAAAGAATATTCCAAAAAGAAATCATTCGAATTATTTATTTCAAGGAAGTATCATTGTCACAAAGGACGTAAACGAGAATTTATTTATTTTTTTACAATTCCCTTCGATTCCCTCATACATACTCGTTCCAGCAAATATTGAAAACCAGCAATATCGCGACAGAGTTGGATTCAATTCCAATTAATGCGGAGATGACATTTAAGGTGTGCATTCTATATACGATTTCTAAAGGTCAATGAATGAAAGATCGTGTTACAGAATTAACAAAATGTTTGAATTGAACAATTTGTTCGATGACTCAATTGTAATCAAATAATTAAATAAAAAATCTTGAGTTAGGAAAAATAGTATAACATTACCTTTGCATGAAATTTACTTTATAATAGCACTAATTACTTTTTTTATTTTATGTATTTCTCCGATTAATTTTTTGATAAATTTAAATTCGATATGTTAACTATTATTTCATCAAGAAGAAATGAAAAGTATACAAATTCCTTTTTTTATTCCCGATATTTTTATCGTCATTCTTTTTTCAATACTTTTTCACGAATCATAATATAGAGGAGAAGCTTTTAAAATGCATTTCAAGAAAATTAATTTTTCTTCAAAAAATGGACAAATAATTTGTCAAATATTTCGATTGTTGTTTTCGATACATCATCGCCATAAAGGAGAAAAATCTCCATCATTTACCATATAAACGACCCTTTCAATGTAAACGTCATTCCCCCTCAAAAATCTCTCGAAAATCTCGAAAAACTTCCCTCTGGATCGGTGTTGTTCGACGAAAATAGCACCCTTTGATATATCACTCTTCTTCCTGTAACTATGTCCATTAACTCTGGAACAATCGAAAATAAAAATAAAAGAAAATAGAGAAAGAAACAGGCGGAGAAGAATGGAGGAAGAGTTCCAAGTTTAATAATAGTCTAAGGGTCTAAATAAAATGTAGAAGGGAAAATTCGATACGTTTAATTGTGCTGCACCGTTCCTTGTTAGTATATACTTGTGTTGTTTGGATCTGTTCAACTTGTTAAACATGCGTGTGTATAATTCAAAAGTGAGGCAACTCAAAAAAAAAGTTGGTACTTTTTTCCTCGAAAAACAAAAGACTGAATTTACAAACAGGGTTATTATTCATTAAACGAATAATAAACTTTAATTTTCTATTTTTACCCTTTGAAATATCTCTTTGTGATAATTTTGTTGCTTTTTTTTTCTTTGTGAACCCATGCACTCGTGAATTATTTTCAGTTTATTTTATAATTTTGACTTGTACGAGAGATATAATAAATATTACGTCAGAAATTAAAATACCACATAAACTAAATTTGTTTCTTTTTTTAATAGAAACAATTATTTACAACATAATATTAATAAACATTGTATTGATTTTTATTTAAATAGATGCCAATATTTCAATTCACGATCATAACTGCAAAAAATAAACAAGAAGATGATTAAAACTTCGAAAAATGTTATTATGAAGCAGTTACATAACCAACCAATATAGAACAAAATTATAAAACGAAATAAATTATTCCTTCCAAATATAAGTTCTATATAATGTTAAATGTATGCAAATTTAAATTTTCACAGAAGAGAAATCGAAAAGGAAATGGGATCAAAATATTTCATTCTTTAAATCATCATATTATAATAATCATATTAAATATCGTACCGATATTTCTTATGATGGTTATTTTACATATTTTTGCATATGGCGCGCATTCTACGAATTTTCCATAAATGCTCGAATATATATATACACGTAGTCTATATAAATGAAATAACGAATTTCGTTCTCTGGCAAGTGAAATTCGTTTCGGATAAAACAGACAGAGCGGTAAAAATTAGTCGCGTGTACAGAGAAAAACAAAGCTTTGTTAACTGTCATCGTGATCGATGGTGTAAAAGTTCGTTTAAACGTGGCGCAAAATCGACGTCGCGTCCACGAAAACGACGAAATAAAAAATAAAAATCTGTACGCGCGGGTACGCAGAGCAATCAGGAACAAGTTAAAATCCGATAAGATAACCTTAAATTCCATCCATTATTCCTGTGCTAATTTTTATTTTAAAATAATTCAAAATTATTCCAATAAACTCATAATTACCCTATAATTACCCTATAAAAAACCTTATTGAAAATTTTCCAAATTGTATACAATAATAAATATTTAATCGGATTATAAATAGATTAGATCTCCTTTTAAATAAAAAAAGATAAGAAAATTAAAGATCGAAAGCACAGAATTGAATTTATATATGCAATAAATAATTATTCCGTATTTCTATACGTGCAATAATATAATTCGAACAAAGTGTGATTTAAATATCTGATGAATTTCTTTATCAAAATCGATCGAGAAAAAAAAAGAAAAATAAAACAAGAGCAAAGTGAAACGTCGTCACGTCGACGAGAAAATAAAAGTGTGTACACAGATATGCAAAGCAAGCCGGGTTAAGTTATAGCTGATAAGGTAACGCGGCTTACCTGGCTGGTTAAATCAACAGGTAGCTCCTGTCAGGGCCGTATCTTGGGAATAGTTGGCGGAACGTTCAGGAATTGAGGCGGCTTCCTGAATACCGAAACGTGCCCCGGCCTCGGATACAGCCTCCATCCCGGATAGCCTTATTGAATTTCCAGCCGATTTTTATCGTGATCCGTGTGGTGGCACGTGGCCACGCGACTTTGATCGATACCTCGAAGACACGTGATGCATTTACTGGTTTCGCCCCGTGGCGGGTTAGGAATTCGATGAAAGGGATCGGGGTATTCGACGGCTGTGATACGATCGCTGATTCGTGGATTGAATTATCGAGAGATCTGATGGAATTGGAGGAGTGGATAATATATATATATTAGTGTTTTTAGAGATTTTATGATTGCGTTTCTAAAAGTAAGTCTCTTTATCGACTTAATTTAATTTAATTATAATAAGGATTCGAAGAAAATATTTTTATTATAATTTGAAAATATATATTGTGTGTGATTGAATTTTGAAAAAATGGATTTGGATTTGATTTTCAGATTGGTGATGGATTGGTTTCCAGATTTTATTAAGTTTTCAAAGTTTAATTATAGAATTCGATTAATGTGAAATTGCTAAAAGGTTCATACAAATTTTTTCCATTTAAATAATAATTGAAGTTGAAAGTTCGAGTAGGATTAGTGGTATTCGCTTAATCATGTATCGATAAAAATTTCATTCCACTCTGATTTGCAAAATTACCGTACTAAAAATGTACAAATAATAAAGGAAACGATCAATTTCATTCATTAAATTAAATATCATTTACAGTTTAATTTATTCCGTTCAATTTAACATCTTAAATATTTATCAGTCAAATATCTCTCTCTCTCTCTCTCTCGAACGTACGCAAAGGCAGCCGATCGTTATGCAAATATTAAAAAGCATTCCTCGCGAGAATTAAATAAATTCGTAACTCCACGTGGAAAATTAAGAATTTCACTCGAGTATTTATCACGAGGGGATTAAATCAACATCACTATGCGAACAGGCGTTTATCTATAATTTATCCAAGAGAGGGAACGTTTGTATTTCAGAACAGGGGAAACAGGTGTAAAATATTTATGAAACCGACGAAGAATTGCGAATAATTACCTTTGTTTTATTTCCATTGTTAGTTACTTAGTTGGTAATAATTTTCCTCGATTAATATGACTTTTTTCATCGTTGAAATTACATTTATTGCAATTATCGTAATTACTGTAATTATTAAGATACTCGTATGTACATTTCAGTGAATATGAGCATCTTTTTAATGTTATGAAACCATTGATAAATTCCATTGAATTTTACCAATATCTCATCATTTTAATTTTAATTTATTCTACTACGACATATATTTTTTTTTTTTAATCATTATCATGATTTAAAAATTCTTATAAATATTTCTCTCTTCTATTCGATATTTCAAAATATTCAAGAAATATTTATATAAATATTTTATCGTTTTCTTTGTAACATTCCTTATTTGAATATCTTATGTTTAGAAAATGAAAAGAATATTACATATTAAATTTTTATTAAATAGATACATATAAATTTTTAATTATTTAAATAATCATATTACTCGATAATTGTGTTTAATAAAACAACACGCACTATGGAACTTTGTTTACAATTTGTCGTGAACAATTCATAAGAGAATAATTCATATAAGAAATTTGTATTTTTCCATTATTTTTAATATGATGTTAATATATGATAGTTTAATGAAGTTAAGCAGTTATCTGTGAATGAGGAGTATGTTAACGAAGTTAGTATTCCCCATGGAATAAATCTAGGAAAGTTCTAAGGTATGCAAAGGCAGTGTTAATCATACTATAACATAGCTACTTGTTATCATTACTTGCCACTACTGTGTTTATTCCATTATCACTGATCAGAATTTAATTACATCCATGTGTAAATTATGCTTCCTATTCGGTATTCAATTGGAATTTACATCCCATTAATTTACTATTTCCAAATTTCAGATATAATCTCTCTTCTATTTTAAATTAATTAACAGGACCATTAAATCTTCCATAATATTATAATTTTAATAAGCTTATAATATCTATCTGTATCTAATAATACAAAAATAAAACAAGGAATAAATTCATTTTAAAAAATTTAATCCCTTTAAATAATAAAATGTTATTTCTAAAATTGCAATTTTTAATTTTATCTTTTTATGGAATAAACGTGCAAAATGATTATCAATGTACCACACAGAAAATAAAAAATTCTCATCTCTTACAAATATCAAAATAAAAAATCATTATATACTAAAACAAATAATACATAATAAAATTACCTCTCATCCGATAAAATATTAAAATTTTAATTTATTATTTCAAATTAATATACATCATCTTGTACATCATCCAAATAACGTTGACACAGCGAAAAAAGAATTCTCCCTCCAAGCCAAAAAAAAAAAAAAAAAGGGAGCGGAGAAAGACGTGTCGTTGGCGCACAATTAGACAGAAACTCGACAACGTTAATTCTTCGAGGAGAGAGAAGAGGTCGGAGCAATATCTGTCGAAACGTTTCACGTTCACGAGCGACAGAAATCGAGTAATCACCTTCCTCCCCGCGTTAATGAGTGTCCGGCGAAAATAACCCTTTAACGACTCGCAGAAAAGCGGGGGGGATTTCTCGTCGAAAACAGAAACAATGCTTTTCCAATTCCCCTCCTGCGATTGGTTTCGACGAGAGATGACGGTGAACGGGCATCTGGTAGCAGCCGGCAGTTGCCTTTTATGAACCTCCCCCCCACCACCACTATCATCTTGGGATATAGGAACGGGCCATCGGAACCGGAAGATACAATGTTCTCTATGGAAAAGGAATTGGAAGTTCGATTATACTTCTCGGGTATAAGGATGCATTCCATTCTTGCGGGAAAATTCCATTGCTTCCTCTGATTGCATGCCGATCGAATTAGTTCCGTTGCTTTTATTCGGATCGATTCGGTTTTTCTTTTTTCCGGCGAATAATTTTAGTAAATAATATTTATATTAAATATAAATTTCGCAATGTTTTTTAAAAATTATAATTAAATAAATAATTTTTTATTTAGAATTTATTTATTTTAGTGTTTAAGCACATAAAATTTTTGAATTTTATAGAATTAATTAAATTAGTAAATTGGATATTAGTTAAAATAATATTTAAATTGCATTTAAATAAATATATATAAATAAATATATTATATCTAATTTTTTATTATTTAAATTTAAATTTTACTTTTAAAGTAATATGTCTGATAAAAGAAATATTTTGATAAAATATTTATTTATACTTTTTTTTTTAAAAATTATACTATTACTTAATAATAAATATTTATTAAATTATTATTATTATTCGTTTTTATTAATTTAAAACATAATTTATTTATATATATATATTAATTATCGTATTATTCTTAATTATAAATAATATTTTTATTCAATGATTATTAATAGAATTTAGAATTATTAGAATTAGATTAATTAATATTAAATCACCAAATAAAATTCCAAGTTTAATTTATTATGTAATTTCAGTTATTTCAAGAGTATTTTTATTTTTAATAATTATTTTATATTTTAGATCAATTAATGTAATTAAATTATTTGAATTTATTTGAATTATTCAAGAATTTTTGAATAATTTTGGAATAATTCGAAAGGCGCTTCTTTGTTCCTTGTTTCGAAAGGAATTGATTAATTGTTTTTTTTTTAATTATTTCTTTTCTAGAAGATATGGTTGGAACAACGAGGGAAATTATTGATATAAAAAGAACTCGTATAATGCAACCTGATCTTTATTTCATCAGCCATTGCTTTCTTAATAAATTTCTTGTAATAAAATATACTAAGAAATAAATTAATACTGCCTCGTGAAAGAAAATATTTTTATTAAATATCTTAACAATTTAATTACTTTCTATTTCTTTTTTGAAAAATTAATCGATTAAAAATACCTATTAAATAATTCGATTCTCTATCAAATATTCTCTTCATCTCTAATAAAGAGCCAGCGTATAAAGAAACAACTTGTATAAAATAATGTACATCTGGCGTGGTAAAATCTAAGAAGTGAAAAAATTAGAAAAAATAATAAAATTAAGAAAAGAATTCTTCTATCCATGAATAAATCACAAAATGAACCGCGTGCAAATTTTAAGATAGCTAACAGGCTATCATTGAAATGATTGATTAATCGTCGAATTAGCCACCTTTCCATGTAGATAGGGAGAATTCATCCACGATATTCCCCTGCTTCGTCGTATACGGCTGAAAAGGGTCGTGTTTAGGGTTGAATAATTTTACGTTAGGGAACATGGGGTTGAACATAACCAAATGCAAAGTACTTTTTTTTTTCTACACGATCGAGCTTCTCGCAAACTGTATTCAAAACAAGTATTCAAAATTGAGAAATTTACCCCTTCTTCTTTTCTTACTATTACACGAGATTTATCGCCCTTATTGTTTCTTTTCTTTCTTCTTTCTTCGTATAAGATTATATATTTTATATTTCATTCCTTCGTTCGTTTGTTCTTCTTTCGTCCAAACATGAATTATTTTAATCTTTGAAAAATTTAGATTTAATAGATATTTGTCAAATATTGATCTTCGTATGGGAAGATCCTTTTCCCTCGAATTTTAATTCTGTGCAAACATTAGTTCCTCGTTCTGCGATTGACTTTTAACTCTCTGGAAACTCATTTTCCATTATATTATCCATTTCTTTCTTATATATCTATATATATATAGAGACTTTATTTTCTTTCACATTCTTTTTTATATATTTATACATTCCTCTTTCTTGTATCTACAGAATGTCTATCTCAAGAGTTACACTGAATAATACGCAATAACTGATCGTGTTCATTTCAAAAATAATAGATACTACAAAGATATCACAAGATATTTCTTCTACCTTTGTATTATTGTAATACACGATCGATGTCCTTTCTTCTTTTCTCTCTTTTTTGATTTCTATTTATACTTAATCTCTTTCTTAGTAACAATAAAATTGAAAAAAAATAACAGATATTACGCAGAAGTCAAATTATGGCAATTATTTCTTTATTCTCTTTCTTTTTTTTTTCTTCGTATAAAATATCATACAAATCTATGATGAAATATCAACGAAATTTATTATTTTATTTCTCGATTAGATACAAATGAATTGCTTAATAGATTAATTAATAAGCAAGAAGGTATGGAATTTCAAAATTCGATTATATATTTTTCAACTAAAATATATTAAACAATATACAAGTTATTGTTTATTAATTACAATTAATAAAATATATTAAATTAACTCGAATTTTCAAATTCAAAAACGAAATTTATTCTTTACTTTCTCTTCATTTATTTTTACATTCATATAGAATCATCTATCGAATTGTATCCCTACTTTACATATCCAAATATATCCAAATATATCTAATAAAAAAAAAAAAAAAGAAAAATACAGCAAAGGAGGCAAATTTCTGCAAAATAAATGATTCGTCATCGACGGTATTAATTTCTCTTTTCAACCATCCAATATTTCGCCTCGCAACCCCAAGATCCTGGTCCCAAATCTCGCGATTCATCATTTCACGCATCCCCCTCACCCTCCTTCGTGATCATCATGATTTATCGCCACGGAAGTAGACGCAAGGCCCTGCCATAGCCTCGTTGAATTATCGTTGCACGTGTCGCTGCATCTCGGTTATTTGGCGACGTTGCATAGGTTCTCACGAGAAATCGAGCGTGCTATGGAATTGATATCTCTTGGAGCTGACCGGAAGTCGAGGAATCCGGCCATCGGTCGGCGAAAGGGGCCTCGTCAACGTTCGTTGATCAATTTGGTTCCAAGCTTTTGCTCATTTTTTTTTTCTTTTTTTTTTAGAAACATCTTTTCAATTTTGTATTCTTGTATTATAGAATAGTTATGGCGATAGGAGAGAATATGATTTAAATGAAAAGTTTTACACAATACAAGTATGTTTGTTTATTTATATAATTTAATTTCTTTATTGATATGTTTAAGAATTATTCTTTTTATATGTGTATATAAAAATTCAATCTGCATTGAATAGAAATAATATGGAAATTGGAGCAATTAGGCAAGAAAGAATATTTTATGATTTTACTTATGATTAATTTTCATTCGAATAATATAAAGGACAGGTAATTAAATTAAAGATTTATAGCTGATTATAATTTTGACCTTCGTTCGAAAGAAGAGGATATTTCAATTTTTCGATGTGTATTAATATGATCATTTGATTATATGAAAAACTTTCTCCTTTCTCCTTTAGTTTTAATGTGTCGAAGAAAAGTTTTTCCTTCAAAGTCGCAACTTTTATAAAATCGATATTCAATAATTTAAAAGTGTTAATGAGTTAAAACTGGAAAAATATTTTCCATTAAAATTCTACGAAAATTTCTCTTCTACGTTTCTTCTTAATTTTCCTTCTCTGTGAAATTTTCTCGTGTGTTAATAAGCTTACTTACATTCTATCAGCTAATTATCATATAATATTTAATTTCGCCTTTTACAACGTTCACTACTACAATATATACAATGGAACAATATATTATAGTTTATACTCCTCGTTTTATTTCACGGTATTTTAATATCTTCGAGTTGCATTAGACTGCCATTACGTAGTGACGATAAATTCAAGTAGTCAAATGTAGCTATTTATGTTCAAGAAACTAGAATCTTCGTTTATGGACCCGTGCCATAAAGGCAGCTTATTAAACACCAACTTTCGATCGTTTCGCGCGTGTTTATCAAACTCTGCGGCCTTTATGAGTTTGCAACTTGCAACGTCTGTAAGAAACTCGTCCGCTGATTAACCGAAATATCATTTCCTATGAATTACTGAAAATTGAAAAGACTAAGATTCTTCAACTCACTCGTACCTCTTTTTTCCCCCTGTATTCTTGTTTCTGATAAAATTTCTTACTTTCTTACGTTTCTATCATTTAAATAATTATGAAGGTTAAAGTATAATTAAATAATTAAATAATTATGCGTGAAAATTGTAGAAATATTTATTTGCAAATTGTAATACAAATATAAATATTTCTCTTGTATTTTATTTCTGTTACAAATTTAAATAATTGAGAAAAATAATTATTTGATAATAGAATATATTTGATTTTAGAATATATTCATTCATAGAATATTTAAAACTCATTTAAATGTTAAATATTTAATTTTTATTATAAATTTAAAATATATATATGTCTATAAGTTTATTTTGCTTTCACTATGTTCCAATGTAATTATTAAAATTTATACTTCTACCAAATTTTCGCTACTAAATGAAAATGCTTGCGTGCAAAAAAAAAAAATTTCCCTAACGCTACTTTTTTTTACAAAAAAATTAATACAACACGTTTAATAGTTCTGTTCAAATTCAATTTCTAGAAAACAGATTGCAAGAGGAATTTCGTTACTGTAATTGACCGATCGATAACCTCGTACGCTCATTTGCAAACCAAAAAAATAGCTTTTTTTTTTTTAAAAAAAATTACCTTTAAAAAAAAAAAGTGGCTTCGATAGAAACGAATCTTGTATCTCATTCGTTCCAAAAAAAAAAAAAAAAAAAAAAAACTATTTCAAGAAAAATTTTAACACACGATTGAACACAATCTTTTTTTTCTCTTTTTTTTTTTTAATATCTCTCGTTTCGATCATTCGTCAATGGGGAGAACAAGTGATCCAATGAAAAATGATCGGATCGAGGTTAATATTTCACGCGGTGTCGTTAACGAACGTTAACCGGGGCCCGTAATTTTCACGTTGCGATAATTTTCGGGCTCGTGCCGTTTTATTCCCGAGCGCGTGCAATTTCAGCTCGCGCGAAATTCGCGCCGCGCGTGTTCCAGCTCGTTACACGTCGCATCAGAAAAAAAAAAAAAAAAAACAAAAAAAGGAAAAAGAAAAAAAAATATACGGCAATGGAGAAACAACCATGCGGAAAGTTTATATATCGATATTCAAAATCATTCAGCTTTGCAACGTGTGTAAACTTACGCACCGATAAATAGTTTCGAATCGTTTTTTCTCCCCTCTTCCCGTGTTTGTTTGTTATAAGATATTTGAATCGTTTCAAAAATTATTCGCAAAAGTGGTTTCAATTAATTATCATTATTCATTGAAAAGTACATCGTGTTCTGTCTCTACTTTTGGAGAATTTATCTTGCGTTATGAAAAGTGAAAACTAGTTCTTAAACAAAGATAAAAATTCTTGGAAATCCTTTACAGAAATAGAATTAATTTCACTCAATTACTATTCTGGAAAAATTAAAAAAAGAAAAGAAAATAGATTGACTACATATAATGATCAAGGATATTATTAATAAATATTCAATATTCGTGTAATAATTTTATTATCCAATCAACAAAAGTTAAAATTCTAGAATTCTCAAATTTTTTATATCCATAATCTATTTTCAAAAAAAAGAAAGTAAATAAATAAATAAATAAATAAACAAAAATACCTTGCTGAACAAAGATATTTCAGACGATGAGCAGAAATCTTCTCGGAAGAATTTTCAAGTTCCAGGTGGAGGAGTCGTCACGGCCTGTTAAGTATTTCAGCTCCTCCGGATCCCGAGTTAATTAATAATCTCGTTATCCCACGTCCTTCCCTCGGCTTGAATAATTAACCGAAACGCCTAGCCGAGACGTTTATGCGTCTCCATGGAATGACGTAAGGCGCGTGGTTATAATTAAGGGTCTCTGGGCAGCCCGATGGAAAATTAATCCCCCGCGTTCGATGTTGATTCGACGGATTCGGCCGTCGTGGAAAAACCCGGATGATTGGGGTGAAAAGTGGGGAACGCGCCAGGTGGCCCGTCCCTGTATAACTCTGAATGGAAGGATTTCGAACGTTTAACGAATGAATTAAATGAATGGGGCCGTGGTATTGAGCACTGTGGACAGAGTTGGGAGGAAAATTTTGCATAAACTGGCTAATTTATGATTCGTATCGGCCAGAATTTATCTCTAAGATATATTATATCGAATGTAACGTTTTACGAATAAAGTCGTCGAAATGGCTGGATAGAATGATGGATTCTGGGGGGAAAAAATGCAGTACGTGAATGTATTGCGTAAGGAGATCTGTTAGAGAATATATTATTGTTTTTGTTGGAAAATTGTCAAGAGTCAAGAATCCGAACGATTTTAATTTTTTCGATTCAAGATTCTAAGCTAGCTCTCTCTCTCTCTCTCTCTCTCTTTGTCAAGAATATTCCGTTGTTTGGCGTAGGAAACATGTAGCTGCCATAAATCGTCATCGTTCTTGGAGAGAATTTGCGAGCAATCTTGTTCCCTCTCTTTCTTTCTCTCTCTTGCAATTTTAGCTATGAGAAAATCGGCAAGGAAAAATAATCGATGGAGCATTCGTTGCAAGAAAGTCGCGAGGCTAATACGTCACGATATGAATTACATATCCCCGACTCCGCGATTCTTTGAATTATTGCTCCGAATTTTCCCACAGATCATCGATTATTCCGTATATTTCTTTTCAAGAAGGAAAATTGCATTGCGAATAAATTGGATTTATCGAAGAAATCGAGTAAAAATCATATTTATTTGAAAGATTATTTATATGACGACCCATGAAAAATCAAATTATTAAAAAAAGTGATTATCAACGAATTTTTACGTTCAACAAATATATTCAAAAAATTTTCTCCTCGTCTGGACTTTTCTCGTCTACCTAAAAAAAAAAAAAAAAAAGAAGAAAGAGAGAGAGAGAGAGAGAGATAAAAAGAAGAAAGTGCCGTCTAAGAAAACGTTGAAAATAAACAGACTAGTCCGTGAGATTTCCAGTGAACGTGCCTCTAACAGAATTCATTGGATGAAGCAAATGTAAAGTAACATTATTCCACCTTCGGTTCTTAGCTTACCCCCACGTCCCTTGGCGTTTTCCTTGTACGCTTCAAGTTGTTAGAATCCTAAGATGATCTTAGAAACGCTTGCTATATCCACATAATACCGGTTACGTCTCCCTGGGTATTTAGCCGTTGGCTGATGTTCGCCAAAGTATCAGCGCTGCCTTAGATTTCCCATTGGATATTTATTATCTCGAGTTTGGATTCCATTAACGGTTGAGTGTTGGTTGTGTTTGAACTAATTCTCATTCTCAGAAAATAAAGGGAAATAAAATTGAAAATAAAATTGAGATAAATTTTTCAATTTCAGAGATTGAACGATAATTAATTTTTATATGGTATAAATGAATTTTGTTTGTTGAATTTTTTGTATCGAATTGAAAATAAAGCGTAGATTATCGGTTATAATGACAATTTTTATAAATAGATTGATTTTCGATCGAATCTCTGATGAACCAATAATACGTATAATTTATTGACTAATTTCTTTTTCATTCTCGTAAAATCTTTATTTACATTAAACCAAATTTTATATCGATAATATAACAGACGATTTGTATTCCAAAGTTACAAATGAAATTTCAATTTTTCATATTAAAAAAAAGAAAGTAAGAATTAAAAATTTTATCATCGAAACGTGCTCAGGAAGTAGAGAAAATTATGCCGTTGAAGTCACTTTTTGTTTTATTTCGATATCTCAATCGGTTGCTGAGATGTAACGACTCAAAGTTCCTATAACGTTTAATACAACGCAGAGGTTATGAATGGGCCCGCGATATATTGACTTTTATCTTTTCTTGGAAACGCGTGCCACGTTTTTCCAAGAATTACGTCTGTCGCTTGTCTGGAGTTTGGGATAGATCAGTGAGACAAGGTGCGAGCGAGAGATCCGAGTAAACGACAAGGAAGGAGATATTAAACGATTAAAAATTACCCTTTTCTTTACACGACGATATCTCCGGAACCGGAAGTCGTATCGGGATAAACAAAAAAGCGTTTTAAAGGGGAAGATTTCACGCTTCCAATGATCGTTCATTGATTAACCGGAAGTCGTTATCTTCGGAGTTATAGCGGTTCGAATTTTTTCCAATTTTAATAGAGTTTGATCCGCTTGAAGGCAAATGATCGAAAATTATCTTCTCTTTACACGATGATATCTCGGGAACCGGAAATCGTATCGCAATAAATGAAAAAACATTTTAAAAGGGAAGGTTTCACGCTTCTAATAATCTTTCATCCATTGACCAAGAATCACTATGTTCAGAATTATAGCGATTTAAATTTTTATAATTTTTTAGTTTTAATTTTGATAGAATTTAATTGAATTTAAGATAACTTACGCGATATACATATTTATTTCTGGATAAATATTGTTTGCAACGATGATATATCGAAGATTTTAAATCGATTTAAAAAATCGATTTGTTTGAAATAAGATTTTTTTATTTGATTCCAATAACGATTAATCTCCTAAAAATATTTCAATTCATTATCATTATTAAAAATTCAACGTAAATTGAATTGAAATTAATTTATTATCGTGCAAAAATTATAAAGCACGATTTATAACAATTACCGTCGAATCTGCCGATCATCAGTTAATGACTTTCAATCGGGATCGATTAATCGGTGTTGGGGGACAAACAACGAGATTTATCCGGCAGCTAACATCGTCGAGTAATCAGTCTCGATAAAGTTTCCCGTAGCTCGAGTCGAAAATTGTTCGGGCCGTAATTTAATCGGCGAGTTTCGACAATCGACGTCGACTTGGCCACACTATCGATTCGCCAAAGCGCACTCCGCGTCCAAGTTTGTTCATATACGTGTATGAATGTCTCGTGCTCTGTCCACACGGATCCTATGGGCACAATTAGTCGCTGTTCGTAAGCAACGAAAGCACTTCAACTTGTTCGAAGGAATAGAATAGATCTGTTGGATGAAAATGAAAATAAAATAATATAGAGTGATTGATAGCGTTAATTTAAGAATTAGCTATTTTATTATCAAGACTTTTTTCTTCATATAAGAAGATCCAATCAATTTTTTATATATATATAGTTTATTTATAATTTCGTTATTTTATTTTTGATAGAAATTCAAAAAATAATTTCAACTTGAATTACATTTCATTGTACTTTAAATTTTATATTTATTAATTTTTATTCAACGCTGAAATATTGTTTCATTATTTTTCTACGAATTAATTTACCGGAAATTGTAGTAATAATTTTTCTTTGGATAAATGTGAAGAAAAAAGTTTTTGTTTTATAATTGAAAAGGCAAGGAATCGGAAGTTTTGAAAGGAGAGATGTTAATAGGGTATATTAATTTTTGCTTCAATATTGATTCAAAGAAACTCACTTTCAACTCGGGATGAGCCTATTAATTTTGAGATTTCCCGGCGAAATGAGGGAATCTCGGTTAACCCGATTGTACTTTGAAATTGATATTTCGAAATATTCCACCTCGATTACTTTGAATTCATGAATTCTTTTCATCGAAATTATACATAATTTATTCATTTACATTAGGTAATAATCTCATTCTTCTTCATTTGTATCGATTAATAATTTTCTTCTTAATTAAAGCAATTCAAATATCTTGAAATTACTTTACACTGCATAAGTAAACGATTCATTATCTTAAATTCTTGATCGTTGATATTTTTATCGAAAATTTATCAAAACTAAAAAATTGTCTAATTTATATACAACAATTTTTCCAAAATATTAATACAATAACAAATGAAAAAAATCAAAATTGTATAAATATTTAACTTAATTATAAAATTTGTCTCTAGTCTTCCATAAAATTAATTTTTCAAGCATTAAAACACATTATTTATTTAACAGCATAAGTTACTAAACAAAAAATTTATGAAAATTAATATAATATAATTTTCAAATAGCAAGAAGATCTTAAATTAAAAATCAACGAGACCAATCTACAAAATCTTCGAAAAATTCTTTCATCAAATTCATCCCCTTTCACTGTGTGAAATTCTATCAATAAAAAAAAAAAAAAAAAAAAAGAAAATTTCACTTCATCCTATTTCTATTCTATCCAGAAATTTCGGGTAAAAATGGCTGTCGGGTATCAAAGTAGGATCGAAATCAGGGGTAAGAAGGGACAGAAGCTGATTGGGGGAGGTGGCGCTTGGAGGGAGACTCCCTTCGAATTCCGCTCCTTCGAAGGGTCCAGAAAGCAGCTTTCGCGTAGAATTTCTCGACCGTCTCACGGTCGATAGTCGCAGCTGGCTCTCGAACGAACCAACGCCTCAAGTCGGAAATAATCCGGCCACGTGGCCTCCTTTAATTTGTATCCCGAGTTCATTTCCACAGTCTGTACAAAGTGGTTTTTCCTCGAGGATGAGGTGTCGAGGTGTCGTTTTATGGAGGGATTCATTCCTCTCCGTGGAATTAAATTGCGATTTTTAACGCGCCCGCCGTTATAAAGTGCCGTTTTACTTTTGTTTCGGTTTTATCTGGCAGTGAAATTGTTGGAATTAAGAAAGAACGAAAGCTCTTCGGCTAATACGATATTTATTGATGAATTGGAAATTTTTGATTTTATAAATGAGATGTTTGGAATTTTTCCTTTTTTATGGAACTTAGATATCGAAAATTAAATTTTGGAGCAATTTGACGAATTTTATTGTTTTTATATGAAAAAGATTATTATTAAATTAAACTAATATAGTCAACGTAAATTAAAAAATGTAGTAGAATATGTAAATGATAAAATATATTAGAAGTAACAAAATCTTGAAGTATATCTCTGGAAAAAAAAATGAAACGCTTAAAAAGTTAAAAAATATGAAAGATTAAAAAATTTATCACATATGCTTGAAATTATTGATATATACGATATATCTTTTTTAATTTCTTATCTTTTCCAAATTAATTTCACCAAGCTTTACACTATCTATTTAAAAAAAGCACCACCGTTTCAATCATTTTTTAAAAATTTAAAACTTACGAGGTTAAAAAAGATAAGGAAAATAACGCTGCAATGTTGATGCAGGTCTGAATACTTTTAAAAAGGAGGGATAAAGTTCTTAGGATCGTAAAAAATTGTTCTGTCCCATCTGCTACTATCGATCGCTGCTGCCACGATATTAGAAGGGTGGGAAGTGTTTCTTCTAAGGGACGGAAATCCTTCCTCGTGAAAAGGCTTCAGTGAGATTTAAAATGTGAGAATAGGAAAAATTTATTTATATACTTCGTTTCTTTTCAAAAATTCTCCCCATTAAAAAACAATTATTACGAATCTCTATATATAATTATCACGTTATATATAAATTAAATTTCTCGAGAAATAAAAAATTAACAATTTTCAAATATAAATATTTACTTACACAAAATATAGTAAACATTTACCAAAAGAAATGCATTGCAAAGAATAAAATTGATAGTCCTGTGTTCGAATAATCGCCCATTTGAATAATCAAATTTCAATTAATTCTATATTAATTATCATATTAAATACACGATAATAATAACAATTGTTGTTAATAAAATAAAAGCCACATAACCACGTAATATTCAAATCATCCCAACCATCATTCATTCAATTGAATCATATATCTATAACACGGTCAGATATAATATAATTCCTGCATTATAATTATTATTATCGCTTTAAAATTATTATTTTTAACAATATGAACATCATATATATATATATATACACAATTTATTCACCGAACAAATTCCGCACTAATAATCGTCCCACGTGAGGGAAAGCTTACGATAATCTCGGAATTTTCGTAATAAGCACTGTTAATAATAATTTAAAGCACGATGTTGAGAATAAAGCTACGTTCGAGCACAAATATTACGTAGCCCGCATTGTTCTTGAATTACAGCATAGTTGGGACAAAATTTAGCTTTGGAAATGCGCTAAAATGCTCGACTCTCTAACCTGCTTTACGGTTAATCGCGAATATGTGGTAAATTGGGGGAAAAGGACTCCCGTTGAGAAAAGTTTCCCCCTCAAGAAGGATGGAAAAAGGTGTATTCCCTTATAGCTTCCCCGTTCACCGTAATTTTTCACTGTAAAATTTTATTTCGTCACTCCTTTGCCTGCCCCCTTTCACGTTTTCACCTGGCAGGTGTGTTACTTGAGTATAGTATAATTTTTCTCTCGTGAATGTTTGAAGGATTTTTCAGAGAAATTTTTTTAAACGAGAGAGAGAGAGAGAGAGAGTGAGCGTGTATTATAATAAAGAGTAAAAATAATGTTACGAAACTTAAATGCACTTTTTTTGAGAGAGGATAAAATAGTAGAATGCACTTTTTAGATGACTAGATAATTTCGCTTTGTGCCTCGAATAATTTAATCCTTTGAATAAATCTATCACGCTCGAATTATTAGAATTCCAGACATTCTCAAATGGATTAAAATGGTCGTATATACTTTTACAAGTAATATGATATTTTAATCGTTGTATGTTAAAATATTAATTTTTGTCATACAGTTTCAAACATCTTCAAACGAATTCAAGCGTTTAATAAAATTCTATTAAATAACGTGAAAATTTTCTATTCTTTTTATACTGTTAATCATTATTTGCTTTTACTGTGCTTAATGCATGATAATACAAATTGCAAATTTCATCGTACAAATGATATCGCGTTTGTAAAATGTTTGTTAATTAAAATCGCTCATCAAACAAGATAAACGTAAATGCCAAGCATCGCAGGAGACTGTGTTTACTTGGAATTCATTCGACGTCGTTGGTTACAGAGATTTCGCGTCAAAGTTAAAGATTTCTTCTTTTTAATGAAGCCGGTAAATCTTGTTCCACGTTGAGTCAAAGTGAAAGATAATAATTTAAAATAATATTCGTGTTCTCTGCACGGAGCAAAGTTACGTAAAGTTCAATCTTAATCTGAAAAGAAGTAAAAACATTGCTTTGGTATGGAAATGGGAATAGATTTTGTATAATTTTATATTTTCTTTCTCTTTTTAATTTTAATTTCGCCCCACTTACCTTTATGAAATAACTTATGAAAGGATAATGAAAGTGTTATTTACCATCAGAATTATTAGATTAACAAGAAACGCGATTAAAAGATATATTAAAGATTAAATTATGTCAAGAATCCATTCGGTTTACGTGGAAAATAAAGTAAGTGAAGGGATAAAAAGCTATTAACAATTTTAATAAAAAAAAATCAACAATTTAAAAAAAATAACTTCCAATAAAATTCCAATAATAATACAACATGCCAAAAACACAATGTCACATTATTAGATTATACCTTAAATAAGATAGAATAAGAAATGGCGATGCAATTTGTTAATAACAAAAATTTCATTTTCATGGTATTAAATAATAATTCATCAGAGAAGTATTCATAAAAAATTATCGTAAAAAAAAGTAATCTCTCCATTACTTAATTATTTCTTTAAAATAATACAACAATACTAAACTCAACCCCTTTGCAACCCAAACAAACTGATAGTCCACATTCTCAAACCGTATCCCACTCCATCAATCCATGACAGACTCACATCCCCCGATCTCCACGATCTCCATCCATCATCGTTAAACAGACAGAGTCGAATCACTCTGACCAAAAAGAGAAAAAAAAAAAAAAAAAAGAAAGAAAAAAAAGAAAGAGAAAAAGGAAAAAAGAAAATCGAAACAAGGGCACGTCTCTCGTCGACGCAAATGAAAAATCGCCATCGAGAGTGTCAAGAGGAAAGGAAAATATATTTGCTTAGAACCACCACGTCGATCGTTCGCCATTGATGGGGGGTTAACGGAGTGGCGAGGGTAGTGGCTGGAGGATCGAAGAGAAAAGGGTCGAATGTGCAACTCGACCCCCCTCCTCTCCCTCTCCCCTTTATTCTCGTCCATTCGAAAGAGCCCCTGAAAAGAAGGTAGATAATAAAACCGATAAAGGAATATATTCTTTCCTCCGCACGATCGAATCGATACTTGAGATCGCGGTCGAACCGTCGACGCCTACACGCTGATGGCCCTCGATATAAAGCCATCCTTCTCACTCTCGACTATAAAAAGGCAATTTCCTTTCTGCGCTAGAGAGAGAGAGAAAGAGAGAGAGCTCTCTTCGCGATCTCCGCAGGGAGATCGGGCTTTATAATCGGAGGAATTACTTCGACTTTTCGATCCGCGGAGGCTCGGCTCACGTTGTCCAACTTTGGCCAAACTTTTTCAACGATTCGAGAGTTGGAGTTTAGTTTAGATTTCGGATTCGATTCTCCCGTTTTTCGGTTCCGTTCGGGAACTTTTGTTCGAGAAATTGAAAGATATATAAGAATTCGAAAAGGATATTTGAAATATTATTATAATAATTCATCCAAGGATGAAATTGCTTGGTTTGCCTTATTACTTTCCTTTCGAGAGTTTCGAAACGAGAAATGAGAATCCGAAGGAATTATATCTTTTAACACTTCGTTTATCATTTTCGTTTATCCTATCACAGATTTTATTTCAGGATCGAAGTTTTTTTCTAACGTAATAATATTTACTTACTTGATTACTCTTTTCACTTGGGTAGGATAATTTCCTAGGCCGCGAAAGAAGAAAAGATTTTGAACATTTCGTGCCATTACGTTACATACCGTGTACCCTGTCATTAAACAAGCTGGGGAGACAAGCTGTCGTTTCCATGGAAGAAACGTACTTCGTCTGGCGTCGTATTTCCGCCGGCGATACGTTCGCTAAAATGCTCGTTCGCTCGCCGTCGACCCAAAGGCAAAGGTTGGGAAGTGGCGGCGTAAAATGTCCTTGAGGAGGAACTGGCCACGAACTCGAACGCTTCCGCTAAAGGCCGTTTTTATACTCGTTATTTAAGATTATTCCTGGAGGGGTTCGTGGCCACAATTTATAAAATGGGTTCCCTTAGGCGTTGCGCCTTTCGATGTATAATGATTTCACGAGGTCGCTGCAAAAATAGGGGGTTGACGATGTAACTTGTTAACATCATCCCTTATCACTCTTATTATTATTATTATTTTTTTTTTTTTGATTGGAACTTTTTAAATGTTTGATTTTATTTTATTTTTTCGTTATCTAATGTATTTATACTTCGTCGGATATTGAATTTTTTCATTACTTTTCATCATCGTCTTTACACCCAAGCCAACAAAGAAAGGGAAAAGTATTTTTCTATAACGTATAAAACAGAGACACCGAATTTATATAAGAACTTGTTAAAGATGAGATAAAGTAAGATTTAATAAAGTATAATTTTCGAATGGATCTTTATCTTATCTTCATCTTATAAAATATAGCCCGAGAAAATGAAATTCATCTTATGAATATCCACATTCGTTGAACAATGAATAAATCAGTTTACCAAGGATCATGAAAACCAGTTTTAATCTCTGGAATAACAGCAATGAAATTTACTGCCCATTCTCGATTTAACTACCAATCTTACTTACTCCGGTGTATCGATCTTTTCAACATAAATCAAAACTTAATTAAAATTTATCACTCTTCCAAACAAATCATGCATTCGAGAAAACCGGCATCTGCAACTCGTTCGTGCCGATCATCGAAAGAACTGCCGTTCTTTCAGTCTTTAATTTATAAATCTAAAAAGAAAAGAAAAAAAAAAAAATGAAGAACAATAATGCAAAAGAGAATATCATGGAAAAGTGACGTTCAGCTTTCGAAGAAGATTACAAGACACGGAAAGGGGACGGCGTCTGTTAGACTGGCCAGAAGGAAACGTTATTCGCCAATTGTCCTTGTAAACTGCATGCTTATGGTAGCATTTGTCTCGTCGATGCTCTGCCGGCCATTAACAAATTGAGCCAGAGGGTGTGTTTCGAGTCGCGCGCCTCTTTCGACAAAGGGAAAGGCGCTTTGTGAGGAAAAATTATTGAGCAATAAAGAAGACGGAAAGATGCCGATGTCGTTGGAAACTTGGAGGACCTCGTTGGCTCCCTTTCCCCGCGGGATTCTTACTTTGATGGGGGACATCTGGCAAACCATACTTCTGATGACGTGGTGGACGCGCGGCCGTGTTTCGCGATTTTTATCGATTCCATTGCGCGAATATTTTTATTACGTGGATTCTTTTCGTATATCGATACGAGTAACGAGTTATAGCATTATCAAATTACGTTGCACTCGCCGATAAAATTGAATGACACGATTTATCCACTTATATTTATTACAGTTCTAACGCGTCTTATTCCACTTGTTAAACCGCGATTGCTTTATCTCACAACGGTTTCATTGTGAGCATTTTAATCTAATGATTATTCGACTCGTTTGTGTCACTATTTTATTCGCACTTCTATCCGATAATAATTATTTCATGGAATATTTACAACTTCTTTATTCGAGAATATTTCTTTTTATTTTAATTTTTTCCAGCCCGTATACGAAATGTGATACAATGCGGGTTAAATTAAAATAGGAAAATTTAACAAAGCGTAAGTTTATTAAAATTCCAATTAATAATGTTGACTAAAATCTTGATTAAAAATTTTATCAATTTTAGTTTTTGTTAGGATAGGAAATGTAACGATCGAGGAAAAAGTTTCAGTCAAAGAAAATTACTCTCGAATCGACACGTGTTCCTTTGTCTCTCCTCGTCTTTCTCTTGTTCCGAGGAAACAGGAAGTTCGTTCAGGAAGGGCGTTTGGCAACCGATGGTATCGCGATTCTCTTTATTCGAAACAACGAAACTTTCTGGCTCGGATGTACTTGGATTAATCCGTTTCTTGTTTTCCACTTCTGCTTTCTTATCAAATTTCTTTGAGGTCGGTACACAGTCCCTGTTTTAACGCCTCAACGCGGCAACTTCCGATCCTAGTTTCTTAGCTACTTCTGATAAACGAGCTTGAGTAGAGCCACGTGTTCTGTTTAATGTATCAAGGATCGAGAATGTTATGCTAATGATATAACGTGTATTTTAATAATATTGCAACGATGCAAATATAATTTCAAAATTAATGATCCAAATTTATAAATTTGAATATAAACGTGAACAAAGTTTTATTTGGATAACGAAATTAATAAATATAAAAATTTAAATAATTTTGTTATTATTAGAAATAATTATTATTAGTAATGGATTTCTATTTGCAAATATTTAAAATAGTGAATAATATGTTATAAATATTGAATGTAGTATTTCATTGGAATAACTGATGAATGCAACGATGTAATAAATTATTAATAACTTGTTGGTATTTGGAATTTCGTATCGATGGCACGAATGGTGAAAACATGTGGGTAATTCGGAACAAAATGAGCAAACGAGTTGATATTCCACGAGATAATATTCTAAAGATGAGATAACGTTTCGAATAATTGTTTCGAGTGATTAAACTAATCGTATACGTAGGATAGTGCACGAATACAAAGGAAATCGAAATTTCCATTGTATTAATAGGAAATGACACGAAAATTGAAATATATATATACGAGATATTGTATAAATGGCAATTAAGAGATTACGTTTAAATTTAACGATAAATTTTATTTAATCTCATCCTCCTGTAATAATTAATATTCAAGAGTTACATTATCATTTTCAAGTTACATTATCTTTCTTAAAAATATAAAATTACGTATTTTTGATTAAACTTTCGACAATAATTGAATATACTTTTAATATACACGAATGAGAATATATCTTTCACTGAATCTTTCAATGAAGAATAATTTATTTTCTAAAGATCAAGCTTGCAAAAATGTGTGTGGGGATGAATTTGCGATTTTCTGAAGTGCGACGAGAAACAAGATGGATCGTCAAAGAATCAAGCGTATACTTTTCAATATTCTGGTTAACGAGCACATCTGGTTTTTATGAAAAAGAAGTACATACGCGCATAGAAGTACATAGAAGAAAAATAACGCTTATGATGTGGAAAAATGTTCTAAGCGAATGCTTTGGAAAAGGTGTGAAAAATCGGTTTTCCCGTATCGACCTTTCAATTTGTTAAATCATACGGATAAAATGACGGTTCTACCTTCACACCTCATTTTTCTTAAAAGCATTCCAATTCGTGTGACATTTTTCTTCTTTTTTTTTTTTTTTTTACACACATTTTTAACTACTTATTCGTGTGATTTTTCTGAATTTTTTGAATGTATATAAGTTATACCTAAATTTTTATCAAATAAATTATTATCAATATAATAATTATCAACATTCATAAAAGAGAAAAATAATTTTAAATATAGGAGGAAATAATTTATTAGTTGCATTAATTTAAAGTGCAATTTTAAATTTAAATACGATTTCACAATCTTCTTTAATAGAAAGAATGCGTCTCTTTACAACAAGTGTAAGTAAAATTTTTTTAAAAATAAAATTCTTGAAAAAAGAGAAAACGAATCGATACATCGAAAGATATATCCTATGAAAGTGCACAGCTATATATTTCAATACTATTACTATCGAATTGAGCAACAAACGGAACATACCAAAATAAACGGTTAAAACCAGAAACGTATGATAACCTACGAGTCACAATAAAATTTCCAATCTAACCATTTCAATCGCCCAAAGGTAAAAGAGAAAACAATTTTTCCATCGATCCATTTTCCAGAAACGTCCAATAACGTTTCAAGCATTAATTGGACGGTTTCATCCTCTGCGAAACTTCGATACATCGCCGGCAAAACTGGATGAAAACTAGTCGAAAGATTTTTCCAAGACTTTCACTCGGAAAGGAACTCTATAACTGGCGAAACGTTGGCTGCATTTCAGATATTCGAATGTCACGACTGGTGAAGCTTAAAACCGTGGCAAAACTTATTCGTAACTCGATTCTCGGATTGACAAGTGTCAAGCGGCAGTTGAGGGAGAGGCAGATCGTCTTTAGAGATGGATCGAGGTTTAAATTGGATTTGAGTTTGCCAGCGGAGCGGAAGGAATTTACTGGAACGGGGTTTAAATTAATTTTCAGGATAATTAAACATGTTTTATAACATATATTTGATATTAAATATTTGATTTTAATAGTAATTTGAAAGATTTTGCAGAGTTATTTCAAACGAGCGAATTAATTATCTTTATTGATTTTGCTCTAAGAGAGATAGGTAATTATGTGATCAATGTTTAAAAGTTTGAAATCTAATTGAATATTTTGTAGAATTCAGAAATTCGAAAAAAGAATTAAAGAAAATTTTAATACACAACCAAGAAAATTATACAAACGCAACGTTATTATTAAAGAAAAGGATATTAAAGGGATTATTAATTTTGTTGAAAAAAGAAATTATTATTTTACAACTTCAATGTTGTTAATATTTCATGGATAATGAGATGTTTGTGGAAGATATTGTAAATGTTAATGACGTCTCATCATTGGTCTTGGCATGAAGCCTGTTATCAGAGACCAACAGGTTATCGTGCCACCTAGGAGATTCTCAGCAATTATCGTGCCCGCAACTTGTGTAATTATGTCTGACACTTGGTGGTCTTATACTACTTGTGTTGTACAAAGTTTCTATTATAGGTAATATTCTCGAGTAATTCGACTGCGAAACTTTTCGCTTTCATCACTGTATATCTATAAAAATATATCATGTCGCAAGATATTAATCCTGTTGAGTCATTTAATTTTAAGAAATTAATAAAATTGAATTTCCAAGAACTTACGTATTTCTCTTTATAATTGTACGATTATAATTTTTAATAGAAAATTTGCCTTCAATCCTTCGATCCATAATTTTTGTAAAATTAATTTTTGAAATTAATTAATTAAGCAAAGGCTTTGAAATTTTAATTTCTTTAAACGTTAACTTTTTGATCTTTTAATATTTTTATCATATTATCAGCTATAATATTAAAATAATAATCTATTAATTAATTTACAATCAAAAAATTTCCTTCGATCAAATATCAACAATTTATATATCATGGTAAAATTTTCATTTCTTATTAAATATTAATTTAATTATTCATTCATTATTTAAATTCATTCACTCCATTTACTTTTTCAAAGTATATTCAAATATGTACTTCTTTACATACACACACAAACAGGTAGAGGAATTAAGCCATTCTTTCGATCATTACAATCAATTTTCATCCCCTCATAAATATTCCAACACGAGCCATCAGTGAATTGTATCAGTTATCACGTTTGGGATCGATTTATAATCATGTCTGACACGTCACATACTCGTTCTACTTGTACCGGCTTTTGCCTATCTTTGATGTCGATTCGCACGAATAGCCGCGTTCGAACAACTATGAAAACTTTCCTCGATGCAATTCCCCATAAACTCGGCGAATGAAAGTCGTCTGACATTTTATGGAGGAGAGAGAGTGAACGTTCCATGGCCGGAACGTAATCTTTTCTGGACGATCGCGTCTATGAACTTTTGTTTTATTTCAGGATCGATAAAATGGTTTCGAAAACGTTGCGAAGCTAAAAAAAAGAGAGAGAGGAAATGATAGTGTTGGAAAATTGACGCGACGATGGAACAGTTGACTTTGTGACGTGCAACGTTTCTCGAATTGGAAATCTACGTATTATCTGTGTCGTTTTACATTGGAATCAGAGAATCGAGAATTTTCAATCATTTTTCCTCTTTCTTATTATATTCCTGATTTTGTTATTAATTTGAAGTCAGTGATATCGTTACAGTGGTATTTATCAACTATGAATGCAAGCTTTTTGTTAAGTTGAATTTATTTAAGCATATGGATTGTTAAATATGGATTGTTAAATATTGATAATAATTTTCCTCACTTCGATGGATTTTAATGATTATATCGAGAGAGATGTATTTTAAAGTATTGGAAAATTGATGATTGTTAATATTTAAACTTAATAAAATTAAAAACTATTACATTTGAAATGATCTGAAAAATTTTCATCGTGTTAGAATATAATACATAAAGTTAAAAACGATTATATTGAAGCAAATTTATATCGATATCTCATTTTTAGATTAAATTTTTATTGAACATCTCATTTTTCAAAATTAATCAATCATTTCAATTTCATCTTTATTGGATAAAATTCAAATCGAATATGAATTTTCCATAATCGACGTTTCCCCATACAATTTCTAAATAATTCAACATATATTATTGTCACCAAAAATTTGAATTAAATAATTTTCAATACATTTCCTGAAACTTTTGCGCGATATCTATCTAATTCATTAGTAAAAATATACACGAAATCAGTCGAGAGCGGAATTTAGCAATTTATCCTTTTCACAGGGCTCAACTACCGCCTTTATTCGGCATTTTCAAACAATTATAACTAATTGACTTCCCGGATTTCGCATCCTCCCCCCCTGTCCTTCTCCCCTCGAAACCGTACAAATTGAGATTTTCAATTTCCACGCCGAGTAACCCGAATTTTTTTTAATGAATTCAAACATTGCCGATCACACCGATCGATTTCGATTTTAATTCGGCGCGTGTACAATGGCGCGACATCAAAGGAAAACAGGGAAATTGTGTCAGGAGTGGCGACACGTCACGATTTTTTTTTCTTTTTTTTTTTTACCACGATCGTTCGAAGGGTTGTCGAGATTTGCAAACTCGTTACACTGAGAGAAAAAAAAAAAAAATTCATATTTTTCGCCTTGGAGATTCGAGAATTCAGAATTGGAGAGTTTTTCTTTTTTTTATTTCTCTCTCTCTCTCTTTTAA
The DNA here is from genome assembly GCF_014066325.1 of Apis laboriosa. NCBI lineage: Eukaryota > Metazoa > Arthropoda > Insecta > Hymenoptera > Apidae > Apis > Apis laboriosa. The sequence continues at coordinate 2,468,338 of NW_025223092.1, forward strand.
TGTTGTTCATTGTTAATTAAACGTGTCAAGTGGTCGTTATTTCGCAAAATTATTTACGTGAACAAAGATATAATGAAAATGTAAATTTTACATTTTGATGATGTTTGATTTTTTAATTTGTAACTTTTTAATCACAAATATTTTTCAACCGATTTATTTATTGTATGTTATTATAAATATATTGTATGTAATGTAATTATACAATTATAAACGTAGATATATTATTACATCGAGTATCAGGGAAAATTTAAATTTGCGAATTTTTAAAAAAATTTAGACAGGTTTACGATGCATTTATTATATATATTAAGATCATATATTTATTTATTTATTTATATTCATTTCATTTCACAGTTATATTTATATCATTATTTCATTGACTATTTCGTTTACATATATTTTACATATTGTAACTAAAAAGTTAAATATATTTGCATTGAAATAAGAATGATGATAAATAATCTTTTTATTAATTTTACAAAATATTTAATTGCAGACGTAATTTGAAATAATTGAAGCTAATTTTTAAAAAAATTTAGACACGTTTACGATGCATTTATTATATATATTAAGATTATATATTTATTTATTTATATTCATTTCATTTCACAATTATATTTATATCATTATTTCATCGACTATTTCGTTTACATATATTTTACATATTGTAACTAAAAAGTTAAATATATTTGCATTGAAATAAGAATAATGATAAATAATCTTTTTATTAATTTTACAAAATATTTAATTGCAGACGTAATTCGGAATAATTGAAGCTAACATCATTATTACCTTTTTTATGATTTCTGAAACGAGCAAGTTTCCAGTTTACGCAAAATCATAAACATGGAAATTTTATCACCTCGTCCTGAGGGTATTGATTCCTCGGTCGCATCGAGTCTCGAGAATGGAACGGTGTCCAATAGGAAAGTTAATTTTTACGATTAATCAATACTCATTCGTGAGAAAATTGTCTTGCTTTATTACCTACTCAACTATGATATAAATGATCGCAGGACAAATCAGAAAGTTCTATTTGTTACTGGAATACTGATAAATTCGAATATATGACGTATAAAAAAGATATAATAAAAAATTAATAAAATCGATTCGTCGATGTTTCTTGTTATGGATATTCAAATTTTATATTGAAAGGAAGATATTGTTTAACAAAATCTGTGTGTTAATTATTTATCAATGAATTATGCACACGAAATGTATCACATAAAATGAACGAATATATTAAATTAAATATTTAAACATCACTAATTAGCCGATAAATAAATTGTTAAATAAAATGTGATGAAATAATCGATGAACACGATAAATAACAAAGCCCCATCGTATGATGAATTTCCACTGCGAGCCAGTCAAAGTGGAAAACGCGATAAAAAGATCAGAAGATGAAAGCATCCGAGAGATAAAATTTTCCAAAATCATTTTAAAAAGTTCCCCCTCAAAAAAGGAAAAGAGATGAGAAACGTTTCAAAAATTACAAAAATTACAAAAATTAGAGAATCGTATATTCACGAAAATATAATTGAATATAATTTGACATCGAATTACAGAGAAAAAGATTTAAAGAATTCACGATTATTATATTTATTTCTATTTTCTATCTAGATCTAAAAAGAAAAAGAAGCTTTTGAATTTAAATAGGAAAACAAGAAACAAAATAATATATAATTCAACAAATAATGGATTAAAAACGTTAGAAAAGAAAGAAAAATATCCACGAATAATTAATAAAATATTACATTGTTTATATCTATAACGTTCTACCTGAAGGAAAGAAAAAGATCAGCGAAATAAAACGCTTCTCCCGGAACGAGAAGAAAGTTCCAAAGTTCCTCTCGACTCTGGAGGGGAAAACTCGACCCTCGATTAAGTAGCCAGGGTAACGTTTTAGGGGGTTGTTACCCTTGCCCCTCGATGCCCCTCTCCCTGTCATTCTCGCGGATATTTCAAGGTCCCTGCGAAACACGGTTAACCTAGCGGAAGATATTAGGTTCCCCTTGAAATTAGACAGTGGAAGGGGTGCAGCCCGAAAAATCGTAATAGAATCGGGGTGCGAATCGGGAACGCCGCGGAATTTCCTTTTCCCTCGAGTTTTGCGAGGGCAACGTGTGCGGTGTGAACTTTTGGATTCCAGTTGGTGAAAATATTTTTCTCGATTTCTTTTTATATTTATTTATTTTTCAATACACGAACGACAATAATTTTTATTTCCTTGATTAAACCAAAGAACGTAATAATGGATTATTCTTATATACTATGTTTTGATCATGATTTTTTTTATTTATTTATTCTTCTTCGAAATTTTGCAATTTTCATTCAATCTTTACTTTAATCTTGATTTTTTTCTTATCTTGCAAAAGATTCTCTGAAAATGCAAATGTATAATTTCACTACTCTTCCTCGTGAATTAATAATAAATCTTAACTCGTGGAATATCGTCGTGAAAAGGGATGAAGAACAATAACGAGACATCTCGCAGTTTCGAGCATCTGGAATATCGAGACTTTATTACCTAAATAATCCGCGCCACTAATCAAAGCGATCTGACTGGATAACCGCGCGAAATTTCAACCCCCTGATGAAGTTTAAACCTTTCGAAAACCTTGAATTTCACCACAATCTGACCACGTTGTCCAAAATTGCGTGTAATTATACATACTATTTTTCTCACCACTCGTATTACATAAAAACAATTTAAGAAAACCGTGCTCGTCAAATACAACGAATCAATCTTCTTGCTGTAAAGAAAAAAATATCGAGCGAGTGGTATTCGTCATATCGAAGACCGTGCCATCCACCAACTATCCGTTTAAAATACGGAACAATTCGGTCGAAATCTATCCTGGTATTGGCTCGCGAGCAATTGAACGTGTTCCAAAAAAAAAAGGAAAAAAAAAAAAAAAAAAAAAGGAAAATGTATCGTTTAAACGCAAACTACGCCGAATCGTCGCGTTGCGACGATGGATTTCGAAGCTCAACAGTCGCGAAGAATATAGGGACGCATCGATTTCGCGTTAGGGGCGGCCAATTACCGCCCGTTTGCAAACGAACCGTGTACGTATCGATGCTCCATTGATTTCCCATTATCGGATGCCGTGTAAAAAAAAAAAAAAAAAAAAAAAAAAAAAAAATACCTCCGACGAGCAACAACGGCGTGAACGAGGCCTCGTGGACGAGGCAGTGCGCTTCGTGTTCCCGTGGAATGAAGAGTTGAAGAGTTGCGCGAAACGAGGATAATGATTTTTGCATCGTCGTAATAACGTTTTTCCCTCTTCTTGGAATTTTTAAACCAGATGGTAATATTATGGTATTTAATGGTAATATTATGGTATTTAATGGTAATATTAGTTTGAAGAGGTGAAATTTTTATATACATTTATCGATTTTCGAGATTGATTGTTTCTTAATGATTGATGATCGTTTCTTGAACTTTTGGGTTAAATTAAAAAGAAAGGGTTAGATTTATATGATTTATATGATATGGTTAGATTATATGATAGATTATATGATTTTTCTCGCGAATGAATTTTCTGATTGGAGAGAGTTGATTAGTAAAAGTATTAATTTTATTTTTTGGGGGGGTAAATGAGAAGGATAATGTGAAAGAGAGAGGGGTAAAATGAAGCAAGAAGAGAATAGAGAGAGAGTAAAGAGTAATAAATATGGAAAGGAAAATTATAAGAGAAGAAAGATATTAAAGATACTGAAATGTAGAATTTCGAGGAAGCTGAATGTGGAAAAGGGAGATTAAATGCTTGGCAAGCCATGAGCCAAGTCAAAGAATAAGAATTATCGTAGGTGGGAAAGAGAAGAGAATGGAAATCGTACTTTTCCCTATATATAAAATGCGCATAATGGTTTAATTATAAAACTCTTCCTCTGAAATACCTATCCAATTAACGAATATCGAAATAATTAATCAAATTTTTATTTTTCAAATCTTTAAATATTATCAGCTACACAAAGTGTTAATATATTCGTGCAATAGATTCTTTATATTAAAACAAATTTATAATTTTATAATTTTATAATTTTAATATTATAATTTTTTATATTAAAACAAATACAAAAATACTTGATAAATAAGCCAAATCGATCGTACGCCAATTTCTCTTCATCTTTTCGAATCAACGATCTTGAAATTTGAAACTTGTTCATCATTTTTCTGCCCAATTTTAATCTTCTCTAATCAAATTCTTATTTTTCAAATCTTTAAATATTATAAAGTTATACAAAGTGTTAATACATTCGTGCAATCGATTCTATTACATTAAAATAAATACAAAAATATCAATATAAATAAATTATTCGCAACTTGATAAATAAGCCTCGATCGTCAAATTTTACATTTCTCTTCATCTTTTCGAATCAACGATCTTGAAATTTGAAACTTGTTCATCATTTTTCTGGCCAATTTTATAAATTATAATATAATATAATAATAATATAAAATCTTCTTCGAATTATAAAGAATGCTTCCAATACGTCTTTTTCTAAACACTAAATGAGGATCAAAAAGATATATTCGATTATGGAATTCTAAAATCCTCCGTGGACAATAGAGAAATACAATTCCTCTTCTCCATTAAAATTCACAAGTAGCAGAAAATATTTCCACCCTCCCTCCATTCCATTTCGTTTACCGCTGTTTATCTCGTCGAGTATTCATCCGCAACGTGTCAACAGTTGCAATTATCTCCTCACACTCCATCTAATCGCTCCTGTTATTTACCAAAAAAAGCAAAATGGTTACCTATAATATTCACGTTCCCGTTTTTCCTACCCATCGATGTTGTTTTTACGAACAACAATGATTACGAATCTTTTCCTTCCATTTGGAAAGAGACGTGGTCTCGTGATCTCTTTGTCCCGGGTGTAAGCCTGTTATTCTAGTAACGAACGCGCGCCATTGTTCCACGTTTTGCGGCCTCGTGAATTCGTTACCTGTACGAAGTAAATTCGCCACATTTTCGAATGTGTGTCAAGCTTCGAGGGGGGGGGCTTTTGGCCTATGTTTTTACGAAGATCGGTTTTACGGAGCGTGAAACCTTGTTTCGAACGGAGATGGAAATAGATATGGAAGTAGGACGTTTTCATGTTTTGCAAAACTTTCGTTAATTGTTTTTAATGCGAGTTCCTTTTTTTTTTTTTTTTCTTTCTTCCACGCGTGGATTGTGAAAAACTCGGAGCGGAAATTTGAAACTTGCTCATCATTTCTCTGGCCAATTTTAATTTTCCTCGAATTGATACGTCTTTTTCTAAGCACAATGAGGATCAAAAAGACATATTCGATTCGTATCGAATTTTAAAATCCTCCGTGGACAATAGAGAAATATTACTTTCATTTTCGATCATATATCGAGTCACGGATAGAATTAAATACAATTCGTCTCTCCTTTTTTCGGATTCATCCTTTTTAACGAAAACAAAACGACGATCTATTTAACGAATTATCCACGGTTGAAACGGAAATCCTCGTCGATTTTTTTCTCTCCATCTGGGGGAAAAAATGAATAAAAAGGAAATGGAGAAATTGACACGTACATACATATATATACATATATGAAAGATGCACGCCCCAAAATCGCGAATTGAATCCTGTTTTCGCCTCGTGTTACTTTTTAAATTTATGTTTACCGCGGAAAGGTGGAGGCCGCCTTAATTAAAAGCAGCACGAGCGGCGCGCATCGCTCGCTATTACACGCGAGCCCGCGGTTTAATTAATTCACCGACGTTAAGGCTGCGCCCCGTTATCCGAAGCAAATATTTCGGAAGCGCCTAGGCGAATCTCTAATCCGCGCCACGTATCATTACGTCGCTTTTACGTCGAATCAGACGATAATTTCGAGCCGGAACACACCTGCGGATTTCAACGTTTGTAATTCTCGAGAAATAATCGCGTTACAGCTGCTGTCCCAGCTTTCCATTGCTTTAATTTCTCGACGAGAAATGAGATCTTGGAGCAACGAATCGTCGAACGAAATTTTATTTCTTTTTTCGAAGAATTCGTGGATAAATTATAAAGTTAGCTCTGTGTTTGTAATTCGATGAAATGAGCTTGGGATAATCACATGTTAGCTTCGACTAACATCATCGTCTTCAATTATTGAAAGGATGAGACACTTGTCGCTCGTTCGTATCTGTTTTGGAGAAAACAGGGAAAAATAAAAATAAATATTAAAATTTTATTAATCATTATAATTTCATCAAAACGGTATACGAATATTTTATATAAAGGAAGGAAACAATTAGAACACGTTTACTCCTCGTAATAAATCAATTTCGCGCCAAAAAGAAATGAAAGAAGAAGATTCGTATTATCGTTCCAAATTAATCATTAGAATTTCATCAAAACAGTATACGAATATTTCCAATCCTTTCATAATGAAGAAAACAATTAGAACGCGTTTACTCTCTCGCAATAAATCAATTTCGCGCCAAAAAGAAATGAAAGAAGAAGATTCGTATTATCGTTCCAAACATTCATCGTTCACGAACGAATGAAGAATAACCCGAATAATAGTCGCGATTTTCGGACGATTCACCGTGGGGAGAAAAGAGAAAGGAAGGAAAGGAAAAGGAAAAAAGAAGGCGACAAAGGGATAGGAGCGGAGGCAGCGCGGAGGCACTAATTTAAATCAGTCGTTGGCTGGATCTTGCAGCCGGAAATTGCCAGAGATGCGAAAGTCGCGTCGGCCATTACTCCCGCAATCGTAAAAGAAGTGGCGGCCTGGGTCGGGCGGCCATGTTTACGGCGTCGAGATTCGAGAAGGGAACGTGAAAGCACACCGACGAAATTACACGGGGCGAGCCGCGAAATGATAGCGCGCCGGGACACGTTAATTTTGCCCCTCGAAATTCCTCCTCCTCCTCCACCTGCCTCCCTTTCGTTCTCTCCATCTGAAGAGAGGAGGAGGGGGAGGACGATGCTCCCTTCGAGCGTCGTCTCTTGAATCGGTTGACTAGCGTTATGCACGAGGAGGTTAGAGAGCAACGATCGATTTTTCGTTTAGATTGCGATAATGAAAATTAGGGGAAAAAGAGATGTGATTTGGATGGAGTTGTAGATGGAGAGGCGATTTTGTGATTTGGATATATAGCAAGGTCTGTCTGTAAGTGTTATTTTTTGGTTCAAGTTGATTGATTGTGTAAATGAAATGAGGGATGATATGAGATTCAAATTTTTATTATTTGTGTTATGGATTAAAGGGTGATTGATTTTAGAATGTACACGGAATTAGGAATATTTAAATTTTATTAGAATGTATTTATTTTTCTATATGAGAGATTGATTATAGGATATTTAATATTTAATGTTCATTGGTTCAATATGATATATTTGATAATTGTAACCAAGAGCTTGTGATGCTGTCAGCGCGTACGAAACACAAGATATCTTGTCATCAGTCTCTGACTGTGAAATACGAAATGCGAGATATCTCATCATCCTTGTGTAATTAATTTGAGGAATGAAACCGTTGATACGATGATATGTGGTTAATATAATATAATATAATTATCGATGGATATTAACGTGATTATAATATAATTTTCCAGAAGAATTTTAGAATCTTTTTATGAATGCAATATGAATGAATTGCAGTTATATCTTTTACGCACAAACTATTCAATTGTATTGATTAAAGATGGAAAATATAAAACGTGAAATTTTGCAATCTGAACGCGTTTTTCTCTTTTAAATGAATAAAGAATTCATTTTCTAAAATGAATAATAAAAAGAAAAGGAGTAGAAGAAAGGATCATAAAAAATTTCACAACGCTACTAATAAAGAAACAGACGTTCTTCTGACGAAATTCTTTTCTTTTAATAAAAGAATTTGAAAGCGTAATTAAATACAGAAAAATTCTAATTTACAATTGCAGTTATTAAAGAAACCAAGGTAGTTTGTTTGAATTAATAAAGTGCATATTTTCCATGGTACAATTAAATGCAAAACAATACGCATCATAAAATTGTAAAAAACTCTCTTTCTCGCGAGGAAGGAAAAAAAATCAACGTGCACGAATCCTTTTATTAATTCTTCTGAAAAATATCTATTTACCATATTTTCCCTCCTTAATTCATTATATCGTCAAAATTTCGACACTTTACTAATATCCACTCTTCTTTTATTTCATATTCGAAAAAAATAAACTTTTATCTTTTCTCTTAATCTTTTCAAAAATTATTCTTTCAATTAAAAAACTTTCTCACAATCAATATTATATACATCCTCCTTAACCTCTTAAATCTTTCTTCGAGTTAAACTCATAATAATAATAATAATAATAATAATAATAATAATAATTTCGTTGCCAAAACGACCCTATTACGATTCCTCCATTAAACGGAATATTACACACGATCTCGCGTCCATCAATCTTCACGAGACGTGAAATCTTCCAATCACGGCGAGGAAAGGGGGTCGTATAACAGGGAGAGGGAGGGAAAAATGCCCAATTTCCCGAAGCGCAGGAGGCAGCGCATTGTCGCGGAAACCGAAGGGAAATAATAAGGTCGGTGCCAATAAGAGGCTCGGAGTCGTTCGTCCCTTAACAGCCAGTCTTTATTGTATCCCTTCCGCCACGGTGTGCGGGGAGAAACGAGGACGGGTGTGGAGGATCTGAGACGCGTAATGATAGCCGGGGTGCGTTAATGTGGGCCCACGACTATAATAAAACTGCAAGGAGGGTGGTCCATCGTGCAGCACCCGCTTTCTCTCCCTTTCAACGTCTCCCATTAGTTCCTCGAAATGGAATCCCGCGACTGTGAGAAGAGATGGCTTTGTAGAGGCGACCGATGTTGCGCTTCATACAGCGGGGGAAAATGGGAATTTTTCTCTGTTTCTCTCTATTTTTGTTTTTGTATTTTATTTTTATTTGCGTATTTCGTTCTATTTTTAATCGATAATTTCGTAAATTAATGATTGGCAATTGGGTAATAATGTCTCTGAAATTGTGGAATAAAATAATGATTATCTTTTCTTGTAAATTATTATAATTTCAGTATCAACGATTTTAAATATAGTTGCTTTTTTCAACCGTCTAAAAAATATTTCAAGCCTCTTTAACTTTATTATTGAGGTAGTAATAAGGCGAATAATAGCGATTAGAGTGATTATCATTTATGTAACGTGTATCTTCCAAGCTCGATTTCTCTTTTATTTTATAGATACTCTAGGAAAAATAAAAAATCAGGTTACTATGGTTAACGAGATAGAATGGATTTTTTCCAGAACATTTAACAATGGTGCATAACATAATTGAGATACTAGGAATGATGATGAAAATTTAACTCGAAGATTGGGGTATAAAAACTTACTTAAATTTTAAAATAACATGTTACGTATAATAAAACTTATTTTACAATGATGAATTACAAATGAAAGATGAAAAATTTATTTCAATTTGTTATTGTTAAATGTTGCTTTTGAAGCAAGAATAAAAGAAACGAATTAATTCCTTTTCAGAGTTTTCCAAATTTATCTTTTTCGTTTCCCAAAATAAATTTCGCAAGAATCGACGTTTTAAGGCTACTTTACGAGGGCACTTGGCCCGAAAATTATCGCGTCCAGTCTATGGACGGTTCGCTCTGTTTGCTCTCAAAGCCATCGTGACTTGGTCATACAGCAAATGTGTTTGCACAATGGCAGTGGATGCACGGAAGAGTCATTAACGCTTTGCACGTGTGTTCAACAACGCCTAGAGCATTCGTTGCGGCCAATTGCCGCTGCCGTCATCGATTGTATTTGCATTGACTTGTTCATAAACGGTCAGCCATGGCCGTCTAACTGCCAGCGTCCGATGATTGTCCAGGTGGGCTTCATTATCGTATGCGAGTGCTTCTTTCCGTTCTCTCTGTTGTATTATTAGATCAAACGAAATAATACGATTGTTTGTGCAAATTGAAATTTCTATAATTAGATTGAAAATATGATTCGCGTTATATTGTGCATTCTATAGATATATCATATATTTTTGTGAAATATTTATATGAATATATATTTTCATGATATCGAATTTGTTCACATTTATTGTATTTCACATATTTGAAATCAAAATTGGAATGTTTAATATTTCATCGTATCTTGATTTTTACTTCTATTTTTTTTTTTTTTTTTAATCTTTCTTCTTTGGTATACATCTATTATGGGGGAGAAAAAAATGTATGGAAATAAATACAAGTGAAGAAAAATCGACATACGAAAAGAATTAGAGATCCTCGAGCAGAAATCTTGCTTTTTTTTTTTTTTTATCCTGTGTCAGGATTGCAAAATCAAGCCGATTGTCTTCCTTTTCTTTTATTTTGTCGGTTAGTAACTATATTTTTTTTTTTTTTTTTTTTTTGGCTTTTATCGGTGGCCGCGCTTTAACTCGCTTTTAATTCGTTGCTGCTCTTTTCGTGGATCGTTCGCTGATCCAAACCGTGTTTTGGAACTTGCTGAATTGTTCTCCCTTTTCTCTCTCTCTCTCTCTCTCTCTCCCTCCACGGTTCTTTCGGGGTAATTGTTTTTTGGGCAAACGGAAAACCGTGGTTTACTTTTTACTCGCAAATTTCTGCATTCATTCCTCGCCGACGACTTTTGCCAAATGTTCTCGGTGCACGATAATTGAGTTTTTCCGTATGAATTTTAAAATTAGAGTTGATGAAGCCAGATACTTGTGCTTGGGCGTATAATCAATAAATACACGTCCCCCATTCCACATCAATAATAAAAAGTTTTGAAAATTTCATGAATTCGAGATTTTCATTTAATTTTTTTCAACACGTATGGATTTGCAATTTAACTTTTTTATACGAAGGATTTTATTGCGTTGACATTTTATACTTGTCACATTATTTGGGTAATAAAAAATTGGAGAAAAGAACAGTTAATATTCTGTATTTTTATAAGGGAGATTTCTTTGATATTATAGTTTTTGGAATTAATAATAAGGTGAAAATTTAAAAAAAAATATAATAAATTTGTCTTCCATCTGTGATAAACAAAATTAAATTTAACAACAGTAATTTATATATCTCTTGTTTTTAAAAAATCATATTTTTCAATCGTTCCAAATTTAATTGAACACTCTCAATTAATAAAAAAACAAATAAAATTGAATTTGTTTTGACTTTTTCTAAACGATTCTTCAAAAATCCAAGTTTAAAAAAATATTATCAAAAACTCTTCTGATCAATTCAAAACGATAAGAATAAACTGTTTATTAAGAATTATTTTAAAATTACGAAAAAAAGATTTCTATAAACCATCTCCTTTGGAAGATTAAAAAAGGAAATGATTCGATAACAATTTAATATATTTTAATAATTTAATACAATATTTAATAACATTCCATCTCTATAATATTTTATCTCTAAAAATTGTTCCTTTTTTCTAACTTGGAATTAACAACAAACCATTTGGTTCATCATTTGCTATATAATACTACTATCAAAGCATGAAACAACATTGTTCATGCAATATAGACAACACGTGTATGTATGTGTATATGTGTGTAGAAGAGGAAACGTTGAATAGAGGGGTACGCATAATCATGAGTATAGTTATCGTGAGGACGCATTAGGCTCGATGGTTCCTGCTATGATAGGCTTTCAGGATTAATACAGTATGTGGTACGATCTTCTGATTGAACCGGAATATCTCTATGATACGAGTTCGAGATCACGATTATTGCAATTACATAACCACTACTGAGCATGATAGCTTGGAGTTCAATTTGCTTTCTCTTAACTGCAAATATCTCGTTATATCTCTCATATTAAAAATTCGATAGAAAGCTGAGTGGTTAAAAATTAGTGGGAAGATTATTATGGATATTTTTGCAATTAATTTGTTATTTTATTTATATATGAGACATAAGATATAATATCTTTTTGTTCTTAAATATCATTTAATGTTTTTGTCTTTTATAAATCTGGAAGAAATTATATTTCAAACTCCATTTATTTAATTTCTTTTATCTGTTGAAAATATATTTGAAAAATAATTTTCTTGTGAAGATTGAAATTGCTTTAATCATAATATGAGAATAAAAAAGAGAAAAAAAAACTTAATTTTCAATTTTTCTTATACTATATTATATCTTACATAAAATAACATTGTAAATAAATACTACATTTTTCTCTTTAAAAATAAATTATCAAAGTAAATCTTCATATCAAAGAAATTAATTATTTTATATCGTTTATACGAAATTTCTATATTTTTATTATAATTTTTTCCATCCAAACTATATGTAATGTTTAAATTAAATGTGAATTGTATAAAGCAGAATTTTTACAGAAAAAGATTGAAGTAACGGAATGACAATGAGTTTGCAAGAAGTAGTTTCTTCCGTGTATAGTCAGACAACTTGGTTCAAGACTAACAAGTCTTTCTTGAAAAGTCAAGTTTATTTCTAAACTTTTCTTTTTTTCTCAAATTCTTATCGCATATTTCTTTAAAAAAAAAAGATTCTGTTTATTACCACCCTGATAAACATAAAATATAATCTAAAATATACATAATGCCTTAACTTTTAAATAAGAAATTTTTGATCAATAATACGAAATTTAATATTTTAATGAATTCAAAATAATTCGTTATAAAATATTAAAACGTTGTTACACAATATAACAAGTTTATACTATATATTTCCACGAATAATATTATACTTTTCTACGATATTCGACCCGTATCCATGAAATTCTCATTAGACATAATGAAATAGTTTCATATTCCTTTGTCCAGCCTGGAAACCCTGGCAAGGAATATATTTTAGTTAAATCTCTATAATGATAAATTCTAACTTTGTGTTAAAATTAAAGCTGTTAGTTAACGATCCTTCTACTTGCAATATCTTTCATACCTGTCACGTCAAATTTAATATTTTCCAAAAAAAAAAAAAAAAACCTCCAAAAGTAACCATTTCCCATTTATTAATAAAAGAATTTTTCTCTGTCAAAATAAATTGCGCCATTCGACGAATAATTTTTTTTAAAACAACTTTTTGATCAATTCAATAGAACACGAATAGAAGATTTACGATGTTGATCGAAAGAATTCTAATCAAAGATTATTTCCTTTGAATTTCATAATCCAAAATATCGAAAAATCGTGTTTTAACATAAGATAAAATTTCGTCGATAATTTTTGCAAATAGTCCTGCACAAGTAAGCGGATTCATTTTCCTTTAACCGTACACGTGGGATCGTTAAAACGGCCATTAGGCGGGCATAATATTCGTCAGTTACTGCACATCGTCCATAAATTTAGTCCATGAATGTATCCTTCCCTGTGTGCACGTCAGCGGAATTTTGGAACGGATGTCTACTCGTATGTTCTTCCAATGATCCTCATTAATCGCGATTCGTTGTGATACAAGTACAAATATTGTACGATTTTTGCATCAATCTGATGGAATTAAAATTGAAAAAAAGAAAAAAAAATCAGTTGGATTTAATTGCTTCGATTTAATCCAGTTGGCAGATATATAGTTGTTTTCTCTAATTGAATTAGCTTATCGGTTTGTTGAATTTATAACGATATATTGGAAATTATTTGAACGACACCTATGGGACTAAATCTCTGGTTGGATAAACGAATGGCTGGTTAATTCGATAATATTCCGTATTTATAGGTTGTAAATAATATGTGTAATTTTTTATTTATATAAAATTTGGATTATCGACAATGATTCTTATTAATATTCGGACACCGTGCGAAATTCGTGAAATTATTCGCTCGCGATAATATTGAATTTTATGGTATAGGGGAAATATAAATTTCGTTTATTCGTTGCGTATATAATTTTTAAACAGTAATAATTAAATATTATAATATTATATTATTAATTTTAAAAATTATATTATATTATTAATTTTTAAACAGTAATAATTAAATATTATCAAAAATTAAATATTATCAAAAATATTCCAGATTTTTTTTCCATTACAGTCCAGATAAATTAATTGAATTAATATATTTCTTGTTTATAAGTGTACTTACTTGTACATTTATTTGTAGAATATATTTTATATGCATGTTTCAGATTTATCCATTTTTACGAAAAAAGAATAATTTAAATATTAAATAAGTCTCATAAAGTCGCATTAGAAATTGTTGAAAACGGTTTGACTTTTTTCCTGGAAACGCGTGATACGAGGCCAGTGCCAGTGTAAGATAGTGATGAATCATCGTTTATAACCAATGCACAGATGTTTAGTCGGTTGTAGGTCAGTCAGAGCGATACAGAATAGTTAAAAATTGATATTAAACAAGAATGAAAGAATCCTTGCTTTCACTTCACTGTTATTTTGAATAAATGTTATTTTCAATAATATGTTATAATAATTTTAAGATAATAATTTTAATTGAATTTTAAAATATTATATTACATTTTAATATTACGTATATTTGTAATTTATCATCGTGTTAATAGATTATCATAATTGGACAATAATTGTAATATTTATTTAATAATATTACTATTAAATAATCCCACCATTTACTGAATAATTCAACATGATGCAACGATAAGAAAATAAAGATAAAATGATTCAATTCAAAAGAAAAATAATACAAGACGAAACGATTTTAACGATATATCTTTATTTCTTTAAAAATCCTCGTTTCCTCAAAACTTCTTCGCCTTATTTTTGCATACGTACATAAAACTTCTCATAATATTACGTCTCAAGTGCGCGTGAAAAAAAAAAATAACTTTTGTTTCAGGTGAGTGATGCAACCTAACTCGACAAACTAATGAATTCTGATTGCGGCTGGTCAAAGTTCCATAAAAGTAAGTAGGATAGAAGCACGAGAGTTCTTCCAATACTCGTTGGACAACTCGATGTCGCGGGTATTACATTTCAGATAGCGAGTTTGAGGCGAAAAGTTTCGAACGAAGTAATTCTTCCATGGATAGACGAGCGAGCAAACTCATGTGCACTTTTCCAATAACGTTTAAATTGTTTGCCCCGTTTGTACTCTTAAATTCGGTGGTTATGATTCTGTGGTCTTTTTTCTTTTCTTTTTTTTTTTTTTTTTTTAAGCGAGGAGAATAAATTAAACTTCATGCGTTTATGAAGTTACGAAAAAAAAACTCTTGTTGGACACATTTTGCCTGTAATAAAATGAAGAGATGATAACTCGATATTAAATTATTTAAAATAGTTTTCTATTGTTCTTTACGAATGGCATAAAAGTAATTTTATTTCGTACAAATAAATCATTTTACAGTTTGACAGTTTATAATTAAGAAATTATCCGTTCTTTTTTTTTTATTGATCAAACCTTGAATTTGGAAATTTTTCTATGCCAGTCTTCATGACATCAGAGCACATTTGATGAAACATTCAGAATTATTCAAATAAATATTTTAGTGGTTACTTTTTACACAAGCTTGCAAAATATATACTTAATAAACAAATATAAAATATAAATCGTTCTCATAATATAAATTTATACAATTTATATTCGTAAACTTATTTTAACTCACTGCATTATATTTTTTGTTTGTTTTTAAATTATATACAGAAGGAAATATAATTATTTAAATGGCTGGTGATTCGTTGAATTATCTTACTACAATTTTGGCGGAAATTTTTGCGAAGAGAAATTAATTTGTCGTGGTTGAACGATACTTGCCGTAAATCAGGCTAATTTATGCTATGAAATAATGAGAGCTAAAGAAAATGAAACACGGCAGCGAGACGATGGCTAACAAGGTAAACATAATAGGCCGCTTCATTTAATTATATTTTCCATTAAAACAGCATCTTCTGTGCTTATAATGTTGCAACCTGATCCAGATGTAATGAAGAAAGATGAATTATAATTAGGCAAGGAAAAAGGGCAAATATTTATTTATTCGTGTTATTTTCATAACGCCTCAAATTTTTCTTTCTTCTTTAATTAATTTCTTCTTAAAAACAAATATACAAAAAATAAATTGAAAATACTTGGAATAACTTTTCAATCATAAATTAATGGAATATCTTGCTACACTATCAATTTTTCATATAGATTAAAAAATATATATATATATTTTTTTTTTAAATTTAATAAAATCGAACGTTTCGTTACTTATAACGAATTATAACACATAATTACTTCAAGCAACGAATGCTAAAAGTTTTATCTATGAAAGTTTACCTCGCTCATGAATTAACTCCACTCTGAATTCAATTTACCGTAATGTAAAATACAAAATTAAACTTCCGTATAAATACTTCGAATCGAAACAAATTTGTATTTCAATTTCTAATAAAAAAAAAAAAAAAGAAGAAATCTTAAACAAATACAATTGCTCGAAGATCATCGTTGAAATGACATTCTATACGCCATAATGAATAACTTCGAAACTCGTCGTTAGAACATCTTCCAACATAATTCCACGATAATTATATATACAAAAATAAATTACCGTGAAATCGTTATTATTACACTCAACAACGACGAGGATACTATTACCTTCTTCCCCCTCCCCCTGAAGTGACAGAAGATTACAAACGAGTATTCCAATTCTCCCTACTACCCTCCGTTTATGAATTTCCCCGTCACGATACAACAATAACCGCGGATTCAACAAGGGTTGGTTGTTGGCTGGGAGCAAAGAAGCAGGAGGTCATGTTCCCGCCTCCCTTTGTACGCCCTTTTGCATAAAGCATTGCCACCGGAGCGAGATCAGAGAATCCCTTTTCGAGGCCGTTGACAAGGATATATTCGTATTATTGGTACGTCGGTCTTTACGAGTTTCCAACGCGCCCTCTCTCTTTCTCTCTCGCTCATACACACGAAAAAGAGAGAGAGAGAGACTCCCGGTGATCGATGGTCGAAAAGGTGCGATACGCAGAAGAATGGAGCAAAGAATTGGAGAGAGAGAGAGAGAGAGAGAGAGAGAGGGGTACAAATGAAACGGGACGATCGACGTTTCGTCGATGGCTCTTTCAATATTTTTTAATCGGAAGGACGGTTTTAATAGGTATTTTTATCATCGCAAATGGATGTTTTTCAACGGCTGGTGTTTCTTTTTTTTTTTTCTTCTTCTCCGTGTAATAATAATAATAATAATAATAATAATAATAATAATAATATATTGGACACAATAGGAGAGAATAAATCGTTGACAGGGAATGAAATTTTGTTTGTAAAAGATTTCTTCTTGTCCGGCTCGATTGTTTGATTATCGTTAACCGGGAGAGTTTCGAGATTTCTCGAAGCGGAATGAATGGTTGAATTGTTATTTGTTGTACCTTCGAGATTAAGAGACGACACGAAGGAAGAAATTATATAATTTGTTTGGTAAATATAATACGTATTAGCATAATAATCTTTCGTTTATACGAAGAGGAATCATCTTATTGTACTGTTTGACGTTGTAAATAACGAGAACAATAACATCGTTTGAAGAACATGAAAATATATATATGATCAAAATAAAAATTTGAGAGAAGAATTATTTACGTTGAATATGGGATACGTGGAAATAAAAATTAATTTATTCAATCAAAGTATTTAATTAATATTTATCATATTAAAATTATACTTACAATTTGTCATTACTTTCGTAATGTTAATAAACAAATTTATTAATAATTCAACAATACTTAGTATCTTGCAGTATTTCCTCCCCCGCAATTCCACCACGATTCTCGACGTAGAATAAACCATTATTGCCATCGGTTTAACGGTTCCATTCAATCCGTTCGATCACAGAACGAACGGTTCACGGTCTTGGTCTCTAAACAAGAGCTTTTTCGATTTTTCCACCATTCTTCCCGGTTATTTTCGTTGCATCGAACCTGTCGCGGCTGGAAGATTAATCTTTCCAAGGGAAAAAAGTGTCGAAGCGGGAACAACGTTCTTCACTCCATAAAGCAACGCGGTCTCCGCGATACACAGAAAAGAAAAGAGAGAAATATCGTTGAAAGTAATCGCGTCCAAGTCCCGTTCATCGTTCCGTAGCGACGTATATGCCAGTATACTTCGTATACTTCGCCTCTACGTGGCAGAGTTGCATTTGCATAAAAGCGAAGAAACAAGCCAAACACGATTCAACTGTTCAACAACCAGGGGGAAGATTGTAGAATCTTCGTAGGTCCATCTTTCATTTTTGAGATTGAAAAATGACGATTTTCGAAAAGAGAATTAAGATTATTGGTTTTGGGATTAGAAAAGAATTATAACGTATTATTATTATTCTCTGTTCTTCGTTGCTTATTCCATCTTTGTCTCATTTTGTCCGATGTGAAACTCAAACTGCTTATAACGTAGCTTCAATTAATATTTCAACGAATATATATTCAAACATTCTGTGTGAATGTGCTTCTTGCATTGTACATTTTTCATTTCAGTTATACGTATATGCATAATATAACAATCGTATTGTGTGTAACAACGCAAGAAAGATATTGTACGTAATTGCACGATCTAATTTCAAATTTGGTGAATAAGTTGATGGTGGATATGCGGAATGAAATATATTTTTTAAAAATTTCTAAATGAGGAAACACAAATTTTTATGTTGTCCCCGTTTCTATTTTCTATAAAAATATGCATTCGCAGTGTAGATATTTGAATATGAATTAAAAGTGGGGATGTAGAATTATCCTTATTCAGCTGCGATGTTGTAAAGGAGAGATGCTTTAAATGGGATTCGTAATGGATGGCACATTGTAATTATTTCAAAAATAGAATCTTTCTTTCGATGTAGCTACTTATTATAACATGTTGGATCTAACGTAAAATCGTTAACGATTCATAGTTTCATATATTTAGGATATATAGAAAATTTATTGTTTTAAATATTTACATTATATTTATCAATTATTATACATGGATGGAACGTGTCATTTATCTATTTAATGGTAACATAATACGTCGTATGATCATGTGTAGCAGATATGGATGTCGTCATCATTATACCTAACCTCACTTTTCTGCATTATTGTCGTATAATTCTGAATAAAATATATAGGAAATTTATTGTTTTAAATACAATTTATATTTATCAATTATCATGCACGGATGAAACGTGTCATTTATCTATTTAATGTAGACATAATACGTCATATGTAGTAGATATGGATGTCATCGTCATTACACCTAACCTCACTTTTCTTCGCTAGTGTCGTATAATGTCTGAAATGAAAAACGATGTAATAAATTTAAAGTTTACCGTAATAAAATTTTCATATTTGTATAATTTTATATAAAGAAAATTGTTATACTTAACGAAATACTATTTATCTTGTTCTATTATGTTATTTATTGAATAGAAGAAAATCTATCTATCTAAAATATATACTTTTAAAGCAATTAACGGAGAAACTTACCAATAAACGCATTATGAAATGAAACGAATCGACGAAAACGAAAAAAAAAAAAGAGAGAAAAACGAAGAAACCAATTACATCCAATGAATTTCACGAACATTCAACCGAAATACTTAAAATCTACGCGACACAGGTCGTTCTAACGATGAAATCTCGTGTTCGGCTAACAAATTGCTTCAAATGAAAATGGCGCGAGCGTTTTAGAATGGTGGAACAATACCACCATTCTCATTTTCCGCCGTGAATTCAATGATAAAGGGTGGCACGTTTAGAAGGGTAGTTTACAATCCACGTGAAAAACAGCGTTCCGCCGTGGCTTGTCTACGCCGGGCTTGGACTTTTCCCCTCTTATTTCGACGCGTGCGCTTGTTAACCCCTTTACAAGCGACCGCTATTTCGTGGTGATCGTACCCGGAAACCAGCGGGACTCGTGTCGAGGAAATGGGGGCGCGGAGGAAGTCGAAACTGATGGAATTCGCTTTAAAGCTTCCATCGTCGCGATTTCTCCTCTTGCCCAATTTTAGACGAAATTAATAAAATAGTAGAATAACCATCGATAATTAGTACTGGATTAATTCCAAGTATTGAATCGAGCATTTTTTATAAATATTATAAATATTTGACGATACATAATAAAAATAACAACGAAACGTAAAACAAATTTTTGAGTCTCTTTTTATATAATATTCAAATATAATATTCAACTTCCAACACTTTATTATTAAATAAATTTGCAAAATCCGTAGATGGAGAACCCATTGATTGGCTATAAAAAGATTTTTTTATAAATATTTGACGATACATAATAAAAATAACAACGAAACGTAAAACAAATTTTTGAGTCTCTTTTTATATAATATTCAAATAATTTTATTATTAAATAAATTTGCAAAATCTATAGATAGAGAACCTATTGATTGGCCATGAAAGGATTAAATCTGGTTTAAATCTTTGTTCGCCTAATTTCCAACCAACTTCGAATCCCACCAACTCGTAATACATTACAAGATGTAATACAAAACCATGACGAGGTGAATCTCCAATTTAGTAGCTCTAAACGACGTCCATTATCCTTTGATCGATACACATAATACTAACGAAGACCGACGACACTTACGTGAAAACCTGAACCACAGACTTAGCGGGCGCATCCCTTTATATCTACGTAATCCCTCTCGCAACATCTGCAACCCGCTTCAACCCGCTTCTGCATTATTAAGCATCCCGTAAATCGTAAGTACTCTTATGCGCCAGTTTATAGGCCAATTTAATCTTTGAGCGAACATCTCGATATCAATAAAGAAATATATTGATTTTGTAATAGTAATTCAGATGCATACATATGTTAGATATTTGTAAAATTTGCACGTTGAATTAAAAATCATCCAACTCTGAATTATCGATTAAAGATCGCGGTCTTGTTAAAATGTTTAAAAGATATTTATAACTTTGAGGTCATATCTTGTGAACTTAACTTAATAGTGAGGACTACGATTTCTATCGAAATTGTGAGAGCATCGATCAAAATGGTAGCCGATGACTGGACACGTCAGCTGGAATTTAATTAAATCCCGTTAACGAACGTATAGAGACGTCACGAAGTTCTGTCCCTCAGAGTTGAAGCTGTTCTTAATTCCAACTATGGAAGTTCCAATCGGTAAGTGTTATTGAAATTAGGAACCACTCGAACTCTTAGCGACAGTTTCTGGCTAGCTTGACCAATCTCTCGAGTTTCCACTATTTTGCTTCCATTCTTTGAGAACGAATGCTCCGTTATATTGGATATATTGGACTTTAATTTAAAGGATGATTGTTGTAAAATATTATTCAATTGTCTTTTCTTATACAAGATACAATTTTGATTGATTAGATATGTCTAAATACATTCTCTTTTAGAAAAGAGAAAGCTTCTCCTGACTTTGCTATTACAATATATGCTAGGAGAAATTAACTAACTTCTTTCTTTCTATAAATATATCCAACAATCGTTTAGATTTTATACAAAATAGATATCCCTTTCATCTAAACAATATTCACAAATTTGTTAATTAATTACCAAATCCTTTTCCAATATTTTTACCTCAATTTTAGAAAAGAAATTTTAAAACAATTTCCAATATTATATAATAAATTTAAATAAATCACCAAGAGCACAATGAATTTTACTCTTACTTCTAAATATTATTATATATAATTATATATTATATATTATATATTATATATAATAAATATTATATATTATATATACTTACTTCTAAATATTAAATTCTTTAACTAAGATATTTCATACAAAAAAAAAAAACGAAACAAATTTACTTTTCCAAATGCTTCCCTCCAAACCTCTTCTAAGTTTATTCTTCGTCCTTCCGAATCCCTTCTCTCCCCCCTTTTCTCGTCGAAACAATATTCGATTCGCCCATTTTTCGCCCAAGAACAAAACGAGACGAGCCGTGTTCATAGCTTACAGCTTCTTCCCCAGATACTTGGAACGGATCCCCCCATCCCCCGATGGAAAAGGAAACAAAGCTGCACGGGACAGGAAACGCGATCGAGGCAGGATCGAGGCGAAATCGAATTCACCACGTGCGCGCGCGCGCGCCAAGTAAGCGCTTTAGGAAGTGGCGGTCGGTATACTCGGCTGGGCCGGACATGCACTCGATGTCGGTGCATCTATTGCCAGCCCTGTTCGAGGCGCGACGAACGTGCGAATACCCGTGTCAAAACGACCCCCCACACCACCCTCGGCTGGTCAAGTGCGCGCTTACACCGGGCCACGGGGAAATTATCGGTAATTACGGGTAATGCCGGTGATGAGACGTCCATCGCAGATTGCGTCCGGTGCTTTTGATTCCATGCGAGACTTCTTTGGTCGAAGTGAGGGCTTCGAGTGTCTCTCGTTCGGTAATTGTTTGGATAGAGGATTTTTTTTGGAAGCTTTGTTTCTTGGAAAAAGTTTAAATAGTAAAGATGGAACTTTTTAGGAATATTTATCCAAGTTTGAGTGTTTGTTTTGTGTTTTTTGTAATTTGTCGAATTTCTAAATGATAAATAGATATGTATGTGAGAGTATATGTATATATAGTGTGACGAGTAGAATATAGGATGTTGAAAAATATAATTTTTAATCATTTTTATAATTGGAACATTGAACGAGGTTTGATTAAGTTATTTAGAGTTTAATACGGTTTCTGTTTAATATTAATAGGAATATAATATGAAAAGTTTGTTCTCTGGAAAATTGAGTTTTAACATGTTCAAATATTTCAAACAAGGATTAATCAGACACATGAATTTTTAAATTAGATTTTCTGTAAATGAAACAATTTTGTTCTACATTTCTAAACTTGATTTCATAGACAGAAAAAGAAGGAAGAATGTTATGAATAGGTCTTGGATAGGATTGATAAAACAAGGTAAAATAACGAGATCATGTTGGTATATAAGGATAATAGGCATTAAGTAATTACTCAAATTAATTATCAGAATCGTATAAAGGATACTTCATCCTGTTATTTTACTTAATTATTTTACCTGCCCCGAATGTTGTCCTTTCTAAAACATTCTGGCAAAAGATAATATAGATGACTAGTTGGAGGAATCAAAATAGATTTTGAGTGTTCATTTCTTATCACATAATAGATATGAAAGCAAACTTCACTTAGTTATACAAATAACATGAGGAGGAGAATAATTTTATTATCGTGAAATAAGATAACCAATATCGAAAATTTGCAATTAGTTGTACAAATAACAAGAATATATTTGTGAACAAAAATATCACGAAATAAATCACCAACGTCTAAAAATTTTTCATTTTCATTCCTAAAAAATAATAACGATTTAAAAATTTTAGAAAGAAACTGAAATCGATAGAAATTATGAAATATCGAATAAAATTACAAGGATGCATATAATTATCACGCAAAATCTCCTCGAGCGAATAAGATATTTCGTGACAAGGGCCAAGTAAAATTATAAATTTTAAGAAAGACGTAATACGATAATGACCGGTTCAAATTTTGATCCACGGTGTAATAATTGAAGACGGAGACGCGAAATTATCGCGTTATCTTATGGTTCATGCCATAAATAAATTCATGGCTTTAATACCTTAATTAAGGGTTCATGATCATCGGACACGAAAGGTGTCTTTGAAATTATTCCTCTGAGGATACCTTGGGTTTTGATCTATTTTTGCATTGGATACCCATCATTATACCAAAAGAAGTGAAGCACAGGTGCCACTCGGCGTCATTCGTCATCCTGGTTTTAATGGCTCCTCCCATACTTTGGTCATTTGCATAATACCAGCCGCGAGGCTTTTTTTCACGCACAACGACTGCTCGTGAAAAATTACGAATCTGCTTAATGCAACGAGCTTCCTGCTGATAAAGAACGTCCCATGTGTAATATAAAGAATGGAAGGAAAAGGATGGAATAAAATACAATTGCCTTGAAAAACTTTCGCTCTTCTTATATCTGTACATTGCACATTGATTTTAATTTTTATTGGAAACGACATTTGCATTTCGTATAGTTTGCAGATTCTTCGAAGATTTTTTCAGAATAATATCAACTAATTCAGAATAATAATTGGTGATCAAACTTATTTCTTTATTTTCATTTCCCATTTCTGTAATAATTAAAACTTTAGTTTATACAATTATTTCTATTCCATATTTATTTTCTTCAATTTTACCTTTGTCTACTTACAAAATTGTCTTCCAATTTTCTATCTGTTAACTGGATCTATTATCATTTCTTTTTCGTCTCTCTTTCCACGCGATTAATATAGGTTATAATTTTCATCATGATTGTTAATACATTTATTACGATATTCTGATTAAATAATATATTCTCTGGAAATAGATTTAATTATGAAATACGTACTTATTCCTGATACTCATTACTTACGATCACAAATCGAATGATGCTTCAAAACGATATACCGTGGAAGGAACAATCACAATCTAGTCCTGGAAACGCCATTGTCAACCAGTTTACCATTTGCCGGATATATCAACGGCGTCTAATAAATAATGAGTCTATCTCGTATTGACGAACGAATACGCGATCAAACCGTCGTTGTATCAACTTCTCTTGATTAAATGGTAAATTGATCGTCGTAATCCGCGGCTATACGATTCGGTTTGCCGCTGCAATACACCACTCCGCTATCGATTGCATTAATGTCGCGCGTCTCGCGATCACAACTGTGCTCGATACGGATTCGAATACATCGAATCGGGAGAGAAACTCGATCAGACTCGTTTGCATCGTAGGGTTCGATTCGACGGAAATCCTCCGTGCCTTGGCACAAATTATTGCCCAACTGGTACGATGTATCCATGCACTATCGCGTGATCCATTCGTTTCTGTTCTATAGAGAGGTTAATGAAACTCGCAACGATCGGTTCGCTTGTTTCACGAACAGAGGGCGTGCGGATCTTTTTTATTCCCCTATCTAGTGTCTAGTTACTCTAGTTCTATTTTGTTATACAGCTTGCGCAGGGAGAAATTGTATCCCGTAGTTGTGTTGCTTGTTCTTGTGTAACAAAAGTTTCAAAGGAGAGAATGGGTTTCGAAAATTGGAAGGAAAAATTGGAATTGGCTATGGGATCATTTGGACAATTGGAAATATTGCGTTTTTTCTTTTTTTTTTTTTTTTACATATGGATGAAAATTCGTTTTCAATCAGTTACGTTTGCGAAATTTTTGTTGAAAGTTTGATTTTATGACTTTTTATGTCATATTATAGTCATATTAACAACTTTTTAATCTTTATAATACTGAATATACTTATATATTCAGTTTATGTTCAGTTATGTTTAATAACAAGTTAAACTGATAAAAAATAGATCAAAACTTTTTATCGTGTATCGCAATTTTTATTTTAGTAGATTAAAATCTCATTATTTAGATTTTAGATTAAAACATTTTTATAAAAGAATAAAATTGATGAGCTTTTAAATTTCAATGATTCGCTATTTTACAATAATATTAATATAACTTGGTGTCAAAATACATTTAAAATATTATTTCTTACATAATTATTATTTTAAAGAAAAGTTTACTTCCACTATCTACATAATATTTATTTCTACTTTTCTCAATCTTATAAAAATTTAAAATTAAATCTCTCTGTGCGGATTAAATTACGAAATATCGGTAGCAAAAGTTTAAAATACGAATGATCGACGGAACTCAAATAAAAAAACCGGTAGTTTTTTCTATTTTTCCGGTTTCCTTGTACGACGAGACAGACAGGAAAACGTTAAGCAAAGGATCGACTCGCTTTACTTCCGGGATTATACGATACCCCGAAGCGATACCCTTTGATTCGTTACTGTCACTTCTTTGCAGTAATCTCTTTGATACCAGGCCGAGCCTGTTCAAGTTGGATTAAAAGCTCAGACGAATCGAATCCCTACGTTAAAGAGAAAATAATCATGAAAAAGATAACGGTTGAATAATTAGTACGAATGATTATATCTTATTAATTTCTTCTTTTTTCTTTTTATTTCTATGGCTGGAAAAAAAAGAAAAATAATTATCATTCAATACGTATTTCCTTTTAAAAAAATTCAAATTATAGTATTTCAAATAATTTGTTACATTATTTCTTGTATAAAAAATTTATTTTAAATCATTTATGACAAAAAAATCGTTAATTTAGAAAATTTTTTAATTCTATATATTAATAAATTGTAATACATAAAATAAAATTAATTATACAAATTAATATAACATATAATATATTTAATATTGTGAGAAAATCTATGTGTGTGATGTAGTTGAGAGATTAATTCTCTGAATATCAAAAAATTAATGAAATTATCTATTTTAAGTTACAGCCAAATGATATAATAATTTGAAAAAGGATCATTTATTTCTCTATTTCTTTAATTTTCTATTTGAAAAATCCCTATCATTGTTAAATCCTGAAATATTTCTCCTAAAATTTAATTTTAATATTAATGTTCTATTCTTCTCTCTCGATAAAAATTTCTTTCGAATTTTTTCAAAATATAAAAGAACAATGCTCTCTATTTTAATCCCATTATCTCACGCTTCGAAACGCAATATGGATTTAAAAATCAGGATATCAAGCACGAGTCAAGTACTCACACGAATACACAATTATTCAATATACCAGAATATACCAGACGTGGAAAAATCCCGCATCATAGGGAATTATGTAAATCAGATTGCCAAGCATACCGCTTCACGTCGATTTAAAGTCGATTATGACATCTTTAACGTTCACGCAATCTCATCATAGTTTTGCAGGTAGTACAATTATTTGAATTATTTTTAAATATCATTTTACTTCCTCCAAATGTTAAATATTCTTCGAGTATTCTACAGAATTAATATCTCTTCTATTTACCAAGTTCTTGTAACATTTTTCACATATTCACATAAGGAATTTTCTTATACTGTCCATAATTTTTATGGGAGAAAGAATTAGAAATAAGAGAAATGAAAAATTGTTAGAATTGATTAGCAGTGAAGATATAAATTTTTATCTAAATAATTATTCGAACAAAATAATTTTATTTTAATTTCTATTTGCTCTCTGGAATTTAATTTAGAATAGTATTATTTAGAATTTATTTTAAATATAATAATATATTGGAAATATATTATTTTAATACTATTCTTTCAATTTAGTTTTTACTAGTTTTCAAATAATTTGTTTTTCTTTCTCGTTTTTTACTTGTTACTTTGAATAATATACATGAATATGAAATTTGAGTTATATGCAACAAATAGTTCTTGACTTTATATGTATAAAAATTAACAAATTTAACAAATAATAAAACTAACGAGTCTTTAAATCTTTTCATCAAATTGTAATCCACTTTTACAATAATTAAATCTATGTCTCACTCATATTTCCAAACATATTCATACATATTAGAATCAGAATATTGTAATATAGTGAAATAAATAAAAATCCATGTTGTACAATCAATAATAAAATATTGCATTAGCAGGATAATTAAATAAAAAAAAAAAAAGATTGATAAAAATCCTATCGATAAAACTTTCCATAAGAATAATTCCAAACTAAAACTAAATTAATCTGGAATGCATCATTTACAAGGGAATTCAATAACAGAATACTACAGTAGTACAATAATTGAGTGAAAAAAAAAAAAAATAATAATGAAAATCCAATATATATATAGATAAATAAAATTTTCCATAAAAATAATTTCAACTAATTGAATTTGCAAAATATCCTTACAAAGAAAAAAAAATAAATAAATAAATCCATATTTCACAATCAAATATACAATATACAATATTGCAATATTAGAGCATAATTAAATAAAAAGAATAATGAAAATCTCGTCCATCAAATTTTCCATAAAAAATGAAAATTATTCCAATTTTATTCAAAATAATATCCAAACATTCGATGGACAAACATTT
Organism: Apis laboriosa; assembly: GCF_014066325.1. Lineage (NCBI taxonomy): Eukaryota > Metazoa > Arthropoda > Insecta > Hymenoptera > Apidae > Apis > Apis laboriosa. The sequence continues at coordinate 2,496,119 of NW_025223092.1, forward strand.
ACGAAGGAAAATAATATATATATTCTTTCAAATTTTTATCGATTCCACAACTTCCTGTAATCGCCATCGAAGAATTTTCACGGTAATCACAGAAATGCGTGAGCCAAGATCGAACAGCAATCCGATTAGCTTAGTTCCACGAAATTTCACGAGGCAGCAGTTTCAAGAAGTTGAAGAAATCGGACTAATTTTCATGGGTTGAGGTAAAGGAAGTTGGTTTAAATTCTTAATGAGGCGGGCCTGCATCAGCGTGGATTCAGCTCCATTTTGTCGAGGTTTGGGTAAATTATTGAGGTACTTTGGCGTAAAAAGTCCGGCCGGAATTAGCCGCATTATGTGGTGAAAGCTTAAATTAAGAAACGCGTACTTTAAGTCGCGCTTGATTTAAGGTTTTATCCCTTGGAGATGATAACGAGATTCCACGGGACTTCATTGGGATGAAAATTTTCAACACGTTCGAGATAGTATCGGAAAATCGAAATGGTGGATATTGATTGTCGATATAAGTGTAAAAAAATAATTGTAAAACAACGAGAAATGCAGAGAAATCGAACATGACAACACTTGTATTGGATGTAAAAGGAAAATCGAATATACGAAGAACTTTCTTTCATCTTTTACATTTAAAAATTTGGAAAAATTCGTGACGTGACTGTACGCGTCAACGCTGTAGCACAGAAAATCCCTTTGACGCATACGGTGCGTCGTCGTTCTCAAATGTATTCATAGTGATAAATTCAATAATACTTATACATGTATAGAATATATTGATTATCCGTATTTAATTATTACATATAATTAATTGCAAATATTGAAAATAATAACTAATATTACACAAATTAAATTTTATATTAAAAGATTACAAAAATAATATCATATTTTCAATTTTACTTCGATCGTCGATAAAGATTACTTCTCTAAAAGAATTTATAAAATTTCCAAAAAAGGAAATCTCAACTTCTCACCCTCTGTTTTCCATGTAAAAAAAAAAAAAAAATTCAAGAAAAAAAGATTCGATTCAGTGCACGTGAGAGTAATGTAATACTACGTTTGAATTGTTATATAAAATTTCTTTTCGAAGTCACATCCCTCGTTCGACAATTGAATATAATTAAACATTAAATAATATATTGCACGCTAAATACTTCGATTGAATCTCATTAAATTCGTTTCTTCCATCCTTTTAAAGGAACAATTGAAACACGGTCAAGTAAACGAAGTGGTAGACAGGGATCGTCGCCACTTGAAATCGCGCCCTTTAAATTGAATATTCCTGTGCACAAGGGAAATCGGTGATTACGACGATCCTCGTCTCAAGGGAGGAAGATTTGCTCTCGATGGCCACCGGCGTGTATCCGTGCCGGCATTTGGACTTCCGCCAACCGGTTTGCAAATCCCTGTATTTCGGATCCTCCTCCTCCTCCTCCTCCTCTCTTCCTCCTCCATTTTTTTCATCTTCCTCCTCTTCTTCTTCTTCTCTTCTTCTCTTCGTAGAACGTAGCGCGTAAAACGTTTCCTATCCTGATTAATCGGATCGCTCGCGTAACATTCAGATTTCGAGGGAAGCGAGATCACCTCGAGCTATGAAGACGCGCGTAGAAAGTTGCGGAAGAGCGGCGATTATTCCGTGGAAAATGGAGGGAAATCTGGCATCGTGCGGATAAAAGTTCATCTAACTTTGCCCAACGTTGTTTTAACGAACCAAGCGTGGTGGTCCAAGCGTGACTTTGATCCTTTTCCTTCATTTTTAAATTTTGCGATTTTTTTTTTTTTTTTGAAATGGACTTCTTTCGCGAGGCTGGCGATTCTTCTTTTTTTATCGATTATTCAAAACTGGTCTTTTTTCAAATTTGGTCTTTTTCGTTTTTGGATGAGATTGAAGAGGTGCTTTATACGGTTTTTTTTTTGTGGAGAATCTGTTTTAATTATAATAGAGAATGTTTAGAGAAGAGCGAACGGGGGATAAGAATGGATGAAAAAAGAAAATGAATTAATGTTTCAAACTTTTTCGAGATTATTAGAGCGATATTATCAAAGTTTATTTAACGATGATAGATAATATTACTATTGAGATAAATCTTAATTGGAAACAAATGAGATTTATATCTCGGTTTAAAAATTCTATTTACTTTCTATAGCAAGTTATTGTCTTCATTTTAAAAGAAAAATTGTCAAACCATTATATTTATATGAGTAATATAAAAAATATTAAAATTTGAAACTCTCGAATTTGGTATAAAAATTTCTAAACAAACTAAATTGTAATAAATAATTATTTCAATATTTCTTAATTAATTAATTGGAAAACTTTCAATAAACGGATTTATCGTTTCTTAAAATCGCTCGTAAAACAAAAAGATCAACGTCAAAAATCAAAGCAATTATAGAAATAATAATAGTTTCCTTGACACGTGATTCACGCAAGCGGTGGTCGGGAAATTCAACGGAAAATTCCTCATTGAATTTCATCTAAACTTTCGAATCACGGTATCAAGTTGTAAAGTGAATTTAAAGCTAACTCGAAGTGGCTTCGATCGTGCATTCTCACCGACACGCCACTCTACCGACCGAACACAACCCTGTGTTTGTATGCAAGTTACTCTGGTATTCCGGAAGTTGATCTGGACGCGGTTGCGGACGAGGACAGGAAACGTCTTCTTGCGTTGCTGGCCGGAACCAGTCTTCGATTGTTAGGTCTTCCTGCTCGAATTTATCACTCTATGATTCTAAAAATGTCGTCAAGCTTTACGACAATCGTACCTTTTCGCTCTAGAAAGAAAAAAAAGGCTCTCTTTGGCCATCTCTTTGATAATCTTTATATTTCAATAATGTAATCAGAATTAATATTCTTAGAATTTCTATGTTATTAATGTAATCGATATGTTTAGAATTGTCATCGAAGATTAATTTTCAAAATTCAAATGAATTCTTGTAACAATTTTGCTATTTGATCGAGAGCATCTTACATACATATTCAAATACAGTCCAACAGGATACCAAAATGTATAGATGTCTGGGATACAGGATTCGAGATCTTGTTGATCAACTAATCAACGTATATCTTGGTTGATATTCCATCAGTGGTTATGCATCAGTGTCCAATAATCTGATGAAATTTGATCAGTTGAGTCTCGATTCTGAAAAGTTTCCATTCTTAAAATTGAAATTTTCTGATATTAAACTGATTTACAAATAATTTGCAATTTTAATGTAATATGGAACATTGTTCGTTTAAATTTTGTATCATGGTCAACCAAATTAATCTGATCTCTAATCGTCGTTCAAAATCGACTGTGTAAAATTAAATTTCAATGATATAAACAACAATGGATTTATGTAACTTGATTTGAAAGGCTATCTTTTAACCGACCAATCGAATTAATCATCTTCGAATCGTACATTTTATCTGATTGAAATTTAGTTTACTACCAACTTTTATCAAATTACAATCTCAATTGGATTCGATTGACTGACTAATAAGTTAATGCAAATATAAATTCACCCAATATAAATTATCAAAAAATTATTCTTTATCAAAAAAAGAAAAAAATAATAATAATTCCATAATAAACCAAGATATATTTATCAATATTTAAAGAGAAATCTAATTTATTAACGTAACATATTTCCGAAATCAATGTTGCACTACGATTTATACGATTAAGCTCTTAAATCGTAATTAATAAAAATTACCAGATACAAACAATCGTGTCCAATTTTTTTTTTTTTAATTTTATTTTGTGCAAGCCGACGGATACAGTTTATAAAATTCTAACAATTATATATATACATGTAAATCTAACATGTCGTTCCCTTAATTATCGATCGTCTATATCGATAACGTAAGACACGATGATGATGCAACGTTTCGACGTTTTTCGAAAAGTAAAAACAAAAGTACAAAATTATCCCCTCCTATGTTCTCCCACAATTTTAATGTCTACAGCGGGGAGGGGGGTAAAATCGCGAGGAATTTAATTCAAATTCTTGAGGAACAAAACGTAACGCGATAAATATCTGGCAAAGTGGAACCTGGCCGAGCTAGTTGGCGCGGGTTCCACACAGGGCAAAATAAATTACACGGTACAAAAGAAACCGTCGCTTTAAATTACACGGTTTATTAACGAGCTGCAAACCATCTAATGTAGCTAGGTGAAATCGTTAAATGGAAATCTACATCGTTTCACAAGCGTCTATTATTATTATTATTAAAGATTAAATCTAAAACTTAAAATTACTGATGGCTAATGTCTAATCTCCTCGTGGATAATCGTTTTGGGAAAAATTCCACGATCGATTACGTATTTTTTTTTTTTTTTTTTTCTTCTTTTTCTTTCCCTTTCTGCCCGTGTTGCTTGATATTTTTCCACTTGGATACGAACGAACGTTCAATTTATTCGGTATTGCCGAAGAATTCAGAGATTCGTGGATAAATTCTCTTCTTCGCGCGTAAATACTCGAGTATAGAATCCTCACTGATCCTTTTCTCGACAATCTCAGGGAAAGGAACACCAATAATATCTTCGTATAATTCCTCGGCGGTTTTACCAATGCCGGGGAAGCAAGGGTGCCGAGCGGCTTGCTTCACCTTTTTCTTTATTTTCGTCAATATTTCTTCCGATAACTCCTCGTACACTTCCTCTTCGTCTACTTCTTCCTCTTCCTTCTTGATTATCTCCAATGGAAGTTTCCTGGATTTTAAGAATAATTGAAACGTTATGTTTTGCGATTGAATCGATTTCGTAATATTAAAGATTAACAATGTAATTCTAATTTTAATAGACGTACTCTTGCCTTGTATTCTGGCAGGAATACGCTATTAAAATTCGGAAATATTTGAATCGCTACAACTTCGAAGATAATGATTTCCGGACAACGAACGAACGATCATTAGAAACGCGGAACCTTGCCCTTTAAAACTCTTTTTCGTTTACGTCGATACGATTTCCGGTTCTCGAGATATCATCGTGTAAAGAGAAGATAATTTTCGATCATTTGCCTTAAACCGGATCAAACTCTATTAAAATTGGAAAAAATTTGAATCGCTATAACTTCGAAGATAATTACTTCCGGTTGATCAATGAGAGATCATTGAAAGCGTGGAATCTTCCCCTTTAAAATGCTTTTTTGTTTATCCCGATACGACTTCCGGTTCCCGAGATATCGTCGTGTAAAGAAAAAGGTAATTTTTTAATCGTTTAATATCTCCTTCCTTATTGTTTATTCGGATCTCTCATTCCTACCTCGTCTCATTGATCTATTCCAAACTCCAGACAAGCGACAGACGTAATTCTTGGAAAAACATAGTACGCATTTCTAGGAAACCCTAGATTCCAAGCTCATTCATAATCTCTGCATTGCATTAAGCGCTGCAGAAACTTCGAATCTTAATATCTCAGCAACGGATTAAGATATCGAGATGGATCAAAAAGTGACTTCAACGATGTGATTTTCTCTATTTTTTGAATAGATTTTGATGACGAAATTTGTACTTCTTTTTCACATTTTTTATAAATAATTGAATATAAATCGTTTCACTTATCACTTTTAACGTAAATATATATATATATAAATTATACCTTTTGTTCGGTATTGATAAATCGACTTTAGATTATTGATTTAAATTTTTAAGATTTAGTGTGTTTGAAATGATGATTGAAATAAAATTTGCATAATAAAAAATAAAATAAATAATAAATCTAGAAATGTTATAGTTGTATAATGATTGATTGGAAAATGTATATTAATTTTCTCTTGCATGAATAATTAAATATTATATTAAATCCTGCTTTGTATATAATAGTCTTTGCTAGTTTACAAATTCATCGTATGTATAAAATTTGTTTACGAATATGTTTCGAATGAAATAAAGCTTCTCCAAGCTGACAGATAAAATGTTCTGACCAAATAGAACACGATTACATCCGGGATAAAAAGATTAATCTACCTTTGACTTGAAAGAAAAATGAAAGAAAATTGTAAATTGATGTTTTCCTGCATACCCTACAATTCCGCGGCACTATCGTCTATATAAAGCACGATAGAACAGGATGAAGAAATTTCGATTAACTTTTTTCCCAAGATCAGGCTTCTTGATCTTTCTTGGGAGAATAAATGAAAGTTTTTCTTGAATCACCAATTCAAATTACAGACTATGCATAACAAAAAAGGCTAAGCATCACGTATTGTCGAATCATTTGAACTTAATACCAGTGAACCAAAAATTCAAATTCTCCTCTCCTCGTGTAGAAAACTGATATCGATTAAATAAATTCTTTTCTCGATCAAAAAAGTTTTCACCCAACTTTCGTATTATCAGAAATGATAATCAAGTTATCAAAAAAGACTCTCGATGCATGCGACTAATTTTGAAATATATATTCTTATATTTTGCAAGCAACTATAATATTTTGATCAAGAAAAAAAAATAAATAAGCTTTGATAAGCTTAGATTATTCTAACACAAGTCTTCTTTCAGAAATAATAATCAAGTTATCAAAAAGGCTAATTTTGAAATATATATTCCTATATTTTGCAAGCAACTATAATATTTTGATCAAGAAAAAAAAAATAAATAAGCTTTGATAAGTTTAGACTATTCTAACACAAGTCTTCTTTCAGAAATGATAATCAAGTTATCAAAAAGACTCTCGACTAATTTTGAAATATATATTCCTTGTTTTGATCAAAAAAAAAAGAAATGATAAGATGAACATGTTTGATGTAACATAATTTCAAGTGTACTTATCTTTGATAGAAAACTTCATTCAGTTTTCAAATACCATTGAAAAATACGTCTCTTCAATTTCTCCTTACGTATATCAATTCTAATCTTTAACTAACACCAAGCTGAACCATTTCTTTAAAATATATACTCAATAATCAAAATATTTTCCTATTCAACTATTCAAAGAATAGTCTCTAAAATGTTCAAAAGTCTTACCTAATTTTCAAACCACTTTTTTACATTGATCTTACCTTTTCTTCTCGTATATCTTAGGATACTTTTTCTTGCTTTGAGCCTCCTTGATCTCCTCCTTGGCTCTTCTCACATCTTCTTTGAACTCCGTAGGCGGTGCCTGTATTTTCATAATAATCAACTTTTCCCTCTTACGCTTCCATTTAGCAGCCTCGGTTTCTTCCTTCTTCACTTTCTTTTTCCTCCTCACTCTCACCCCCCGTTTCATGCAGCACACTTTCGGCTTGCAAATCACGTCCTTGCAAGGATCCGGCAATTTCAGTTTCATCGTCTTCGGTTTCACCTTCTCCACCTTCTTCTCATGCTTCTCGGGTATTATCTTCTCCAACTCCTTCTTAATGAGCACATCGGTTATTTTAGAAGGTACTTTCGCTATGGATGCCGGCTTCTTCTTGATCGTCTTCTTTATGGACTTTTCCCTTCGAGTCTTCAATACCTCTCGTTTCAATATTTCCGATTTTTCAGCGACCTGGATCACCGGTTCAGACGGTTTCCGCCTCTTGTCAGTTTTCTTCACTTGCATCGACACGGCGAACGGGATGATGTCAGGATCATCGTCCGCGTACCGCTCCATTTCCTGTAATACCGATGTAAACGATAAAAACTTTTTGTATACAAAAATGCTTATTTATCGTATATTCGTCGAATTATGTTTTTTATGTTGGATAAAATAAGGCAGCTCTATCCATTTTACCTGTCTCTGTCATCAAGTCAAGAAAATTTAAATTAATTGGAATTCGATGGATAAGTCTAATTTTTAATAATATTTTTCCACGCATTCTTTGCACGATGGTCGCGTAAGAATTAATTTGTAATAAACTGAAACTTTGGTTAAATTGAATTAAAATATAAATAATTTAAAATATAAAAAAAGTGCATTCGTATGAATGTACAGATCGGTATATTGTTATATTAAATTACAATTAAGTATTAATTTATAGATATTTTAAATTGGAAGATATTTTTGGTTTTCTTAGAAGACAATGATGTCACTTATAGGATCTAATAATTAGTATTAATTAATAAATAATCTTGATTTAAAATTTTTCTACTTTGCCTGTCTCTGTTATAAAACCAAGCAAATTTAAATTAATTGGAATTTAATAGATAAATCTCTATAAAAAAAAGTGCATTCGTATGAATTGTTATATTAAATTACAATTAAGTATTTATAGATATTTTAAAGGAAAATTAGAAGATATTTTTGGTTTTCTTAGAAGACAATGATATCACTTATGGAAAATTATGGAAAAGGAAAATTAGAAGATATTTTTAGTTTTCTTAGAAGACAATAATGTCACTTATGGGATCTAATAATTGGTATTAATTATAATCTCGATTTAAAATTTTTCTACTTTGCCTGTCTCTGTCATAAAACCAAGCAAATTTAAATTAATTGGAATTTAATAGATAAATTTCTATAAAAAAAAGTGCATTCGTATAAATTGTTATATTAAATTACAATTAAGTATTTATAGATATTTTAAAGGAAAATTAGAAGATATTTTTAGTTTTCTTAGAAGACAATGATATCACTTATGGAAAATTATGGAAAAGAAAAATTAGAAGATATTTTTGGTTTTCTTAAAAGACAATGATGTCACTTATGGGATCTAATAATTGGTATTAATTATAATCTCGATTTAAAATTTCTTCACTTTGCCTGTCTCTGTCAGCAAACCAAGCAAATTTAAATTAATTGGAATTCAATAGATAAATCTCTATAAAAAAAAGTGTATTCGTATGAATGTACAGATCGGTATATTGTTATATTAAATTACAATAAAATATTATTTTATAGATATTTTAAAGGAAAATTGGTATTAATTATAATCTCGATTTAAAATTTCTTATAGAAGAAGAAAAATTCAAAATAATTCGAGGAAGAATGTAATAATGTAAGAAACATTGACTCTTACTTTCTCCACAATTTCAAAGTATTTTCTTTCAGCTTCTATAATTTCCGGAGTATCGAAGTCCCGTACCTTTTTCCTGTCCTTTACAACCTTTTCCCGATCTTTTATCATTTTCGCGTTCTTCTCCTGCGTCATCCTCGCGTCTCTCTCCTTCTTCTTAACTCTTTCCTTCAATTTCTTTTTCTCCTCCTCCTCGTGCTCCTCTCTAACCGCCAGCATCAATTTGATTTCTTTTAATCGTATATCCACCCCCTTTGTCAGTTTCGAACACCTCTCCAGAAACTAACGGAACAAAGAAATATCTTTGAGATTAAAGATTTTTTCCCAATCTTTTTCCCAATTTAATAATGAGATTATTAATAATAACAATAAATACATTTCACAATATTTGTAACAGAAATTATCTCTAAATTTGTGTGATTGATAATATATACATACGATATATAAATTTAATAATATATCTTTACAAAATGAATTTGTAAAAGTTAATTTAATTTTGCATTTCGTAAGAAGAAACTCATGTAATTTTTCACAATTATTCACAACGATTCACAATTTAATAAATTTCTTTCAAAATACACTTATTTGAATAACGATTGAAAGCCTACTTCCGAGAAGAAAGTCCTGTCCCTTCTGCTGAACGTGGTAAAGAATTCACCTGGTTCGACGAGATATACTTTCCCCGTATAACTCCCAATAGCGACAACGGGCTCTTCTTCGGAGGGTACGATGCAATTGAGCTTATTGTGGCTTAACTGCAGTTCAAAAATCGGATTTCGAATGGATTGCAGAATGTCGTACACAATCATCTTCCCGTCGTCGGTCGTTACGTAGAAACAGGAGGATCTGGTCTTGCTCCAACACCCGTCCGTTGGATGAACCTGGAAACTTTGAACCAACAATGTACAAATTAAATTATTTTCGATAATGTTGAAATATCGAGCGTAAACTCTCAATCTTATTGAAATAACAGAAAAGAGAAAAACGAAACGAACCTTTATTAATCTGTAAATAACGTTTAAATAATCATACTTTCTTGTATATTGATAATCTTTTCATTTATCGCGATATCAATTTCAAAAGATTGAATTACGTAACTCGATTTACGAATTATAATAAATTACGATATATAATTTCCTGATGAGATCGATATCTCATTCGTTCAATTCATCCATTTTTCGGTGCAATAATTCTACATTTATCTACGTATCGAGAACTAATAATTTCAATCTAAAAACTTACTAAAGCATACAAGCATTTTTCACAGAAATATCCACGTCTTATTCGTCGCGATATCAATTTCAAAAGATTGAATTACGTGAACTCGATTTACAATTATAAATTACGATATATAATTTCCTGATGAGATCGATATCTCATTTATCAATTTTTCGGTACAATAATTCTACACTTACGATCAACTTATCTAGAACTAATAATAATAATAATAATAATTAATAATAATAATAATAATTCAATCTAAAAACTTAAAGCATTTTTCACAGAAATGTCCACGTCTTATTCATCGCGATATCAATTTACAATATTATAAATTATGATATATAATTGATGTGATCGATATCTCATTCGTTCAATTCATCCATTTTTCGGTGCAATAATTCTACATTTATCTACGTATCGAGAACTAATAATTTCAATTCAAAAAACTTCAGTTCAAAAAACTTAAAGTTTTCACAGAAATGTCCACGTCTTATTCATCGCGATATCAATTTCAAAAGATTGAATCACGTATCTCTGAACTCGATACATTATAATTATAAATTACAAATTACGATAAATTATAAATTATAAATTACGATATATAATTTCCTGATGAGATCGATATCTCATTTATCAATTTTTCGGTACAATAATTCTACACTTACGATCAACTTATCTAGAACTAATAATTCAATTTAAAAGCTTAAAGCATTTTTCACAGAAATGTCGACATCTTAATCGAATCTTTCATCCGTAATCGAATGGAAGGGTGAAACAAATTGAAGGTGGAGCAAGAAGGGAGCATACGTACCGAGCGGAAATCAGGCCCTCTTCCCTTGTGTCTTCCATCCATATCCGTACCCTCCAGTCGCCCACGGACAGGAACAGGGACGGCGTGAAGGTACTTCGATCGACGGCTTTCACCAACTCTGTGTGAGCGTCGAATCTAACAGCGAGCTTCTCCGCGCTCGTCCTCGCCTTCCTCGACCCGGATATGATAATACCGTTGTCCAATCCGAACATAAACTTGGTGCCTACCATCGCCAAGTAATTCACGCTCGAGATACCGATCGCCCTGTTTATTTGAGGATGGTTCGGATCCTCCAGATCGAGTATCAGAACTTCGGTAGGCTGCTTCAGGAAACGCGTGTCCCACCACATCGCGCAACCGTCGTACGACGTGGAGAAAAATTCCGTGTTGGTCTTGGACGGTATCCATTTCACTTTGTTCGCTATGTCCCTGGAAAATGGGCGATCGACTTATTCTTAACACGGTCGAAATGGGGAACGAGAAGGATGCAACGATCTTTGAAACGTGGATAATAGATATATTTTTTTTTTCTTTGTTTTGGGTGAAGTTAGAAAGAGATTTTAAAGGGGAAAGGGAATAAAATATTCCAAAATGAACAGATAGAATAAATAAGTGATTTATATTTTTGGGTTTTGTGAAAAAGTGATTGGAATATACAAGATGTATATGTATATATATTTTAAAAATGTCTCTTCTTATTGAAAAATTATATTTGAATTTGAAACTTGTAGGATACGAGAATTTTATCTCAAAATTAATTAAAAAAGGAATTAAAAATGTATATATATATATTTTTTAAAAATGCCTTTTCTTATTGAAAAATTATATTTTGAAACTTGTAGGATGATACGAGAATTTTATCTCAAAATTGGAATTAAAAGAGGAATTAAAAATATATATATATATATATTTTTTAAAAATATCTTTTCTTATTGAAAAATTATATTTGAATTTGAAATTTGTAGGATACGAGAATTTTTTCTCAAAATTGGAATTAAAAGAATTAAAAATGTATATATATATATATATTTTTTAAAAATGTCTTTTCTTATTGAAAAATTATATTTGAATTTGAAACTTGTAGGATACGAGAATTTTATCTCAAAATTGGAATTAAAAGGGTATAATTTCTCCGTATTTGAATATTTCGATATTCTTTTCCAGTATGAATCTCCATGTCCACGAATCGTATCGAATTTTCGAAACAACGATCCCTTCCTCTCCCTCTATCTTCAAACCCCAAAACTACAAGAAAAGCTCAATAAAGGCGACCTATGTATATACACGTGTATCAACACGAAGCAAAATGAAAGCTACGGGAAACATCCTGCGGACGACGTTACACTGGTTTAACGGATAAACAAAGAAATTCCTCGATATTAAAGACTTTGAAATAAAGGATTCTCTGAAGATTAAAATCTGTTCGAGCACGAGGGGAAATTATCAGGGAATACTTTAAAACAATTTCTGATTCAATATTCGTTGAATATTTTCAACCAATGTAAGATCGAATCCAAATATCGTTAATCCAATACGAATTTAACGATTGAATAATCCCTCTCCCCCCCAAAAAAAAAACAATCCAAAGTTTACAATATCTCCTAAACCAAATCTTATACCTTTCCACGTAAATAATTCAATACTTTAATAAGAAACAATAAACATTTAACGCGATAGAAATTTATATATTCGAAACGAAAAAATCACACGGATATGACGTGCTATATAAAACCTCGAAGAAAGAAAGAAAGAAAATATTTCATTCAAAAGTCTGACGAAGTATCGCGTATCCTCTTTTCCGCCGCTTACCTGTGACTGTATCTCGGATGAGAGCTTTGAACAGGCTTGTTCCCGGTCCTGGTGTCCCAGCTGTTGACTTGGCCTGATATATGGCTGCTGGCAAGGATGGAGAGATCCCTTGGACTGTATTCGCAACAGACGCACGGGGAGAAAGGCTCCAGGCCCATGTAAGGCTCGGTGGGATTCTCTGCTCGTAAAATGCGCGTGTGGGCGATATTTCGTAATCCGGATTATGCGATACAAGATGGAGAAGAGAAAGAAGGAAGGGAGAGAGAGGAGGGGGGGAGGGGGGAGGGGTGGAATCTGGATGGCCACGAGAGTGATTTTCATCAATTCATTCATCATCCGCGTGACGAGTCTCTTTTGCGTGCGATCGTGTTGGATTTTAAGCCACCGAGAGACGTCGGTTGGTTGGTGACTTTTATGCGCGTTATATACACTACCTTTCATCGCGATTATGGCGATGTTTGTGAATGGAAGTTTCTCCCGTCCTCCTCACTATTTTTCTTTCGAGTATTCACCGGTATTCGGGTGAATTGTTAGAAATGATCCTTTCTTTGTAAATACACGCGATATTATGGTTTCTCTTGCGGAAATTTAATTATTTCGAACGTGTCGTGTTTGAGAAGTAATTTTTATCGAAAGTATATAATAATAATAATTGAGCGAAAGTTCAATATTAATTAAGTGTAATATTGAGTTTAATTATATAGTAATTTAATACTATTATTCTGACAATCAATCATGTCTAATATGACAATTTGAGCCAGTTAATTTGAAGGAAAAATATATTCAGAGAAATAATTTCTCTGATATTGACAATAAATAAATTTATCAGTGAATTTTAAGAGGCTACTTTTTCAAACCTATCTAGAAAACCTATCTAGAAAAAATATATAAAAATATATATTCACAATAAATAAATATATATTGACAATAAATAAATTTATCAGTGAATTTTAAGAGGCTACTTTTTCAAACCTATCTAGAAAACTGATATATAAAAATATATATTCAAATAATCTTGGAAACAAATCTGAAATTTTATCATCTTTTCTTCTTGTAAAAAAAATAATTAACGAAATATAAAAAATAATAAATAATTAAAAATGAATAACGAAATTGTTGTGATATTTCTTAAATCGTTAAATTAAGCTCGTATTATATATCGTCCCTTGTCGAAAATGATGTAAACGAGAATGTACTACAATCTTACTTTTCTTCTACCTACCGACGTGCCAGATGTACACCGTTTTACTGTAATCTATGTCCCTCCCGTAGGTCAAGAAACAATACGATACCGCCAATCTGTTCGACGTATCAGCTGACCAAGAAATATTCGTCACCGGCCTCCTTGGTATATCTGGATCTCTGTACACGTTCACGGTTCTGAAAAGCGATTTCCAGAGTGATCATCTCGCGGGAGAAACCATCTTTGCGTTTCTGGCACGGACGGTCTGGATGACAAACAGCTCCAGATAAACCCGCGCCACCCTCGCAAATTGATCGAGATCAATTCGAGGAATGATTTGTCGATGAATTTTATTTCGAAAAATTATAATTTATATTATATATATATATTTATATTATATTATATTAAATTCATATAATGAATTTTGATTTTTTTTTTTTTTACTCGAGTAATTAGAATGGATAGGATACAAATTTTTTGTTCGTTAAAAGGACATAGAGAAATGATAAACATCTGTTAAAAGGATGATGATGATAATAATTATAAGATTTTTTCTTTTTTTTCATCGAAAGAGCGATTCGTTCAGCGCGAAAAGTCCGTGTAGAGGAGAAGTTGAAGTTGAAATTGGATTTAATTTCAATTTTAACGCCACTCACCTGAAGCTGTAGGTCTGTGCCAAGGGCGTTGGTATCATGTCGTCGAAATAATGCTGGTGAATGTTCACTGTACCGTTCTGAAGAATAGCGTGCTCCATGACCTACGAAAAAATTTAATCTAACGCCTTCGATCAAATTTAAATAGCCTTAAATTCCAAGAATCTTAAATTTCCAAGAAGCTACTATTTTCAGCTAACTAATTTTGGAAATCTTCGTGGCAAAGATTGATTGAATTGAATCGAAATTTAAAAGAAAATATTGGAATTGAATCTTTACCTCGAACATGGGAAGCAGTTTCGGTGCCCAATTGTCGTCCTTCTCAACCCTTCTGCGAAATCTGGACGTGGTCTCCTCGTCCCTTGGATTGATGTCCTTCGGCCATCCACCCTCGAAATGAAACATCCCCGTATTCTTCGACATCTTCACGTCCGTTTGAATCTAAAATTTTGAACGATGAGGGATTCTCTAGGAGTCATTTAATAATTTATGTTTACAATTTTTTTTTTTTCCTTTTCCACGGATTTTCTAGCGCGAAAAATTCGTTTCAAGTTCGATCCAATTGATATTCCACGCGCATCCCATAGGAGGTTCGATAGGTTGTTAATGGGTAAATTATCCGGTTCGCGCTTGTTATGTTAATCGGTATGCGATAATACGATTTCCGACGTGTCCAGATAACGATTATCGTGTGCTTTTCGATATTGGTTATTAATGCACGGTATCGACCAAAAGTTTGGAATTATTAATACGTTCGGTAAAATTGGAGAATTTGAATTGAACGTAGAATTTCATTGGAGTATCGTGAAAAATTTTCTTTTTTTTCTTCGTCGAAAGTTTATCGAATTAAAAGTGAAATGATGTGATAATTGTTCTTAAAAATAAAGGAAGCAATTGATGAAGATATATGTTAATATATGTTAATAAACGATAAAAAATGTTTCGAAGAGATTGTAAATTTATACAATAATAATTGAGACAATCTTATCATATTCACAATATATGAATGAAGTAAAAATTTGTGATATATAAATTTACCAAGTTATATATTGAATTGAACGTAGAATTTCGTTGGAGTATCGTGAAAAATTTTCTTTTTTTTCTTCGTCAAAAGCTTATCGAATTAAAAGTGAAATGATGTGATAATTATTCTTAAAGATAAAGGAAGGAATTGATGAAAATATATATTAATAAATAATGAAAGATGTTAAAAAATTCGAAGAAATTGTAAATTTATACAATGTAATAATTTTTGAGACAATCTTATCGTTCACAATATACGAATGAAATAAAAATTTGTGATATATAAATTTACCAAGTTATATATATATATATATATCGATATATACGAAATATTAAAATTCCAGATCATATCATATTAAAATTTCACTGAAAAACTAAAGAGATAAAATATATCAACAATTCGAATACATTCGATTAAAATGAATATAATTGAACCTTTATATTATTTTGTTTATTCCTTTTTGAAATATCTACTATCTGCAATTTTACAAAATATCGAAAAAGCAGTAATCTTGGAATTAAATGCATCAAGTAACAAAGTTTTCCATGCTTTTGGTATCAGTCTGAATGCTTTCAACAAGTTGATACTGCTTTTGTTATCGCAACAGATACCACAGTTTTCGAAATAAATAAACTTCCTTGTATGAAATTTTTTTTTACAAGTAACGGACAAATTGCTTCTCCAATTTTCACGCTTCCTCGAATCTTAGGCTTTCTTTTTCCTTTTTTTTTTTTTTTTTATTATAGTTATTTTCGTTTCTTCGAGAGAACAAAGAATATGAAGTTATCTAATCCGCTGAGAAACAAGTACAAAAGATATCTGATATCGTTGGAGTTTCGTGAGCTTTTCGAGCTTACATTGTCGAGCTTTATCTCGATCGTTCTTGACCTACGTGGAAATGAAATTGAATAAATTAATCGAGGAAACGATTTTGGTGAAGGTTATTTTTTGCAAATTTATTATTATCGAAATTTTATTTGATAAAGAAATAATAAAATATTTATTCTATTTTTTCTCTATATTAATCTTAATCCTTTCTTTATAAGGCAATTATTTGGTCGCCATATTTGTTGTCAAACTTCGTTAAAGTGAGATGAGATCGTTGAGAAATAAAACAAGTTTATTTTTGTTCTAAACAAGTTCCTTAGTTTACGAAAATGAAGAAAACGTGAATACTATAAATAATTATTTCTAGAATTTTTATCGTATTTTCATTATTTTTTCCTTCGTGCGTTATTATATAAATTTTCTACGCGAGAAATTTTATAATTCTTCTAATAAGATCGAAAAGAAGCATAATTAATTTATACTTGCACGAGAGAAAATACTCTTACTCTTATTTTTAAAAATCATAATTTCAATAACAATACATTTTTGATAAATCAAACGTTTAATTGATCACACCTACACACATACAATCATTCATTCGATTTTACTAAGAAAAAAATAAAAACCCTTTCCATTATTGAAAAGAATCGAAATCATGTTTTAAATTCCTCGTTTTCCCCACATTTTCCATATTTTTCCATACTTAAACAATCTATCACTCCTCCTCTCCATCTCTTTTCATTCCAAATAACAAATATTCAGAAATATTGCCAGAAAAAAAAAATCAAAAATACCTGAAAGAAATCGAATACAAACAGATTCATCTCATTAACCACTCTATCTCTCTATCTCACTCTATCTCTATAGCCAAAGCGTCTCGTTTAAGCCTTCGACAAATCCTTTCAAACAGGAGATTCGTTAACAGTCTCACGATATGCTACAAACGATATCATATCCGATTACCGATTGTCGAAAGAGAAAAAGAAATTCTGCGACAAAGATCCCTCTCGAAACGTTGATATATTTCAATATTAACAAATTCGATC
The DNA here is from genome assembly GCF_014066325.1 of Apis laboriosa. NCBI lineage: Eukaryota > Metazoa > Arthropoda > Insecta > Hymenoptera > Apidae > Apis > Apis laboriosa. The sequence continues at coordinate 2,513,589 of NW_025223092.1, forward strand.
TAACCTGATGCAACGCGAATTGGGCGGAATGTTGCACCTCGATGTCGCGCTCGCTCTTCAAGATGAAGGCGCTCATCTCGGACGGCTTCGGCGATATCTCGGCGTCCATTGTCGGTTCCCGAATACTGAAGATGCATTGCTTGCCAAATTCGGCACGAGTTTTCACGTACACCTTTCTTATCTCCATTGCGGCTGATCTGAGGGATAAAAGTAACGATAAGCGGTGGAATTAAATCTCATTCTTTAAGTGGATCACTTTTTTCTTGCGGAGCAATCTTTCCTCTCGTCGAAATTAACGTTCAAATATTTTAATTCGCTCTATCATTCCTTCGTGAAACAAATTTAAGGAATATTCAATTTAACAAATTAAATATTAGATAAAATAAAAATGTTTCACTGTGTTATTTGTCAACGTAGAGATAAAGTAACATACAAGAATTTGGTTTCTTAAATATTTATCTTTGCCTAGAACGAGATGCTATCTTTTTTAACAATTTAATATTAATTTAATAATTTAATTTAATATTAATTTTTAAACAATTTAATATTCGTTTCAACATAATAATAAAATACGTGAAATAATCATGAGAAAAGTAAACTCGTCGTGAATTCCACAACTCTACTCATCGATCAATGAAATCAATCGTCGTCTTATTCGAATAAGAATACGAATCCAATTGAAATAAAATAAAAACTGAAAGTAAATATAATATAATACGACAAATCAAAAATACGTTCCCTTCGTACGTATCTAACCTGATTTAACAGAAGAAACGCAATCCTGAGAAAAATCCAACACCTCTTTAACCTTTTCCCCCTGTTCCGTGGCTCTGTCGAGGTCAAAGAGCGGCGCGATAATTCGTCGTGTCTGTAGCTTGCTTGCACGCCGACCGTTTCACCGTGAAGCGAAGAGAGGCGGCAAGTGTTGAAAGATTCATGAATTCACGAAGCGAATAAAGTTCCGGCCGGAACGATATTTGCCTTGTTTCGACAAACAAGCCGAGAATTCGACTGAGAAGATTCACACGTGCGAGCGCCCTCCAGCGGCATTTCCCTCCTTTCTCGCGTGGAAGATCCTCTTTACGTGTGAATCGAGCATAAATGGAAGTTAGTTACCGAGCACGAGGGGAGGGGGAGGGAGTGGGGGGGTAACAGAGTCCGATCAAACTCGTGGATGAAACGCGTGGCTGCCCTCTCGAACCGCCTTTGTGCCTGAACGTAGCCATTTTGTCGTTCTACGAGTTCTGAAGTGAGCTCGGTATATGCGTGTATTATGTTTTTCTTTCTTGCGTTTCGTTTATTTAATTCGCTTAAAAATCAAAGAAAGCTGGTTGAAAAAAAAAAAGGATGCTCTGCATTCACGGATAATAAATAAAATTTAACCACGTTTCATCTTCCAGATTAGATGTTTTTCAACTCGAAAATTTCAATGAAAGTTTGTTTTGCGGTTATGTGCAGAGCGTTATATGGATCATTCAAAGGGGTGGAATTTTTCGATGTAAATTTTGGCACCAACTTACGAAGATAGATTTCGAAAAGAAAGGAATTGGAACTTTCACGTTTCATTTTCCAGATTAGATGTTTTTCAACTCGAAAATTTTAATGAAAGTTTGTTTTGCGGTTATGTGCAGAGCGTTACATGGATCATTCAAAGGGGTGAATTTTTCTATGTAAAATCATCTTACAGAAGATAGATTTCGAAAAGAAAGGAGAAAGGAATTGGAACTTTATATTGATTTCGATATTAAAATGATATTTACATTTTTCTAGGCAGAATATATTTTTTGATGAATCGATCGTTTTTATAAAAACCATTTATTCCAAGGTTTCTATCCTTTCCTCTAATATCTGCAGAAACGCTGGATCGGATCGATTTCTTTTTTGTCGGCCCGGAACGGGCGATGGTAGTTAAGCGAATTTCAATGGAGGGTGGTAATTAAGACATTTCTTATCCCAATTACCTTTCCATGTCCCGACGAAAATGTTGAATTAGCACAACAGTGAATTTTGCACGTAATCAATTAATCATCTCAAACTGTTATCAAGTGAAATTACTTGATTTTCTTTGCAACGCTCTTCGTGATCTTTTTTCTATAAATCAAACAGCGATATTGTCTTGCAAAATGTTCATATTAAAATTTTATAATACTTAGAATCTTCTAAAATTAAACCAAAAGATTCATATTTATGAAATCTTCAATTAGCTTCAATTGTAAACAAAATTTAACAATTTTTTTTTTACTGTTTGTGCACATATCATTCATAATCGAATCTTCTTTAAAATCGAGAAGAAGAAACTCGAAACGAAAAACCTGTTTGTTCCTGTCGATAATTTTAATTTAAATTGTAACTTATTTAATTAATTGCATTTTTCTTTTACTGTTTGTACACACATCATTCAGAATCGAATCTTCTTTCAAATTGAGAAGAAGAGGATCGCTTCCATCTGCCTTCAAAGAAAGCATCGAAAAATGAAAACTCGATATGAAAAATCTGTTTGTTTCTGTCGATAATTTTTCCGATCGAGCCGTAAAACCACGAACCCTTGTACTCAGCAATCTGTAAAAGTGACCCGAGAAAGGGGTGGGGGTGCAGAGGAGGGGAGGAGGCCGACAGAAGATTGCAATCAAGGCTTCTCAATTCTTTGCTAATACTTGCTTCATCAAGAACCGCTGATGCAATCATTCTGTCTTAACGAATCGATCGTTTCACATTATTGAGGTTCGTTGCTTGCAAGCGTGAAGTTGCATTCGCGTCACGCTTCCCACGATGAAAGATTTCCTCCTCCAACTTTAATACCCCGATATGTCATGAGAGGAGATATTAAAAATCGTTCCTTTTAGCGGGACACAAGTTTAATATATGATTCTTATAATAGAAATTTCCCCTATATTTCTTTCTATATACCTTCTAAATGATATTTTTCGAATTATACTTTTTATTATATTTTCTTTTATATTATATCTTAAGAAAGATTTCTGAAAAATTCATTTCAGATTTTCTGGTAATGATAGTATTAATCTTTCAGCATTTATCTTTTGCTTTATCAGTCATAATCAGAATCTATGAGATACAAAATCTAGTAAATTTAGTAAATAACGTTTTTAATGGTTCTTACGAATATTCAAGAAAAATGATCTTTAATCTTTAATTTTGAGCAACATATAAATAAATAATAATCAATCACTTTCGTTATATAAATAAATAATTCTAAATTGATTAATATTATTATAAATTGATAATTGGTAATTCAACTACAACTACATGAAATTATGACATTATATATAATTCCAATAAATAATGAATTCTATTATCATAAACTGAGAATGAGTTATGCATTTATGAACAGAAAGGAAAATACAAAATAAATCTAAAATAAAGTATATGGCTCGAAAATGTCCACTCGTTAAAGCCTACATACAATTCAATATTAAATACAACGAACAGAAAGAAGTCTAAAATAAAATCCGAGGTAACCGCCTCTATTTCTCAATTCCATTTCTCATTTCTTGGAACGATCCGTAAATAAACTTCATTTGAATGCGTGCAAACACGAGAAAAAAAAAAAAAAAAAAAAAAGAAGAATCCAATTCAAAATCCTCATCATTCCTGTTATTTAAACAAAGAAAATAACGAATCACCCAATTCTCTTCCCATTAAGTTAAATAAGAAATTTCGAAATAGTCACATAACCCATAATTAATACAGGAATAATAACCATGGACGCATAAAATTACGCAAAATGTCTCTACGCCGTTTAACATTCGCGGGTTGCCGATAATCGCAGAAATTATCGCGCCATTTCCGGTGAATACAGAATAATTCCTCGATCCGCGTTCGATCGAGATCTCGCGGAAAATAATTTCTGTTTATCGATCCTGGCTTTAATCATAAATCGAATTGTCCGAAACCGAATCGCGGTCGATTCTTTATCCTCGAAAATTACAGGAAAATCGACACAAAAGGTTGCCTCTCTAATTGCTGAAACTTTCGAGCAATTTTTACGTTAGATATATGCCCAATTTATTTCGAATACTACGCGATATCAATATAGTTTTAATGAAAGGATAGGATGTATATCGAAAAATTTGCGATTTTTTTTCGAAATTATTCGAGATTTTTTAAATTGACTCGTCTTTTAATTCTTCTTAAAGTTATGTTTTACATACAAAAGTGATATGAAAAGTTGTAAATGTAATTTAAAATTGGCATAAAATAATATATATTATATATCTTTACATATAAAAATCTTGTATCATGTTGAGTTTATTTTTTAAAAAATCAATAAATAATAAAGTAAGTGAATAATAATGAATAAAAATTAGTAGATATTTCAAGTAATAATTCTTTATAACTCTTTTACTTTTTACGTGTCGCAAGATAAATTTTCAAATTTCATCCTTGAACTTGTGCAATCCTCTCATAAAAGTAAAAGCAAAGGCCAATGAATTTCATACGAAGTTAATTCGCAAAGAAATCGATAGCTTGACGCACGTACATATGCATTGGTTTAAACTTTAACAACCGTGGATTCTGGATAATTCCCCCTTGGAAAATCCAAATACCCGTCACTGCGGTATAAACCAAATCCGCAACCGCATGCGAAATATCGAAATATTTTTACGCTTATTTTTCATCGGTTCGTCAATCACGTCCTTTAGATCAGTCACTCGTCACGGCTAGCCGTTTCAAAAGTTTCAAAAGTTCTTCTCCCGTTTTTATTATACTCCCTCTGGAACCTTTATGACTAAATATCGACGAAACCGTGATCGAGTTGAATCGTATTATACTGGCTACAAAAGGCACTTGCAATAAGTAATAATCGTCTTCCTCATGCTCGAATGTGTAAAATCTCGTTTGAGTAAAATTCTTAACAAAATAAGATGAACGTTGCTCTTTCTATTAATTTCAATGATAAAAGTTGAAAGATGTTTTACAATTAAATTAAACTCTAAAATAAATTCTGTCGTCTCAAAAGTATTGATAATTGTCTTCTTATATTTTACATTTAAAAACTGTAGACACTGTATAACACAAAGAAGATGGTATTTTAATAAAGTATCCTTTCTACATTTGGTCTCTAAATTGTCAAATTTTAATATCCAAGTGAAATCAATGCTGAAAAAATGTAACAAATTGATTATTATAAATTCCAGAATAAATATAATACTGTAACCTTTACATTTTCCTCAAAATTCCCTTGGCCAATATTTGCTTTGGCCAAAGTTGGCAATAATGGAAAATAACTCGTTTCGAGCAAAAATCGTATCCCGACTGATCATCAGAAATCACACGTATACAAGAATGAGAAAACTTTTCCACTTTCTCTTGTCTCTCCTTCCTCCCAACGACGACCCCTATGCGAAAATCCTGAAATAAACCATTGCTCTCATCAGCTAATGCACACGAGCGTTATGTACCGTCCAGTTTGTGTGACTTCCTCGTTCTCGACTGAACGCATCGTCGAGGGGAAAAAAAAGGATTCCGATTGTTTCTCTCGTTTTTTCTCTCTCTCTCTCCCTCCTTTTTTCACGACTCGGCTTGATAAGCCAGCGAAATTGAAATTCGAATGAGGGAGATCGAGTGTACACCGAGTTTCCCCAGGATTCCCTCCACCACAGGCTGTTTACAGGGCGATACAACCACCGTGGCCATCGAAACGGCTTTATGGCTCGAACATTCGAAGTATTGTATCAGCTGCTAATTTCCGTGTTCACTAGCTCAAAGGTTAATTCTGATCGAATCAATGGCTTTTTGGGTTAATGGGCCGCGTTTGAGGCGATGTTATTTGAGGATGAAATATGCACATGTGTATGTATTACACGTGTAAAGAGTCCTGTCCCGATTTAAATCGATCGAGCTCGAATATCCGTCAAGTTATCGATGGTGGATAAATGATGGATAACGAAAGGAACAAAAGTGGAACGTGTCTCTTGAAATTTGAAAATTATGTATTAACAAGCGATGGTACAAAATAAAATCTTGTAAAATCACTTACCTTGCTAATATTTATCGTTCCAATTCGAGAAATGTTAATTCTGTAAAAAGTTTTTTAGATATTGATTATAGATATTCCATTATATAAAAAATTTAATATTAATTATTTATTATTATAATACATTTAAATATATATATATATATAATATTATTTTCTTTAATAAATATAAAGTATCTTATCAAGTATAAAAACCGATAATTTCATTACAATTAAAATCTCATATAAATTTCCCCATTTATCCCCATATATTTCTTTTAGCAAATATATTCGAAATATTATCAAAAAGAAAAACATCAAGGAATAAAAAAAAGCTTAATTAAAAGAAATTTAAAGAAAAATTAAAAGAAAATTAAAATTAAAAGAAATTTCGATCGATCAATAACAATCTATAAAAATATATAAATATATTCAATCAATTAAGAGTAAAAATTCAAAATCGATAAATATTTCGACAAATATTATCCGCGTAAAAAATTTGTTTGAATATACGTGACTTTATATAGAATCTCCAACGAGAAAAGTTATTAATCGCGTATCAATTGTCCCAAATTCTCCGTGACAGACGATTCGAGAATGGGCAGCAAGTTAACTGGCACTTAGGCTTTCAACCGGAAGCCGCAAATTACGTGGCCACTTTGCATCGATGCGCAACTATCATCCCAGGCATGCATAATTAATCAGAAGAGCATCATCTCGATGAATGGCCAAAATACGCGCGATTTGTTTCCAGTGATTCTTTGGTTCCAATTTGATGAAACTTTCTGAGAAAAAAATCATTTTTTTTTTTTTTATGATAATGATATTCCGAGAAAAGTATAATATTTTTTATTTAAGTTATTATAGAATAATTATATATGCAGTAATTAATTATAAGAAAATGATTTTTAATTAGTATACCATGAGAAGTTTATGTTGAGTGTATCAAAAAATTTTGTATATATTTGTATATAAGAATATTCTAGACGTATAATTGAGGCCAATTTCTGAAAACTGACTATAGTTGGCGCTAGCATCCACGGATAATTAGCATTCGTATTCACGTGTCTTTGTGTGAATGTTAACTAGTGCATTAGAAATGCATTAGTTAATATATCCTATATGTAGAACATTAATAACAGATTTTGATAACGAATCGTTTTCATAAATCGTATTATAAAGTTATAACATTGACACTCTATTGTAATCACATCACAAATGGTTAAATATTCAAACTATAAATTTCTATTGATTTCTATTTGTATTGTTGTATAATTAAAATTTATAGAAGCAATTACCAAAAGAATATCGAAAAAAATTTCTAAAAACTTTCATTCCTAAAAAAAATAATCATTAATATTATAATAATATTTTTCTCGAAAATGAATTACGTATGAAAAAACTAATAGAAAAAAAACTTTAAACATCACCGTATGTTTGAATTTGTTTCAAAGCATGCCTTCCATGGACACAAAAGAATCAATAGCTTTTCATTAAAAAAATTAAGAATCTTCTCTCAAAAAAAAAAAAAAATGATATAAACCAATTATATCATTTACAAAAGACAATAATAACCTCTCCTTCTATTTTTGAACTAACACACGAAGAAAGAAACGCAAGAAATCATACCTGTCATCCTTCAACCTCCAAGTTTTCATTCCTTCGATCGCTATTAATTAATCCCATACTCCTTCTTTCCCCGTTCGGGAGAAACTGCCAACTTCTTCCAAGAGCCGAGCACAATATCCTCCATCGAGACGAGACGTATTGGCTCCGTGAAGAGACGACGAGGGGATGCTAAAAACTTTCTCCAAACTGCTCGTCATAAGTTCGTCATTCATCCAAGGAAATTCCAGACGGATTATCGTACCGTGTTTTCCGGCTCGTCATGCTTTTGCCCAACTTCGGAAGAACGTTCCCTCGCTTAAACTCCGCCAATAAATGGAAAGCTGCCGCGTGCCCCCTTCGAGATCTCGAGCGAAAAACGAAGCCGAGCCATCGCGTTTCCATCCCCTTTCCCCTTTTTTCCTCTCTCCATTTTGCCTCGCCGACAACTTCTTGCTTTGCCAACCGCGTTAGAACCACCTGTTTCTAAGCAGGATTTGATGCTGTTACCAAGGGAGGAATGAATTTTCGACGTAAGAAAAAACGTTTCTTCACGTCGTGCAAGCGACTTTCGAAGAAAGGGACACTTTCTGGCTCCTGCTCGACGATGCATGCGCCAAGGAAAGGGAAAAGTTTTCGACGAGATTGTTTGCCTTGGTTGGACACCGAGGGGAATATCACGAACAAACTCTTCCACGTGATCCTTTTCTCGAGGAGAGATGCAGCGATGGATCTACTTACGACGCTTGTGTTTCTTCGATGAGGATCGAGGGTGTTTTTTTCAGATCAATGGAGAAGATTAAGATTTTTTATTTTTCGATTTCTAAAATATTTGCGAATTATTCTTTTGAATTATTTAAAAATGTATATTTTTTTTTTTTTTTTTTTTTTTGCGTATGCCTCTTCAATTTCTGGGATTACTTTTTACTGTATTTTTATAAGAGATATATCTGAGATATCATCAAAATATGAAAGGAATACGTGAGCTATATGAAGCTAACATCTTCGAAAGTTCTAAGGAAGTATCTTTAGATATCGTCTCTTTGCTCTTTTTCATACAGCTGCCCTTTCAATTTCTTCAGACACTTTTTGTTACATCTCCAAGATATTGTCAAGATGTCTCATTTGAACGTTATATAGATTTTTGTAACTTCAAAGAAGAATCGGATATTCTGATCTAACTTTCTTGCTCTATCTAATAGTTTCCTATCTTACAATTTCTGAAACTGTATAATCTTTCTTTTGTATAATATTCTCACGAAGTATCCAAATATTTCCAAAATATCGAAAAGATTTGGAAGCTTTGTGACTTTGTTACCAAGAAGAAATAATTCGTTGGATTATCCTTTTTCTAATCTCTCTGATACATTTATTCTTGAAATCGAAGAAGCTTTTTTTTAAATATTCCTTTCTTCTTTTTTTCTTTTATTAAATTTTCAAGGATAAATTCGAGAAGGAACGTCGTAGAAGCTGCATCATTTCCACGATTTTCGATCGAAGAAACACTGGATACGTTCTTTCTTTTTTTTTTTTTTTTTTTTTTTCCTTCGATGAATTTACCCGTTCGATTTTCAAAACGATTATGAAAAATATCGATTTTTTTTAAACATCTAATCGATCGAAATTCCATCCCTCGTTCTATTCCTTCGGCTTTTCCTCGGCTGCCTTCTTCATCTCCTGCACGAGGATGGCCGATATCCGCGGATAGAACCACTTCTTCATTACATCGAACTTCGACACTTTCTGCTTCATTAAATTCCACATTTCCATCTGTTCCTGTTTCTTCTTCTCCTCGAGCTCCTCCTTAGTCGGTTCCAGTTTTTTCGATGGCCTCACCTTCTTCTCTACAGTTCTTTTTGCAATGTAAGAAGGCTCTTTCTCCCTCAGATCGTCCGATTTAATCGATTTCTCGTCCTCATCCAGCACCTCCTTCAGCACCTTCACAGGCGGCGCCAACAGCTTCTGCTGCACGGTCCAGGTGCTCAATTTCTTCGCGATCGCACGCTCCTGCCAGTCGCGAAGCTCTTTCTTCGCCTTGGTGAGCTCTTTGTGAAGCACGTATGGCGGCGCGTTCTTCATCATCAAGATTTTCCTCTTGAACGCGCGCGTCGGTGGTGGAATTTGAATAATGTAATCGGTCAATCGTTTGTACCACTTGTTATCTATCATGAACGGGCTCGTTCTGTCGATCGCGTCTTCCTTCAATCTCTCCTCCTCCTTCCTCTTCTCCTCTAACTTCTGTTTCAATTTTTCTAGAATATATAGAAAAGATATGGAATTTTTTTCTTTTCTTTTTTATCTTTCAATCGTACTTTATTTCCTCGCGATTAGAAAAATTACTTAGAACGAGGAGAAATTTAATTTTGATTTGTAGATTTGGAAATTTCTTTTTTTTTTTTATCTTTCAATCAAATGTTTTATTTCCTCGCGATTAGGAAAATTACTTAGGACGAGGAGAAATTTAATTTTGATTTGTAGATTTGGAAATTTTTTTTTTTATCTTTCAATCGTACTTTATTTCCTCACGATTAAGAAAATTAAGACTTAAGACGAGGAGAAATTTATTTTTGATTTATAGATTTGGAAATTTCTTTTTTTTTATCTTTCAATCGTACTTTATTTCCTCGCGATTAGGAAAATTACTTAGAACGAGGAGAAATTTATTTTTGATTTGTACATTTGGAAATTGGGAGAAAAATTGGAAGTATATATATATATATAAAATGTGTCGAATAAAATTGAAATAACGTATAAATACGAATCGGTGATTTGATTAAAATTTGAAAAATATGAAACAAACAAGTAAGAACAATAATTTTTTTTATCGAGTCAGGTATAATAAATAAATTTAAATCGAATATTCAATGGATACGTATTTAGAGAGATTATTAATTCGATAAGTATAATTTAATATCACGTTGAAAACAAAATCATTAACACTTCCTTCCCTACATTTTTCTTTTTTAAATTTCATTGTTCTATTTAAACGACAGTTTCGCGTTATTTTTAACCATGAAACGTTGGAGCGAAATTTGTACGAAAATCATATGGAACATCTGTGTTACCTTTTAAGTAAAAATTCCGACATATTTCTTCAACGTGCTATTATGTTAATCTAACACATTTCTTTGTAACATGCTATCGTGCCTCTGTAATAATTCACAAGGGGTAAATTTCGAGTGAAATTTGCTTAAGTTGGACACCTGAAAGCTCCAAAAAATGTATCATTTTCCACAAAGCGCATAATCTAGGGGGAGCTTTAATGTTTTTTTTAACCATCCTTGACACTTCCAACTGAAATTTCACTCCTGAAATTTTATTCCTCAAAATTTGAATTACCATCTGGAATATTTTAAACATTCGATCGAACAAAAAATTACATACGTGTAAAGAGATTCATAAATGTTCTTAGAATGTTTTTCAAATTTTCCAAAAATCTAGTGAAAAAGAAAAAGAAAATTCAAAATATCGTAAGATCACAGAGGCTTTACGTCAATTTTAAAAAATCACGTTTTCTAATTTTATTAATTTTAAGAAAAAAACAAATTAGAAATTGAACTCGTCAAGTTTTCCTTTTAACTTCAAATTTTATTAAAACACTTCGTTTTAATTATCGGATTATAAATCGATATAAAAATGACAAACAAGACGATGAATCAGACGAATATAAAATCAATTAAAATGGATTATCAAGTTCTTCTCCCGTCATGTCGTCGTCAGACGAGATACAATCTACGAGGGAACTTTTGAATTATTCAAATGCCAACAACCGATTTTATCTTTGGAACCTGAAGGGGTTAACGAAACGTGCATCGAAGTTTAAAATCATCGTTAAAATACGTATAGGCGGGCCTAATTTTTCAATTATCCCAAACGAGGCTAATATCGTGAATATCCCATCTAGATCGGTATCTTTGCACCGTTGACACTAATCGAGATTCCTGTCCGGCCGAGAAACAAACTATTCCACGCACGCGAGCCTCGTCTGTTCAACGCTAATTAATTCCATCCTAATTTGTAATCGTGAAACTCGAGCAAGGGATTTGGCCGTTCTTTGTAATTATCGGGACCACCCAATATCTAATTTCCGTAATCAAATTCTATTTACGCGAGGAAAACAAGAACGAGAATGAAAATTACACTATTGAATAATAATTTAATAATTATTAGTGATTTTATCATTATAATAAATATATTCTACAATTAATCCACTCCTCCTCCACGTGAAATATATTTATGATATTTCAAAAATAAATGAACAATTAAAAATTATTTTCGTAAAAAGTCAATCGTCTATTAAAATCGTGTCAAAGTTAATCAGATAAAATGGATCAGATAAAAGTCCCTTGTGTCCACAGCAATGATAAATAAAAACTTTATCTAACCAATCTGATTTACCGACTGATAAATCGTTGGACAAATCCGCAACAACGAATTATATATATACGTGACGTTCGATTAATTTCGCAACCTAATCCATGCGCATGCGCGATCGCTCCCCTCCCTAATCGTCTCGATCGGTACGTTTCCCACGTTTTCCGTTGAAAACCTTTAAATCCACGGGACAAAAAAAAACAACGTTAGCGCGATTTAACGGAAAGTGTACATTGTACACTTCCGTTCCTCGGGCAAACGGGGATTGGAAAAACGGGGCGACGTCGATAAATCTTGTATTATTTCTCGGGCAGAAATATCGTCTTATCGGGCGTGGAAAAATATTTACAACCGCGTGTCGAAGTTAATGGCGGCGGCGTTCTTTCCCGCCGCATGTAGGATTTATTTCCATATTGGCGATGAACGGCGTTCCTGAATGCAATTTTTGTATTCCCATCGTGCATGGGGCCGCTGCGATCAAAGACGTCGCTTAAGCATCCGGAAATATTCCTTTGTCGACGTGGAATTTAAAGTCACGGTCTGTTTAGGTTATGTTAGGTGAATTTAATAAGTGAGCCGAGTTCAAGAAACTCGAAACCGGTATTAACCTGTTATTTCCTTCACACTTCGAAATGTCGTTTCGAATTTATATTGAGCGATTACGGGATACGGTTGCATATTTGTTGTTGGACATAGTTTAGTCGAGAGTTTCGATGGCAATTTTGTTAATAACGTTCATTTGCTCGTACGTTGAAAAACGTATTTCTAGGTAGTTTCAATATCTTATTCAATGTATGTTGAATTTTTACATCGTGTTGTAATATTTTCATACGACTATAAAATATAACTAAAAAATATATATAATATATATAAATATAACTATATAAATTTTTAATAAATTTTTAATAAATTATATATATAATATATATAATAAATATAACTATAAAATTTTAATTCTACGAAAATGAAAAATAAATTCATAAGAAGATATTTTTTCTTTTTTTTTTTTTGAAAAAGAAGCGACTATATTTTACAATCGATATGTAAATTAAATGTAAATGAAAAGAGAGTAGAACAATAAAAAATGAACGTTTCACTTATTAAAAATTCCCAGCAGAACTCACCCTTTCGAATTTCTTCGAAACTATTTAACATAAAAACTTCAAATCCATTCATCTTAAATTCTACAAATTGTAAAATTTCGCAAAGCTCGCTAAAACAACCAATCTTAAAAAGGGCACTCTGTTTCTGGAACGTCGCGATTAACCCGAACCAGTTTTTCATTTTTCTTCCATTCATCTCGAGTTTAAGCCCAACAATGGGGTCCAACCATTTTAACGTTCCTTTTATCAACTTGGCAGCGATCGTTTAAGTGGCTTCCGACGCGTTACCCCGAGTTAATTGTAACCTAGAATACTCGGGGCGGGAAGTCGTGTTGGGGGAACGGGCGAGATACCGGAAACGCGGGTTGAAATTAATTCGGCGGAGGAGTGGAGGCCGCGGCAGAGCGTGCACTCCTTGTTTGCAGTTCCACCGTTGATTGTGAAATTTACAAGTGTCGTGGGGGTAACCGGAGAAAACTTTTCCTGGGGAATATCTCGCCGCGATAAGCGTTATGAAATGAATTTCCGTGGAAAATTATCGAGTAGTTTTCGGGCCAATTCTGAAGGAGTCGGTGGCTGCAGCTTCGAGTGACCCTTGGCGCGCGTCGCCGTGCACGCCGAGAAATTAAAATTAATAATACAAAAAAATTAATGTTGGTTGGTTTCTTTTCTTTTCAGTTTATTTTGCGGCGATAGATATACTTTTGTTTAATTAGTACATGCCTCGAGGACAAGTTGTTGTAAGTAGGTTGCTTGTTCTGTTTTTTTTTTTTTTCGTGTCGCCATTATCGTGTTTTCGTGTATATAGCGCAAGCTGGCGGTAAATTTGAAAAAATATCGCGAGTCGAGAGAGAATTGCAGAGACAATCATTATCTCAAATTGTATTTTGAGATAAATCGAAAGAATTGAGAGAAAGAAAATGTGATAAAATTATAATAGAAAAATAATGTTTTCTTATTAATAATGATTAACGTGCTAAATTGTTTAAATTATATCGAAAGAGATAAATAATTTCTAATTTCTTCGCTCAATTTTATTATTGCATCTTCCATTTCATCAATTTTAAATCTTTTTAAATCTTTATAACTAATGTATTTAATATTCTTACTAATCATTTTCATTATCCATCTATCCTATCTTATACTAAAAATCTATTTTAAATACCATTATTCCTTACCAAAAAAAAAAAAAAAGAAAGGAAGAAAATAATTCATTAACGTTCGAAATTATACATATATAATTCTCAAATTTTCAAAATATCCCAAATCATACGTTGCACGCACGAAAAATTAAATATTCCATCGTCCATTATCGAAATTAATTCATATTGGAAAGCGAGAAACGGTAAAACAAACGAAAAGAGAAAGAAAAGGGAAAGGAACGAAAAAGGAAAGAAATTTGGTAAAATTTTCAATCTTACCTTCCATATCAGCGCAACAAATTTCCGGTATGCATGGCTCCAGACAAATCTTCTTCAGAATCTTCTTTGGGCGTATCTTTCTTTCCTTCTTCTTCTTTTCTAATTCCAGTTCCAACTTCTCCTCTTCTTCGACTTCCGGTTTCTCCACAATTTTTTTAACCGGCCTTTCTACTTTCGGCCGACTCCTGATCCTCCTTACCGACCGTACCTTTTTCGCGTCTTCCTTTTCCACTTCTTCCTCCTCCTCGGGACGAAGGACCGTCGTTCTGTCTATTAACAATGGCTGCGCTGCTTCTACGTCTTCTTCATCGAGTGGCTCGAATTTCTTCGATATCTTTTTTGAAAATAATTTTCATTTGTTAGACACATATATTCATATAATATGATTTCGAAATTAGTGTAATTAAAATTATTATCGTTTGAACAATGAATGAAATTTCATTGTTCAAATTTTCGTCAATAACTTCCGTTACATTGATTTTAAAAAAAATCAAAAAAAAAAAAACAAAAAAGAAGAAGAAAAAGAAAAAGGAAAAGTAGTAATAATAAAAATAATAAAGAAATAAAAGAATAAGAATATAATTATTCACAAAATTTCGAATATGTTACCTCGTTGACAGCGAAGTAGTAATCTGTCTCCGCCTTGATGAGTTCAGGAATGCTGATTTTTGGAATACTCTTTCTAACCTTCGAGATTCTTGATTTTCTCTTTTCTTTATTCTTTTCCTTGTCCTTTTCTTTTTCCTTGTTCTTTTCCTTCTCTAAATATTTCTCTTTCTTCTTGGTCTCCCTTTTTCTGGGTTTCTTCGCGTTTTGCACATGCGTATCATCAATTTCATGATAGGTCAGGCGAATTTCTTTTAAACGACTGTCAATCGCCTTCTCATATTTGCCACACCTGTCCAAATACTGCGAGAAGAAACGATATTTTCCAGCGGAAAATTGTATTCAATATCATAAACGTGTACAGCGGATTATTTTCTTAATAAAATTTTAATGAATAATATTAACAAAATTTTATATCGAGCGTTTATAATATAAACTTTTTTTTCTCTTACCAAAATATCATTTTAAGAAAGTGAGTCCTTTTTTTTCTCTCTTTTAATTTAAAAATTTTGAATAACAAAATATTCAGAATTTAGGAATAAGATATTCCTAAATGTTCATAAATATCTTCAAAAAGAAGCTGAAACTTTGAGAGTTGATTTCAAAGAAATCTTGCAATCTAGCAAAATTTAAAATTGATCTTACATTGTTCAAGGAGATTCTGTCTTCTTTCGTGATCACAGTAAGATCCTCTGTGCACTCCAACAGATATATGTTGCCCTTTTGACTTCCAACGGCCAAGATGTCGCCATCATCGTGGGAACTGATCGCGGTTAGCTTATCGAAACATAGACGAATATTAAGCAATGGTTTTTCCGTGCCCAGCAGAATATCGTACACCTCCAATAAACCTTCTGCGTTTATGGTGAAAAATACAGAACACCTGGATTTACTCCAGCATCCACCGGTTAGATCGACAGTTTGCTGGCTATTCATCAGAGAAAGACACATTTTTTTCAATATTTATTTATACGAAAAAATCGTATTTACGAGCATTATTATATCTTCAACAATCGATGAAAAAAAAATTTTAATTTTTCAGAAACTGACTGATTGCAAAATCTTCCACGATTCAATTATCGTTAACGATATAATAGTCATAATCTCTAAAAGAAAAAAAAAAAGAATATGGAAAATGAAATTAATCCTGATAAAAGATAAGTAAACTTAATAATAGGAAATAAATCTATATATATATATATAGAGATAGCTCATGTATGATAATACGTGTGTATAATGTATAAAAATTATGTAACCGAATGCTAAACAAATTTCCTTCCTTCGTGTCATCCGCCCATAATTTAGCGGACCAATTGCCAACCGTCAAAAAGTTCTTAGGGTAAACAGGATTTCGATCGATGGCGAGCACGGGCCCCTCGTAACACTCGAATCTGACCAACAATTTCTCCACAGGATTTTCGGTCCTTCTGTTCACATTCACGACGATACCGTTCTCGGTACCAACCAAGAATCTGCTGCTCATAGTTTGTTCGAATTGAAGGCAGGTGATGCCGGTCGCTTTGTATATATCTCCCCTTTTCGGGTCGTCGAGGTCCATCACCAATTTCTCAGTCGGTTTTTTCGGAAACCTTATGTCCCACCACAACACCAAGCCATCGGTGGAGGCGGAGAAAAAATCGGTGGAGTTTTTGCTTGGTATCCAAAAGACCTGGATCACTGGATCTCTGAAGAACGAATGGAAGATAAGAAAGAGGAATTGTAGAACTTCAGTTTGGGCTAAGGATAGAGAAGTTGGACATTTTATGGATCGTGGGAAACAGGGACACGTTTTCTCGTGCTTTTTCTTCGAGAGGAATTATTTTTAAAGGATTTTAAGGGAATTTGATAATATGAATTGGATTAAATAATTTAATAATGTAAATTCTTAAGTATAAGTGTGGAGATGACTCTTCTAATGTGAAAAAATGGAATAAAAATGTACGAAAATGAATCTTTAAATGAGATATTTTTTTGTTGACTATAGATATATAAAAAAAAATTTCTAACAAATGTTTTTTAAATCGAATTAAACAAAAATATACGCTGCTTTTATTCTATTTTTTTCAAGAAATTTTTTGTCAATTTTTGTAATACACATCTCAATTGCACAATTTTATTTTCATCAAAACTGTCATACCTGTGACTGACATACACATGAGAGATGCCTACAGGAGTTTCACCGGTTCGCAAATCCCAGTAACACACCTGGCCATTCATGAGACCGCTGACTAACACTACGTAATCACGAGGATTAAACTCGACCGTCATTAACGGGATTTGTGACCTTAACGTGTACAGAGCTTTGTTCGGATTCTCTGGATAGGATAAATTACATGTTTTATAATTTTTATATCTTTAATATGTGTTAATGAAGCAATGAAAAATAAATAATTGATGTATATATGATGATATAATATAAAATTTAAACACATTTGTAAGATATCTTTCAGGATAATCAATTCGAGAGATCAAAACAAATATAAAAATTGGTACAGATAGAATTTCATTTATATTTGTAAAGGGGTAACAAAATTTGCAACATTTTCTAGATACTCATTCAAACAAATCTCAATTTTCATATACCAACTTTCCTGTTTGTTTTAACCTCTAAAATCTTACAAAAATGTCTCACGAATATATATATAAATGTATAAATACGAACAGAGTTATGTAAATATAATTCAATGAGATATCATTTTTCGTTATAGTATCGAATTAAATAAGAGATAACCGAGTACCAATATCCCATACATAGGAGTACGGACTTAAGTCGGTCCCTTGTGTCTCGAATTCGTAATACGCGTACGCAGCTGCCAATCTATCCGAGTTGTTTGGAGACCACGATAAATGCCTGATCGGCCTTGTCTTCGTCTCTGGGTCTTCGAACAAATTTATAACCCTGAGGAAACAAAAAGAAAAAAGAGAGAGAGAGAGAGAAAAGGTGCAATATCAATAAATTTGAACGAAATTATAGGACAGAGAACTTTTGAATAATTTTTGTTTTCCCTTTGATTTCTTTAATAATATAAAATTTATAAAAAGATTCTATAACTTGCATTTATTATTAAAGAGAGAAATTAAAATGATGAGCAATTAGTTGAAAATTATAATATTCTATCTCATAACTAATAATAACTATAATCATTTGCTTCCTTCTATAATATATAATTCTAAATAATCTTATCCTTGTATATCATGGTACAGATGGCGTTGAAGTCAATGCTGAAAGAGCAATAATAAAAGCAATTAATTAAAAAAAAAAGATGAAATTATATGCAAATTATACACGATTTATTTTGTAAACACAGAAAATATGTATTTCGAAAGAAATTCGTATCGTTCAATATCATTTAACTGTATCGAAAAGTTAAAATTGGGAATGGAAAGGTAATCCATGATTTAGGTTAGGATGACGCGTTGTGTTTGGATCGATGCAGATGGCGCTCGATTCAATTTTGACGGGAAAATAAAAATATTTGAACAGAGTGATGATACGCGTACATTACGAGGGGATTGAACAAACGAAAGCCCTTTGATTTTTGCAGGCACGGGGAGCGTATATCATCCGGTTGATGCTATCACGGACGAAACAAGCTTCGGTCGTTAATTTTACGACTCTACGGATTTTCATTGCCGGATCGGTACCGATCGTTGCCTGTACTACGTTACCATTGCTTGTAAATTTGTGTCCCGATTTTATAACGCTCGTTTCGATTCAATGAGTAGAATTGAATAGTCGTTTCGTTAATGAATTTGGTGGGATTACCAGTCTCATCAATGATCGTTTCGTTGATTTATTTTAAACGTTTTTAGAATTTGCAACGTTCCAATCTTTCTCTAAGAATTTATCCCTAATATCTCCTAAATAATCTCCTAAATAATAATGTAATAATATAATAATATAATAAATAATAATATCTCCTTTTCCTAAATAAATTTATACGTGATTTTTTAATATTGAAATATCCATCTATTTAAATGTAGTAATTTGATTTTAAAAAAGATAAAAAAGGGATAAAAATTTGTCTCGTCTCATCATTAATTAATAAGATCGTTATGGTGTTAGAGAATTAATTCTTTGAATATGATAGGTATACCTAAGATTGTACTCTTTGGCCATACGCGTAGGAACCAAGTCGTCGAAAAAGTTTTCATAGATATTCATGGTATTGTTTTCAAGCACGCAATGCTCCATCGTCTAAATAATTTTGAACAATTGTTTTAATTAATAATAATTTACAATTAATAATTAATCATAAACGTTGGTTACGAGATCGTTAATTCTAATTTATTTATCATTCGTACAAATAATCTGCTCGAGAAATCAAATTATTTAATTAAATATTATTCAATCGACGAATATTTTACTTCCTTTTTTTTTTCTTTCCAAACTTACCGAAAGAAGTTCGTTCATACACGGTGCCCAAATATCATCCTTTTCCACACGTCGACGGTATCTTTGAGTAATTTCGACATCTTTGTAGTTCACTTCTTTCGGCCAACCACCTTCCTCATGATACATGCCTGTATTGGTTGTAGACTTTCTTATTGTTTGCACCTGAAACGGAATAACGTTTATGCGAGACAATTATTCTTTGAGAGAATAAGAATAAAAAATAATGATAAAAAATTTATATAGATATCATATGATACTCGAAATAATTATATATTTGGAATCATAGGAAAATAAATAAAAAAAGAAATAATAATAATAATCTATATAAAAATTATAAAAATTACAATAACAATATTAACAATATCGAAGAGAAGATGAAACAATTTGAAAAATTTCACGTTAATAAATATATACGATGAAAATGATCAACATCCTCTAGTAAATATACCTGTTTCATTAATCTAACCTAAAAAGATATAAGTCATTATCGACTCTTACCTCGTGGGCCGCCAATTGTGGAGCCATTTGCACCTCAGCATCATTATGCGTAACATAGATATAATCCTCCATAAGATGTGGTTCCGGCAGGATGTTCTCCACAGCGATCCGATCTTCTAATTTGAAGATGCATTGCTTTCCAAACTGGCTCCTCTGCTTGATATACGTGTATTGAGTTAACAACATCGTTGGTTAAATTTCATTGAGTCACACGCGTCTTATAAAATCATCTATGTATATAAATATAAAGTTTAAAAAAGTTAAATAAAAGGGTGCCAAAAATAAATGGTCGAAAAATCCACGATTGCATAAAATCGGATCGAATCTTAACCGGATGGTCTAAGCCAAACTGGCCGGATTACGATTGATCGAAACAGGGGAAGATCGAAAAAAACAATATTTATTTGTAATTGATATGCAACTTGGTTCAGATCGGTGAAATTTATTATATTCGAATAATGAAACAATAATACATTTTTAATAACGATGATTAATAATAATTTGAATTTGAATATGGCAAATGAAAAAATTTCACGGAATAATGAAATAATTTCGTGTAAATTATAATCTTTTTTTATTCCATTTTGTGCCATTTGTTAAGAATTATAATTCATAACTTGTATTCCCTTTGAAAAATTATTATCGAATAGCGACAATTTTTCTTCCAACATATCGGTTCAATAAAATTTTTCACGGCAGACGTATCTTTTTACAACCATCTTTCCTATTGGAGAACGATTCTACTTATGGGAAAGACGGTTGTAAAAAAGTACATTCTATCAAGGCTCCCATAATTCGAGCCGATAAATTTGAAAAAGGAAAAGAAAAAAAAATGTTATCAGTGTCCATAAAAGTTTACGAGAAAAGTAAAAGTTTGTAATATTTCGAGTAGAATATGTATAAAGCATAGCGAATAATTTTCCTATCAAACATACAAGAACACGTATTTCCAATCGCATCGTATCTAAATTTAAAGCCCTTCGTATGAAATGGAATGACGTTCAACGATAATTCACGTAAATAAAAGCTCGACTAAAATTCATACGCACAATAGGCCGCCATAACAATCTCACCTAAATGGAATTTCATTGCATTATTTACCATTCATACCGCAACACAATCCCCGCTATAATCTTCCAAACTATATATATTCAATTACAAACGACGTTAAAACTTCCTCCTTTAAATCCATCTTAACAATCGTAGAGAAAAAGAGAGAGAGAGAGAGAGAGAGAGAGAGATTGCATTGCCCTCGATACACTCGTGAATGTTTCAACACGAACCACAATTTCCCAGACAATTTCCATTCTCGAGAAGATTCGACTCGCTCGAAATCGTCCAGAAGCGTATCCACCTCTATTGCCTCCTTTTCTAAAAAAAAAAAAAAATAAAAAGATAAAAAAGAAAAAGAAATCTTCCCCAACCACAGCTTCTTTCTCAAGGCATTACCGATTTCTTCTAATTTCTTCGACCGAGTTTCCTTTTCGCCGCCCATCAAAGATTCAATTTTCCCGCCAATTCTCCTCACTTCGTCGAATTACCAATTCGAATTACGAATTATCCCTCCGCGACCTTCCACAATTTCCTACGAATTCCATCGAAATCACAATGCTTTCACACGAATCCGTAAATCGTATAAGCCACGCAGAGCTCCCTCTCTCCCCCGCAAATCATATTTGACGCAGCCTCACGTCGAAATCGTGATCGATCGGTAACGCGAATGCGGTAACCGGCACAAACCGGAACGAACAAGCGGGATGCTTGACAATGATCCGCGCTAAAATTCACTCGGACAACGCGGGGTCCATTCGAATGTATCCGCGTGGAAAATCGGGATATGCGTGGGATATTCCATGAGATTTCTCTTTTACTCCTTCATTCAGGCACGTGTATTTTTTCCTATTTTCTAAAATTACGATTTCCCTGCGTTGTATAACATCCTTTTCCTCGTCGTTTATCCTTTTATTCGTTGAATTTTTTTGGTAATTTTTTGGTAATTTTAATTACCTCGTTTGAAACGTTTCTTTATTTAATTTTAACTTATTTATTATTTTGATCACTTTTTCGATTGATTCGATTGTTATTGATGATCGCACGATTTCTTGTTTTCCATCTTCATCGTTTGATAAACGAACGATAATATTATTCTCGAGCTTGTAAAGTATTTCACTTTGTTTAAGCAACGTTAACTTTATTACTATCGGGAGAAACATTGGGAGAACTTGATTGCTGCTTAACCTATTTGCATCATTAGTGCATACATGTGCTCAATTTACCCGGTCATTATCACCAAAGCGCATATATAGATGCTCGTAGACCACGTTTACAACGTCGGAGAATTGCACAGTGGACAGGAACATGTTAAGTAAGATAATGTTAAGTACAGATTAAGGAGAAATATGGCGATTATCGGGGTATGGAATTATTGAATGAAATTTTAAAATTCGGATGGAAATATTGATAAAAGGATGGGATGAGAATTGAAAGAGAAAAGTTTACTAAAAATAAACTAATTTGAAAGAATTCTTTAAATCTTATTAATATCAAGAAGAGATGATATTTAAACAATTTCACAAGGAATCACAGTTATTAATAATTTTAATAAATCCATATAGAATAAAGAGGTTTTAGAAACATGCAGGATGCTGTTTTTGAAGTTCAATACTTTTAAAATAATATTTTCTTAGGTTTAAAATGGCTTAAACCTCCCATATTGTATGAATTATAATATAATCAATTTGAATGAAATTCTAAACGACAATAAAACGANCTGTTTTTGAAGTTCAATGCTTTTAAAATAATATCTTCTTAGGTTTAAAATGGCTTAAATCTCCCATATTGTATGAATTATAATATAATCAATTTGAATGAAATTCTAAACGACAATAAAACGAAAACTCAAGCTTCCTTAAATATTCAAAAGCAAATGCCTAACTTTCTAAAATAAATATTTTAATAATAAACAGAAAGAATTGATAATAGAATAAAAAAATCCTCAAAAATAATAGTCTAAATTCGACTAACGAAGGTCTAAATCAGAGCAAACAATGGTTGAATGATACATTGTTATTGATGGAATCGAAACCAGTAAAATGTAAAAATGTTTTCACTTTTCATATTGTTGTCACGTGTCGTGTTATAGCAACATGCAAAATGGAATTTATCGGGGAATGCCTTTTAGAAAGAGAGAAGAAGAGAGAGAGAGAGAGAGAGAGAGAGAGAGAAAGAGAGAGAGAGTTCTGCAACCGCGTAAGCTAAACTGGCGATGAATCAGATCGATTAATGTCTGCGTATGTTGAAGCACATATCGAAGATGAACTCGAATCCCGGAACTAAAGCAATCTAGCATTGGATTCCAAAACGTTCTGATGCCGGAAGTTCGAGGAGAAATTAACTATAGAGATTGATAGCCAGATATTTACAGGTATTTCGACGTGTCAACAAGCATTGAGACTTGATTGAGTGGAAGGATTATAAAAAAAAATTTATAAAATTTATAAAATGAAAATAATGAATGATGAATGAAAAGAAGTACTTTGCGATTTATTTCGATTAAACTTTTCTTTGTTTCAAAACAAATGAAACAACGAAAAGAGATTTATTTACTGCTATTGTTTATATATATAATTAATAAATTTGAAATAAAAATACAAATTTCATGTATATCAAAAATCGATTAATTTGTAAATAAGAATTGTTAATGATTATAAATTCAATTTATTGAATTATTTTATTATTATAGATGTAAAATTTTAATTTGTAGAATTTTCATTTTTTTTTTTTATAAAAATTTAAAAATCAATAACAAAATTCATATTTATTTTTAAAAGGAAGATTCTACAATTTATGTTGTATGAATATATCAAATAATTGTTACGAATAAATAAAAAAAAAAAAAGAAATACATCTCATTCGATCTGAAAATGCAAGCGAATAAATTTTATTCCGCAATTCACATTCACTATGACAAGATCAAAATTTTAGTAATCAAAATTACTTTTTAAAATATTTGATAATCCATTCACAAAATTATTATTTTCTTTTTTCGATTACTAAAATTTTCTGTGAATAAAATAACTATTCTCAGAATTCATTCTCAAGAAGGGAGTGAATAGTAACTAATTTGAGAAAACCCAAACGAGAAATTAACCTCAAAAAGAACGAATATTTTAATAAAAGGACAAGATAAACTGAGGAAATTTTAGGAACTTATTTAAGGAAAGTTTTCTGTAAAAAGAAAACATGTAAGATACATCAATTCAACTTCTATTAGGAAATGTTGGGTCTTTTCATTCGAAAGGTAAAACTTTTATATCTTCAAATTCATCGAGATACTTGGAAATATTCATTGCAAATATCTTGAAAATGATCAAACATATTGTCTTGTAATATTTTCAATGAAGCACTTTATCTTGTTATAAAATATTTTTTAAAATAATGAATCATTAATAATAATATATATATTTTTATATATATAATTATATATATAATTATTAATGATACATATATATATATATATATATATATATATATATCGATAAAGACAAGCTCTTTTTCTTTCTTGCACATTTGAAGTACTTATTCAATATTTCTATTGAATTCTATAGAAATATTGAATATACAAAAGTGAGAAATAGAATAAAAATTTTATTTTTCTTTCTTTTGAAGAAACTTTATAAGTAATTAAATACAAGGCAATATAAGAACCACAAATTTATCTTTTAACTTTCTGATCTTATCTTTGAAGAAATTCTAAGAAAAAGAAAATTTTCACTTGACATATTATATTACATATTTCCATTGCATTCATCAGTTTCATATTATGTTTCAACTTACAATATTTAAAATTATTTTACAGCACAATTTAAAAATACACAATAGAAACACAAGAAAGTTGAAATATAATTCTGTGAATGAAATGCTCGTTTGTTTTCACAATTGTTTATAAACTCTATCCTTCTTTTCTTTGAATCATTCAATTACTACAAAAAGAAAAAAAAATAATAATAATTTTCCTAATCACATTCTTATCTTTAAATCTTAGTTTTATCGATATTTTTAATTGTAATTGGCAGGTATCTTCGAAAGTACAATCGTCGATACCGAGAATAAACATAATATATCAAAAATGTACACAATTTGACAAAACAAAATACTTGGAATATATTTTTAATAAAATCCTACAATTTTCTCCATTTTATAAGTTACAAGAAGGAATCTATTTGTCACCGAACAAAAAATTTATAAAAATATTCGACAAATTGGAGAATGCTTTTGAAAAAGATTCGATCTTGAACAGGCCATCGACTGTCAACTATCAAAATTTCAATTTCATCAGGCAACAAGTCTCCACTTATATTTTGAATAGAAGGTTTCCCATTCACCTGAAACGTTTAACGTTAACGAAACCGTTAGCGATCAACAATTACTCGAAGAGGAACTTTTCGAATTTCAAACTCGTCAAAGATGGCTACGAGAAATATTACAAACAGATCATAGAAAAATGCGAGAAACGAAATGATGAAAAATCCGGGAAGAAGATCCCTTTCAAACTCGTGAAAAAAAGTCCCAAGAATAAATCCTCTAAAACTAATCAAGAGAAGGAGAAAATTTCCTCGAATAATGTCCAAAAATGTTCGGTTGAAGAATCGCTTGATAGTTGCGAGCAAGCACAACTTATAAACGAGAAATGTATTCGCATGATAGAAAAGCGTCACAAAAAGGCGGAGAAGTGCAAAGATGCTCGAAAGGATTGTCAAAAGATATTGGAGCACGATGTCCAAAAGTGCAAGGAGCCTGAAAAACTAATAAAGGACGAGTGTCAGAAAATGACGAAGCAAGAGGATCAAGTTGAATTCTTGAAATGCGATCGGAATCCGGAGATTCATTCAAAAAAAAAAAATCCAACCAGCAGCAGTAATCCAAAAACGTCATCTACCGACGATTCAACTGGCAATCAAAAAACATCGATCAGCAATTCAACTAATAATTTCACGACGAACGAGATGTCGAAAGTTAAATCCAAAATGGAGTTCCTCGTGTCTTGCATAAAGAAGCACAGCTCCGACTCGCTTAAGTCGTATCTGTTCAAAAGAAGTGACAAAAGTGAGAATAAAATTCCCAGAAATCCTTCTTCCCACAACAAGCCGAAATACATCCCTAAAATGAATGCGTCGTACGAGGACATAAAGCCTGATCCACCACCGCCGCCGTCCTCCCACTGGTCCGAAAAGATGAAGAAGAAGCCGAGTTACAACAAGTACAAACCAGCCATCAAACCGACTACCATTGAATATATCCCTTACGAGGAATACAAGAAAAAGACGAAAACTTCTTTGAAAAGAAAATCGGACGAGGTGAAGAGGGTGCCGAAAATTATACATATAGACGAGGACAGTTGCAGATCTCCTATGTGCAAGAAACGCGCAATTTCTTTGAAGGAGAGGAATAAGAAGCCCAATTCTCGTTATCAATTCTCGACAATAGACAAAAGTGTCGATTCTAAGATCGACGTTTATAAAAAACCTCGTAAAACAAATAAAAATCAAAGCGCCTGCGAGAGCAGGTTGCAGCAACAAGGTGACACGAAATCGATGGACGGCCATTTGATTCGACGGAAGAGAAACGAGAATTACAAATCGAACGGTGAGTGGAAGAGTCAGAAGTACAAGGTACGATTGAAGATCTACAAGACGAAGAACAGTTTGGATCCGTGTTTGCCGGTAATGGTAGAGGTGCGACGTCATTTTTGTGACGAGGGTGTAGACTTTAAGGGTGAATCTGTTCCATTTTTAAATTTTAAAGCTTAAACTTAAGGATGAGCTTTAAAGAATGTGTGTATAATTAGACAGTGTTAATATCGTCGATACTTGGAAAATTAAAAGGTAATAGAAATAATTGGGGGCGGAAAAAAATGTGATGAAAGTGTTTGTCACATTATGATTTTTTTAAATTGTATTAATAAATTGATATTAAAATTCTTATATACTTGTATTTTTATTATCTGGATATATGCGTGTTTATAATTTCTACCTTTTCCTAATTCTTTATTTATTCGTTTGTATCTTATAAAAAGGAAATTATTTTCTCAGTTAATTAACTCAAAATTTTTCTCATTTTATATGAGAAAATGAATAATTAATTAGTATATTATAAAAGAGGGATTCAAAGAATATTAAGAAATACAGAATTATTTTGAAAAATGGAATTAAAGTTTTTCGTAAAGATCGATTTATCTTTACATTCGAAAAACCAACATTACTTTTCTATTGATTTAATATAATTTTGAATGAGATATTTTTTCAAAGTTGGAAAATGAGAAATTAGAGGTAAAATTTTCCACCAACAAAGAAACGATTAACACGGTGTAGCTTTTTACTTTTGATTTAATTACGTTGAAACGTTCTTGCATCGCTTTGAAACATAATTACGATAGAATATATAGGTGTAATTTCAAAAGTTTTCGTTCGAGAAATTAGCAATTGATTAAGAGTTCGCGCCAGATCGTGCTTCATCGTAGAAAATTTTCTCCCTCTAGCTTTTCCAAGCTGCGCAACATCCCTCTTAATATTTCAATCGAAGATTAAAATTCGAAATGATAAAAAATAGGAAAAAAAAAAAAAAAAGGAATTATTATCGTAACAATCGATGAATAATTTTAAAAAAAGAAACCTCTCCCCAGAAAATATTCGATGCAACGAAAAATTCTTTGGATTGCGAAATAAAAAATTAGAGATGGGATAAAATATTTGATAGCAACAATAGAGGAGCGTATCCTTCGCTTCAACGCGATAAAAGCATACGAAACAATACTCCATCGCGGGATTTAAGGCGCATTCTTGGAACAAAGAAATGTTCAGCTTGAAAAAAAAAAAAAAAAAAAAAAAAAAAAAAAAAAAAAAANAAAAAGAAAGAAAGAAAAAAATGCGGTGCAAGTTGTCACCGGGAAAGAAACGGTAAGAAGTTCGCCTGCAGCAGCTGTTGCCAACTTTTCACATTTATCATTACGGTGCATCGTACATCTTTACAGTTACATATCGCCGAGGAACAAACTTGCGCATCAAATAATCTTGCCCCGAACGAGCAGCTTTAATTTCCTCCCCCCCTCCAACACGAAAATATGACGAATATCTCGTCCTTAATGAAAAATCTACGGTTTCTTCTCTGTTCACAACATTGAATGTTTTATTTGTCGTTTCTGAACATTAATCTGTGCTATCTCAAATGTTTCTGTTCAGCTCTAAGTAAAAATTAAAACAGTATAACTGTTGAACAGATTGTATGGTAGAGTGGAATGGAACAAAATTCTTTTCTGTTGTTTATCATTGACTTTCCAATAGAGGATAAAATTTAATAATATTAATGTTTGCATTGATTTTATAAATTTCCGTTAAATTTGTAATAATTTAATTTTGAAAGAAAAAATGTTTGAGCAGTAATTAAACATAGAAGATAAATTGGTTCTCTACTAAGAATAAATTTAATATTTAAAATTAAATAACTAATTTACTAATCATATAGTATCAAAATTTAGCAATTTTTTTAAAATATATATACTGCTATAAATGAAACTAAACTAAAATGATTGTTAAACAATTTTAATAAATACTTTTCAATATTAAAACAATTTAAACAATTTAACACGAAAAAATTTTGACAAAATAAAAAGCTATCATAAAATATTCCATTATAAATTAACTTATCCCAATTACTATTTTAAATATTTTCTAAATTTCTTCCAATAGATTAAAATATCTCTAAACATCAAAAATTCCTTCCTCGACCAGGATAGAATAAATCTAGATAAGCATCATCTTAACGACCAAAGATACAAAATCTCATGCATTCTCTCATTGAAATGCATTGTGCGCTTGGTCAAAACGTAAAAGGCAAAATTACACTGCTAATAAAACGACTAGCCGCAACTCAGACATATATATATGATATATTAAGTAAGTCTGTATATATTAAAATTCATTCGTTATCATTTGAAACAAATTTTGTCCAAAGACAGGACTGTGATTATCGCGCAAAGGCATTAATACGAGATTGTTCTTTTGCCATAGATAGTGGACGATTGGTACCACATGGTGCACACGTCAGTCGTGAAGAGATCAGCGGAACCGCATTTCGGAGTGCAGGGGAGGCTAATAGAAGACCGCAGAGTGCGTCGAGCTGAGCAACAACGCGTAAAATCGAGAACGAAACGGGATCTAATTATTAAACGCGGTCCGTCCAACCTGAGAACCGTTCTCAACGACGAGATGTGGCCTCAGATGTGGTACTTGGTTAGTTGGATTTTAATTTTTCTTTATCCTAATTTTCTTTATCTATATTTTGCATAAAATTGTGTAATATTGTGTAAATTTGCTGAAACTTTTTTTTTTTTTAAATTTTAAAATGTCTGTTTATTTTTTACGAATCTTTAAAATTGATCATTGCTTTCAGAACAGGGGAAAGGGGTTAGATATGAACGTGCAAGAAGCTTGGGCTGAAGGAATTACGGGACGTGGAGTCGTGGTCACGATTCTTGATGACGGATTGGAGAAGAATCATCCGGATCTTTATAAGAACTACGTAAGCCCTATTGTTTATCTTTTTAAATCAATTAATACTAAATCTTGGGATTTAACAGATTTATGGATTTTTCAGTAGAAAATAAATTGAAAAATCAGTCTTTTATTATACTCGTTTTAATTAAATTTATTCGTAAAATAAATTTACAGAAAAAAATACGAAGTAAAAAATAGATAGAGATTTGTCTCTCTCTTGCATCTAACAGAAAACGATATTTTTAAAAAGTAAATTAATAAATTACGCGGTTTTTTATTTATTTTATTTTAACAATTCAACAAGTAATAGTCTTTTCTTTTCTTTTTTTAATATAAATCAGAGGCAAATTTGAAAAAATCCATTAGAAATTGAAATACTGATTTATCCACTATATAACTATTAAAATTATTATGTGAAAATCTATTTTTTCAATAATTATATCTTTTTCTCGGTAACAAAACAAAAAGCAATAATTTTGCAAGTATTTCTTTCTAATTTTTCAAAAGATATCATAAACCCATACCATACCCTCTGCAAGATCTTCAATTTATCAGAACTCGTCCCATTTTACGCAAAGATCGATATTGAGGCAAATACAGAGTAAATCCAACTCTGCAAAAGCGGAAGACAGACGAATCTAGGAACGTTGCCAAAAACGTTGAAACTCTCGACATACCAAAACGTCTAATTCCGCCTAGCTGCATCGTGAAACGTTTCCCTACGTGAAATTATTGCAAAGGAATGCGTGAGGCCACGATTAACGACGTTGAGGGAACAATGGTCCCCTATAAAGCGAGAAATAGTCGCAAAGAACGGGATTGGAAGAATTTAAGAAATCCGAGTTCCGCACCGAAATTGTCGAAGTTACCGACTGAAACTGGAAACCGACCGAGCAGAGTCAAACACTAGACTCGAACCGCACCAGAGAAACGCGTATGTTTACTGGTGAATGGACGGAGTTAATAAGGCAACCACGAACAAACGTACACCGAGTTTCACAATATCACAGTAGATATGGCTCTCTATAATCAGACCGGGTCTGCACGATAGTCGATATTGGCCCAAAAGAGATACATTTGGTCAATGATGCTGAAATTTTTCTGTTATATATTAAGTTTAGAAT
This sequence comes from Apis laboriosa, assembly GCF_014066325.1. Lineage (NCBI taxonomy): Eukaryota > Metazoa > Arthropoda > Insecta > Hymenoptera > Apidae > Apis > Apis laboriosa. The sequence goes on from NW_025223092.1 coordinate 2,544,241, forward strand.
TGTGTACGTATATTTAATAATACTAGAATTGTGTTTATGATTTTTAATGTTTGATATTGTTTTGGTATAATTGTTTAAAATTTATGATAAGAAAGTTGAATTTATTCATTTTTGTTTCAGATTTCTTTCAATCTTCTTCTGATTTTAATTTATTCAATTACTTTTATTTTATTTTTATTGTAATTTGTACAATTTATTACATACAGTTTTTTTATTATTCAAAAGTTTATTTTTCAATTTTATTATATATTACTATTTTAATTCTGAATAATTAAAGGAAGATTAGATAAGATATTAGCAATTGTTTTGTCAGAAATTAAGGTGTTGACTTTATTATTTTTTTTTTAAATTGTAGAAAATTAATCTTTCACGTGCAATAATTTTTTTGAATTATTAAAGAAAAAGAAGTTACATTTTAAATTCCTATATTCCTAAGATGCCTTCATTAGAATTCTTGAATTTTGATATAAATGATATTTATGACAATGTTGGCAATCATTCTGTAAGAACAATTTGAGAATCAAATTTCAAAATTTCACAATGTTTAGGAACTTTTCAAATCTAATAAAAATCTGCTCTTATAATTCATTTCTGAATATTATTTGAAACTGAATAGAAAATATCCGAATTTTCCAGATTTTTTTTCTTTTTGATTTTTTCCTGAAATAGTTGAATACGTACTTCTATTATATTTGATTTTAAAAATGATTTATTTGCTCGCATAGATGTAAAAAATTAATGTCATTTCATAACTTCGGGAGAAGAATTTATTCAATCGATTGGAAAAAAATATTGTATGAAAGGAGTCGAGAACCGTGGCATCGAACTTTAAAACAATCCTCAAACTGCCCGAAGGAAAAAGCAATTACATTGGAACTAGTAGGAAATCGATATTCACTGGAAAGTTCGTAAAACTGTAGCCAAGTTGTATTCAGTAATTACAAAAGTAGTTCATTCCATATTAATTAAACATCTTATCGAATGATATATATATAACAATGTCCTACGATTCGAATTATAAAAGTAGGAAATGTCTCGAAAATATCAAGATCGAAGACAAGAAAAATAAAAAGTTTAAAATGAAAATATTATTAAGATAAAAATATTATATTAAAATGATATTTAAATTGTTCCAATTTATATTACAAGAAGAAACATTTTAAAAGCCTAGGCTTCTAGAATTTAAAAATTAAAATTTAAAAATTACGAATATTATAATTCAATATACGATTTATTGTTAATCTGTCGATAATTTTTAATGAATTTTCAATAAAAATTTTCCCTTTATCAACTTCCCTCAAAATAATAATTAAATTGTATCTAAAAATGTACTACAGAAAACAACACACAATTGAAAAAATATAAACTTTCTAAAATATAAAAATTCTATCATCTTAAATTACAAAAAAAAAATTGGGACAAAATTATTTTTAACAAATTTTGATGTGGAAAAATGAATTGAATATTCCAGGATCCACAAGCCAGCTACGATGTCAATAACCATGATGAAGATCCCATGCCACGATACGATGTTCTAGACAGTAATCGACATGGCACCAGATGCGCTGGTGAAGTGGCTGCAACTGCTAACAATTCCTTGTGCGCGGTAGGAGTTGCATTTGGAGCTGGCGTCGGGGGTAAGTAACTCGAAGAACAGTTAACCGAAGTGTAAATAAATATTTGTCTCTTATCAAGCTAATTTTCACATAGAAATTAATTTTAACAGAAAATCGTTGAATATATATTTTAATGAAATGCAATAAATCTTGAGAAAAAGTATTAAATTGATAGAAAATAAGATTCAATTGCTCTTTTCGTGAACATTATGTCAAAACTGTATCTATCAGTCTATTTTAACTTAAAAACTAATGTTTGTCTGACGAGTATATACATATTTATGTACACACACGAATTGCATTATTCATTGTACAAGAGAAACAGAATTTAGAACGCAAATTTTCCAAAAGAGAAACATACAAGAACATACAACAGAAACGAAACTCTGATCTGAATAATTGAAAAATCTTTATAAGATTTTTGCTTGTTCTGATCTTCTATGAAAATCTTTACGATACTTTCAAATTGAAAATATAAATTTACTTTTATCCCGAATTATTTTATTCGATTTAATTTCATCTTTTATCTTTCCAATTCGAATTTAATTTTAAGTTAATTTTTCTGTCAACGATATTCGATCGTATTATTACAGTTTTTAGAAATATAGAATGTTTATTACATATTTTTTGATTAAAAAAAATATTCGATAGAAAGTAAATAATAAAGGGGAAATATTTATCTGTGCAAAGGAGTGAGAATGTTGGACGGAGACGTAACGGATGCCGTCGAAGCAAGGTCTCTGAGTCTAAATCCTCAACACATCGATATTTATAGTGCCTCCTGGGGACCGGACGACGATGGAAAAACCGTCGATGGTCCTGGCGAACTTGCCACTAGAGCTTTCATTGAGGGAATCACAAAGGTTAGTAAATATCTTTTTCTCTTTACAGGTAAATTAAATGTATTGAAACGTGGAGTTTTAAATTAATTAAAGAGCAGAAATAAAACAAAAATGATTCTTCCTTATAAATAAACTAAATAAATAAATAACTAAATTAAATAATTTTTCAATCCATTTAGATTCGAATTAAGAATTAACGAAATTGAATGAATTATATAATTTTTGTGTCTAGAATGAACAAAATACTATGGATCAAAATTCGCAATATAAACGAATATTATAAAAATAGTAAAGCATAAAAATGAGATAAAACTTAAAGAATAACAAAATCATACGTTTCGTCTCTAAAAGACTGTAATTTTTAAAATTTTGACAAAAATTGCAATTAATTTTGAAATATATATATATATATATAATCTCAAAAATTAAGAATTGTGACAAAATTCTCGTCAACCAATCGAATCTTATTATTATTAGAAATCCAATGCTGTGATACTGGAAGCAATCGACAAAAAATAAAAGGATCGCGTAAAAAAAAATCTATAAACATCCATATATAACAATGGGACAATCTATTTTGTAGGGAATAAAGTTTCTTTTCATGCAAAAATTGGATCCCTTCTTCTCCATTAGACCCGCATGAAAAACAAATAATTCGTTATCCAAATAAAGGAGAAAAAGTCTGGCGCGATCGATAAGATTGGAAGGCCTCGTTCCCCCGGAATGAAATTTCCAGAGAGATGTATTTCCCCCCAAGCATTTCTCGAATGTTTCCGCGGGACGACAGCGGGAAGGCAGATACCTCGGTTGTTATCTCGATGTTACATGCTTAGACAGTCGGTCGAAAGCAACTCTCTTCGATTACGTTTGTCAGGGGAAACATCCGATCCTTTTTATCTTGCTCCTTAGACGAGAAATTTCATTCAACTTTGCATCCGACTGACTCATAGATCTTTAAAATAAAGAATAAATTTGGAGGAGAGAATTGTGCGAGATGGTTATGGTTATAAGTGAAATTCAATGAAAATGAAAATTTAATTTTTCGAAAATAATTGAATATCGAAAGGAAAGGAGAAAGTATTTGTTAATTTATTCGAATTGTCAGAATAATTACTAATGAAATTTTATAAATTACAAATTTTCTTTACATCAGATCTGTTTTAAAATTGTATTATTTGAAAATTAATTTTGAGATAAAGTCATTTTTGAGAGATAGTCTATATTTTCGAAAAAAATTATAAAATTTCGCATTTATATTGGTGATTATTCTATACCGATTAAAAAACGATTCCGATTCGAAACGATCGATTGCCAAAACTGGTAATTCGATTAAATCACGAAACTGGAGGAACTTCTTTCCCTGGACCAGACTTAACAAGTCGACGAGGTCAGCCCAGAGAAAGTTTCTAATTGGATGCTTTTAAGCGACTTGTCGCCAACTCCGCACCTGCACGCATTACCATTTCAACCTTGCTCGCTTCGAGGGTAGCCGTAAGTCATATGCAAATATCGGAAGGCACTTTTGCTGGAAAGGCACAAGGATGAAGCGGAAAGTCAGAAGGTAGAGTCGAATTTCCAAAGGAAACGCGCGAATAATTAGCCACGACGCCACTAGAAGGCGCAAGAAAGCGATTAATTAAACATCCTGTCCGCAATGGCGGTATTAAGGGCAACCGTGATGTATATTCCAATTGTTCTATGTTTAAAACTGATCATTGATTTTGGCAAGCTCTCAAGAATCTATCTGACGAATTTTGGCTTCACTTTATCTGGAAAATTTAAAGTTTTCATTATATATCTTAAATAAGGGTTTATTTAAGAATTTCATTCGTATATTATTGATATTATTTATTTTTATTTCGATATTCGTCCGTTCTTCAGGTTCCATTGTATTTTGTTTTATTCACTTTTTTTTTATTAATTATTAACCCTCGATATTATTTATAAGTATTAATAAATCCATTGATAAATATTAATTATTTTTAATTTTATTTAATAAAGAAATAAATTTTTTTTGTTTTTTTTTGATATTTGAGATAGTATATCATAATATGTGGAAAACATCTATATATAGATGCTTTACTCTCTTTGATATTATTAAATATTGATCGTTTCTCTTTGTTAATGTTACGTTTGTACCGTGGATTCATTGTTTGCACTATATTACCATTCTTTAAAGATTCCTTTTAAAAACTTGCCGTTGAATATTTACGCGGGCAAACTGTTTCCATTGTATCATTCATTTAAGAAGAAATAAAAACATTCAATGGGACTTATAGGGTAAACGTTTATATTCCACAAAAGTTGCTCCTTATTAAATATGAAGGAATAAATTCTGCCTAGAACGAAAGCAAGCTAAACACTCCAGGAATATCGTCGACTGTATTGAGGAAAATATTTCTCTCTTCCGTCCCTTCGTTCTACTGAAATATTTATTTCATAGTTGCTTAAAATATTTTGACAACAGAGTATTCGATTGAATTGGACAATTTGTTATGTAAATAACAGAATGTAAATTTATTATTTATTATTTTGTATGTGAATGATGAAATATATAAATATGAATAAAAATATAAAATTTCAACAAAAATAATAAATATTAATATGAGTTAAATAAAATGGGAGGAAAAATTGGAGAATTGTTGTAAAAAAAAAAAATAAATATTTATAAGAAAAAATATTATATGATACAATTGGAATGTCTTACGATAATTTAAAATAAATATATATATATATAAATACGAATAAAAATAAATTTTAATATAACAAATTAAATGAAATGGAAAAATAATAGATAAACAATAATGAATTTTTAATATTTTTTCTCTTAAAATGATTTAATATTTTATCTAAAATCTCAATAAAAATGAACATTAATATAAAACTAATTAAATGAAAAAAAATAGCAATTAAAATATAATAAGTAAATATAAAAAAAAACTCTGATCTAACAGAGCTCTCTATCTCTATTCTTTTTTTATATTTTTCATTTTTTCTTAATAAGAAATCTTCAAAGATAAGCAAATCATATCTAAATAATTCCACATTCGATAATATTTAATTATTTTTTATTTTTTATTTTCTTGCCAATGCAACAATATTGCCAACTAATGTCCTAATAAAATATGAATTTATCTTTTCGATATAATTACTGTCACTTCTGAATTTAAAGCACTCTTCCTAATAGAAAGCTACCCGTTAAATATTCATAAAGACAGTTTTACTACTCATGGTAGCTTTCGAGTTGGTAGCTTTGTATATCTGAAATGCTTCCAAATTTTCAAGGAATATTTCGATGCAATTGTCACAGTGGAATAAATTTTCAACTTGTTCTTGAAAAAATGAATCTACAATAAATTTCGTATATATTTGTACTTGTAGAAAAAAGAAATTTATTTACTGAGATATTTCAGTAAATTGATATTTTTATTTCAATAACAGTAATAATTTCTAAATTTGTTTTAAATGATAATATCGAATATTAATTAATTATTTCATTTAATATAAAAAAAAATTTATTTTTTTATTAACCCATACGTCAATAGTTTTCGATATTGTTCAATTTTAATAATTTTCTAATTTTGGAATAATAAATTAATAAGAAATATATAACTATAGTCTAACTGAACATGAAAATCTTTTGAAATGAAAATAATAAATTTTTAACTTTACTTTTATCAAACAAAGATCAGATTCATTACACATAAAAGTTAAATTTATCAATTTAATAATTTGATGTAAAATAATTGTTGGCATTTCATTTTATAAATGTGTATTATTATAGGTTCACGTAACTGTGTCCTAGTACTATATTAAAGGAAATCGTGTAGGCACATACATATGTATATGTGCATATACATATATGCAAAACTATAACTGCATTTAACATCTCAGAATTGCGTTTAACACACCGCCATAATCCAATAATTCCGAGGATGGTCCTTTGATCATCGGAACTGTAGTGGTATCGGAAGTGGTACAAACTTGATATTTAACTAGAAGAGGATGCATCAGAATTTGACCTCATACAGATATTTCAACGTTAATGAACACGAATATCATTGTTTCACAATAGATACATACATTTTAATCCAAAACTGTATACTTTTTCTAAAAATAACCTCTCCGCCAATTTTACAAATTTTTGTTGTCTCTTGTACTTCTCATATCCATTCATTCCACCATTCTAATTATTTTTCATTTAACACACATAAAGAAGAAAAATAAAAAACGAGAAAAACTGAATTAATTACAAAATTTCTTCCTTGAAAATAATATCGAATAAAGCTAAAAGCTTAAGACGCAAACCTTCATCGACAAGATCTCTGTAACGAAAGAGAAGTCTTCGAAATTTCACGGGGCCTCGTTAAACTCGTCGCTTTGATCGTCAGGGTCGCAATGGTAGAGGGTCGATTTTCGTCTGGGCGTCGGGAAACGGCGGCAGGGATCACGACAACTGCAACTGCGACGGTTATACGAACAGCATCTGGACGTTGTCCATCAGCAGCGCGACGGAGAACGGCCAGGTGCCTTGGTATAGCGAGGCGTGCTCGTCCACCCTGGCGACGACCTACAGTTCCGGTTCATCGGGGGAGAAACAAGTGGTGACCACCGACCTGCATCATCTTTGCACGACCAGCCACACGGGCACCTCTGCATCGGCACCCTTGGCCGCCGGTATATGCGCCCTCGCCCTCGAGGCCAACAGAGACTTGACTTGGAGGGACATGCAACACATCGTCGTGAGGACAGCGAAACCTGCCAATCTGAAAGCTATGGATTGGGTGACCAATGGTGTTGGACGAAATGGTGAGTTGGATGAAATTTCTTTTACATATTATTATTTATACGTGTATTTATCATTGTTGTATCTATACAACGTTGAATTTGCTTATGGCATTTACATTCAATCGTTCAAAATTTTGGAAATTGAATTTTTTCGTGAAATAGTAGAAAATGAAGATTTAGAAAGTATGTAAAAATATTGTAGAAAGTAATTTCTATATGAAATGAGAATTATTTAAGTCATCGAATTTACAAAATGTTAAAATTAGAATTGCAATTAAAAGTGTAATATAAATATTGTTTTATGGATAAAAATTAAATTTTTAAAATAATATTCATTAACAAAAATGCGTTTTGATATAATTTTTTTTTTTTAAATTTCTACTTTTTACTCAGTGAGCCACAGTTTTGGTTATGGCTTAATGGATGCAGCTGCCATGGTGCGGTTGGCCAAAAGATGGCGAACAGTACCAGAGCAACACAAATGCGAGGTGTCAGCACCACACATGGGCAGGTTAGTCAATAAATTATTGCAATAATTATAAAACCAATAAACAAAAATCAAATAAAAGAAAAAAAGATTTAAAGTTGATCATGCAACTTCTTATTTTAACATAATTTAAAATAAACATTCCTAATATAATAAAATTTGACAAAAGAAAAGAAAGATGTATTTTTCGATTAAATTCATACGTGCCTTCATTACTATGGAAATGTGATTTATAGAAAGTTAAGTCATCGAAAAAATATCAAATTTAGGATCCAGTACCTTTTGTGATATAAATGACTATGTAAGACGTGACGATGCAATTCGATCCATCACTATTTCCGCCACGTACAGTCTGCTTTGCGTTGCTCTGATGACGATAAACTGATTCCAGGAAATAGCTTTTGCAACGCGTGCAAACCCCGATTTAATACCGACTATTCCAAAGATCGTTCACCCTTCCAAATAGAGAGATTTTATAGACGATGAAAATAACATATTGTACACTTATCAACTATACCACGTCGTAAAAATAGAAATAGAGAAATTGGTAATAATAATAAAATCACGGAATTTCTTATTTCTGGAACTGACCTAAATTTCGTATGTGCGTGCAGGCCAATACCACCAAAGAGCCAGCTAACTCTGGAATTGCACGTCAAGGAGTGTAGCGGCGTTAATTTTCTCGAGCACGTGCAAGTAAGTACTATGTCACTCACTTTAAGTAGTAGGTTAAATAATAGTTTTCGTCTGAAATAGGTTTCAATCACGTATATAAAGGATTTGCTCTTAAATTTTTCTAAATGCCGCTGTTGAATTATTTTTAACATTAACAGTGAATTATTATAAAAATTAATAAATTGTTCTCTAAGAATCAAAATATTGTTCACGTTTAAATATCGTGATATTTAATTATTTTTACATTATGATTAATAAATTTCCTGAAAATTATAAAAATTAGAATCAAAATATTTTTGCAATATTGAAACATTGCAAAGTTTGGATATTTATCGATGTTTGTTGAAGATTATACGAATTAAATGAGTATATTATTTTTCTAATTATTAATATATTATGTATATTACATTTTTCACCAGGCAAAGGTTTCATTGATGGCATCGAGAAGAGGGGATCTTCAGATACAACTAACATCTCCACAAGGTACAAAGAGTACCCTTCTTGCAAAAAGGTCACACGACGTCTCGAAGGCTGGTTTCAATCAATGGCCATTTATGTCGGTTCACACTTGGGGAGAAAGACCACACGGCACGTGGAAACTTGAAATCCACAATGAGGGTCGATACCAAGGTAAGTCCATTGTATCCATCTTTTTGTTCCATTCTTTCATCGCCTACGACATTTCCAGATATATCGAGTACAATCTCGTTCGTATCAGAAATTTTCTAAGGCTTTATGTAGAGCTGGGAAAAAATTGATATTTGAAATAGATAATTGGAGATAAATATTTTCAGAAATAAATTTTTTCGAGTGATATTGAATTTTACAAAATTTTCTTTGTTGTTTAAAAATTATGTGAAATAAATATTTCATTAACAGTTGTAATAATACTTTAAATAAGCAATATTTAACTTTAACAAAATATTATATTATCGTATATAAAAAAAATTCAATTCAGTGTTTAAAGAAAAATGGAATATAATCTTCGATGTTTACTGCGTTTAAATTAATCAGAAAATAAATATTTTATTTACATCAAATTCGAATGGAGATTATGTAGTATAATATTTAATTATGGAAATTTTTTAATTTTAATCTAATATTTGTTTTAACTTATTTCGAATTTTTCTCAACTCCGACTTTACATCCTATTTCACAAATTATATATTATTACAATTTATAATCTTGATTCATATGAATATTATTACAACTGTATATGATATCATTTAAATTTTAGAAATAACTATTTCTAAAATTAATAAATATCTTTAAAAAATTAATATTTTCAATAAAAATACATGTATTTTAAATATTATAAATATAGACTAAGTAAATATTCTATATTCTCATAAATATTTTACATTTTCTGTATGTTTTAAATTTTCCAGTTTTATAATAAAAGAGAATATTGAATTCTTTTCAGATAAAATTCACTCGTTAAAAAAAGTATAATCACTTTGTGCAAATGTTTTTACAGGTTCATTAAAATTAATAGCTACATAAAAATTCATTATTATAACATTTCATCTTTGTAAATCGTAAATATTCAACAACGTCTTTTGCATTAGATATATTCAAGGTACAGGTGTTTGTACATCATCTTCATCACCATTAAAATGACATAGCACGGTGAAGTTGCCGAGTAGATATCGAAAGTTTTCAAGTGTATGAAAGTTTATCAACATGGATAAACACTCCCAATATGGCGCATCCTTTGGTCACGAATTGATCGTTGAGAAGTACTCTTATTTTATTGATTTTATTCCTTGATATAAATATGTATTAAAAAAATCAGTAGAATCTTCTCACCCTTTTTTATCTCAAATTATTAATTTCTTGCAAATGAAACGACCTAAGAGACTTTTAACGTTGACAAGTTATTATTAATTTTTAAATTAATAAAATTTTCAATATTTATACTTTCACGAACTTCACTTTGAAAACGATATTACAATATTAATTAAACTTTGATTCAAGAAATATTCAATATTCAAATTCATCTGAAAACTTTCCAAAAGTATTAGTTTTAAATATATTTAACATTACAAACAAATTATAATGATATCAAAACTTGGAAACCTCTACTAACGTTTCGAATATTAATCTGTCATTTCATCTTTTTCATCTCAAAAACTTTAAATCAAAAAACCTTACCCTTCAAATATTTTTCTACGCGAAAATCAATTATTTCATATACAACGGCCCACCACGCAAAATTTTTCATAAAACCATGATCCAGGTTGACACAATTCAGTCCCATAGATTCTAAACGGCCGGCGTAACCATAGCAAGCTGCTATCTTATCATCCGATCTTCGAGGGCATAAAGGGAATTCTCTCGTAAACCGTGCACGTGGGAGGACGTAAGCTGGTGCATCGCCCCTCCCAGGGGCATAATTCCCCTGTTCGAAGCGTGTTCCGTCGCGATCTCATCCGGCAGGAATCCATGAACCTCTCAAGGGATGTTGACCTTGTGCAAGGGTGGAACCGTCAAAACCATTTCAAGCTAGAACGGCCGTTAAAGCCGATATGCGCATAAAGTTTGAATTAACGCGGGCTTGTAATCCAACAGGAGGTCTCTCTCCATGGTCCGCGGATAGAACCCCGCGCTATTATGTAGCCGTAATATACAGGGTACATTCCCAAGTACCAGGTATTCAAACCATTACACGTTGTGTTTGCGCTGTGATTCCCTAGTATATTGCCGTGAAATCCGCCTCCTCGCAACAACAATATTGCGCCGGCCGACGGGAATTGCACCTGTTGGTCGTCAATGATTTTCTAATCCCTGGCCACTGATAAACTCGATAGCAACACGACTTAGATATACTCGAGTCGTGTCGAGGAGATTAGAAAATGTTCTCCTATTACGAAGGATTTGGATAACGTGAGAGTCAAGATTATTGGTCGTTTTTGGATTGTCATATATAAGGTTATTTGAGATTCTTCTTTAGAATTAGTTGGGATTTGTATTTGAAACCTGTGAAAGGTAAAGAGGCTTGTTTGAATTTCCTGATTTTGTCTTGAAGAAAGAACATTATGAAGAATTTCAACATGAACGAAGAATTAAAGAATATGAAATTTGATATATTTCTTCAGAACAAGAAACAATGTCTTCTAGAATTATTTGCCTTTTAGATTTTTTAATCGTTCGTATTTCATTATCAATGAAAATAATTCAGTACAGATAATGAATGTTAAAAAAAGAAATGAATGTGATCAGGTTTTAATTTTAATTCAATGTCTTCTAGGATTTTCTACTCTCTCCACGTTTATACAAATTAATTTGAAAACTTAGCACAGAAAATATTTCCCATTTTTCCATATATATTTGATAAATATAAATATCTGCCTATTTTACCACTAATAATTTACCAATCAACCAAAGCTATATAACGAAACTCTCAAATTTCTTGCCGCCTCCTGAACCCGACGACCAACCAACTCGCCAGGTCGCGCCACGCTTCACGAATGGGCGTTGATATTTTACGGGACGTCAACCCTTCCCGATCGCACGGAATACGCGTTGTACAATCCCGCGGGGATGAACATACCGAGAAGACCATTCGTTAAATCACGCGAGACAGTGTTCTCCAAGGCTCAGAACTCTCTCACGAGCTCGAAGATCAAGCAGAGCCAACACAAATCGGAGAAGCCGGGTAGCCTCAGTCCACCTTACGTGGTGAACGCCCAGATACAGTCGCAGAGGAAGAGCAAGGCGCGTGGCCAGCACAAAAATGGCAAATCGGCCAATAAACCCACCCCAAAGCCAACCGTGCAAACGTTGAGAGGGTTGACCGTGGCGAGAGGGCCTAACGTCGCGGGGGAGGTTCGCCTGATCACGTCCAGGCCGCGAGGAAGGAGCACACCCAGCCCTGTCACGACCACTGTCACCCAAACCAGTCCGCCCACCACCGTTCCAACCACCAAAGTGGCCAGCAGACAAAGAATCGTGGACGTGGCGACTGCCTCGTCTCTTCAGAGGGGTTTGATCCTCTTGGAGCCACCAGCTAAACCTGCCATTAACAACGTGCCAGCCATTTTCCAACAGTATCCCAAGATTCAACAGCTCTATCCATTGTACCCTGTCTATGCCGGGGTTAGAGGAGCCGGCCAGCAACACGCGACCAGGGCCAAGGGGTTGGAATTGCTGCAGGATGAACAGTTCGATTCGAAGAACTTGGATAAGGGTATTCCTCTTTCGTGGCTCGGTTGATGTTAATGTAACGAGCAATCCGTGGATGATTCATCAGATTGTCTGGAAATTGATTGGTTTTCTTTGAGGATTGACGTTTGAAGATGGTTTGGTTTTGTTTTGAAATATGTGTTGAAGTGTTGAGATATGTTTGAAGTTTGTTTGAGATATGTTTTGATTGGAATGAAGATTAATAGAACTGGATAGGATGAGACTCTTCTCTAGTATAATTGTATAAATCTAAAATTCTGAGATTTTATTAGGAAAATTCAAATTACTATGAATTTGAGATTGATAAATTTTATAATTTTCTTACATATTCTTCTATATTGGAATTGATAGTATATTCTTGTGTATTATAAATTACAGTAGAACTGTGCAGAATAGTACATATTAAAAAATATCTTTATATTATTTATTATTGCTGAGCATTATTCCATTTATATGATTATATCTTTATAATCTTAAAGAAAATATTTTATAAAATTTTCTCTATCAATTGAATATAAATCATTCAAAGGAAATTAAGTTAATTCTGATTAATATATGAAGAAGTTATAATAGTTATAATCCAGCTTGTCCCTTGTCATATAAATGGAATTCTACTGTAGGAATTTAGAAGGAATATATTAACGTAAGTACAAAATATGAAAATATATTCAAATTATCAACAGGTTTTAAATATACTGCCAAAAACTTGATTTATATTTCAAACATATTTTCGGCTAATTTATGAAAAATTTATGAATCGCATAAAGAAAATTAAAATAAAAATTTATAGTTATACGAAATTAAATATCCAATTATTGAAAATTATTTCCGGACAATCTAATAGAATGAATAAAATAAAAATTCCAATGTGACAATATTTTAAAATAATTTTTAGTTAAAAATATTTGCATGCATCATCTATGGATTCACGTTACATGCAATATTCTTTTATCGCATTTCGTAAAAGTAGTAAAATTTATACAATAGAACTGCATCCATGTGTACAATTACAGAATTAAGTGAATCCTCCTGCAATTTACTTTTTTGTGTACCTTATCTTCATTGTTCCTCCATTATTGCAACTGCACTTCAATGTAATCATTGTGGAATTTGTTTTTATGCTCTACATTCTTTTTATTCTTTGTTACCGTGTATCCTATGACCATTGAGATAATTTTTAGGTATTTTTAACAGCCTCTCTTGGATATTTTTCGCTCACGTTTGCTTGTTGCATCGATAATTAGGAAATGTTGTAAATATTATTATATAAAATTTCTCAATACACTGATGTGATTAAAGAATTAAAGTTATGAATTATGCGAATATCAAAAGCGGTAATTTTCAGTAAAAAGTCTATATTTTAACATTGTTAATTTAAATAATATCTAAAATAAATTGCTCCAATATTTAAAACCTTTCAATCATATTTAACGTTTTTTTTTTTCTTTTAGGAATTTGCATTCATTCTTTAAAATAATCATTTCTTTTTTTATATCTTTTCATTTAAATCATCTACAATTACAAAATAATACAAATTTATACATCATATTAGTTAAAAATATCTTTAACTAATCATATATTCCTGCAACATAATTTTAATCATGATTTATAAATTATCATTCTCTTTTTCAATTCTAACAAATTTTGTTGCATGTTCTCGTGTGCCTTTTAAAATATTACTCGAGCCTTTCATTTTATAACGATTAAAATTTAGCTTCTTATAATGATATTATAACGATTACAAAGTTGTTAAAGGTATTAAGGTAGTCATACATACGCAAGCTATGCCGTTTAATCAAAACTTTCGATAACTTCGTTGCAGATAATGCTTCCCCTATCTGATTCGCTTGTATGCATGAAAATGTGTGTTTATAGTATATTGTAGAAGTATGCTTCAGGCAGTGCATAGTACGCAAACATTAATTACTTGTTAAAATATATATCATCGAAAATTGATTAACTATCAATTCACCTAATTATTTCAAACGATCGTTTAATTGGCAATTATTTATTTAAATATCGTTTCACGAAATACAATACACATTTCATTCAATCTATTAAAAAATTTATCCCGTCAATCCTCCTCGACGCTTTGGAAATCTGTTTCTCATATAATTTTCCTATGAACTCTGTGCAGTATAGATAAGAACTATAATTTGCAGATCATGTTGATCTTTTATAACAGAAATAACAGTCTAGCCTTTATTGGCTTCTAACATTTCCATTATGCCCTTAAGTGAGTTTCATAAAACGTTCTCAGGAGGTACGATAAATACTCGGATACTTTAGGATCATCGTACATTTATCGTAACATATTTTATTGTCGTCCATATACAGGAATTTACGATTACACTTTTGCAGAAAAGAAAAATAAAATATTGACGATGAACGTATAAAAATTTGACTAAAAGCTATCAAAAAAACCTTGCAAAGAGTTTAAAAGTCGAAAAGTTCAATGAATTATTTAAATTTCTTTCATTATTACTTTCTACATTTTTTAGATTATTTTTCTTTTACTATTTCTTTATAATTCTGTACCAATACCTTTTTCTCCAATTATTATTCGTTGATATATTTCTGTATCAACGAATTTTCGATATCTATATATCATAATTTTCTACATAAAACATTTCAAATTATATCGAAAAAATAATCCAAATAAAAAGAAAAAAAAAATCTTAAAATCCTGTACAGATAAAATTTTCCAAATTGGATAAAATAAATATCACTTTTCAATTCATCATCCTAACTCATTTCCTCTTCCATCAAATAAAAATTCCTCGAGCATCGTTATATAACGCTTTATTAATTTCCCAACGGCAACGACATTGACACCCTATTCGCGTCACCTATTTCACTGTCACCGGGTTTCCAAGACCACGCCTCGAGGCACCCATCATCGAATACACCAAATACCTTGTGGATGGTACACGGTTGTTCGCCCGAACGAACGTAGACATCACACGAATCCGCGTGTGTGTGCGTGCGTGTGAGCGTGTGTGCGCGGATAATGCAAAGTGCACTCGTGTCACGTCAAATGGAGGCACCCATCTGTCGTTAGACGGTGGTGACATTAAGAAAACAGGAAAGACGGTTCTGTGCCTCGTTCTGAATAAAGCTCGTTTCATTCGCGTACGCGCCATTTCGAATTTTTCGAGCGTGTATGTAAATTAGTTGGATGATTTTACTTATCGAAAATATTCGAATATTCGGTGTAATTTGAAGAGGAGGGAAAGAAAATGGAATATTTCGAATTTAAAAGAATATTTAATCGAATAATGCGCGGATTTACGAATTTATTTTATCGAAATAAATAAATTTTTTTTTACAAAGATAAAATTATATTATGTTAAGTTGATTAAGAAAAATTAAAAAGGAATAAATTTTGAATTTTGAAAACATTATAAATTTATGTTATGAAATTAAAGAGGAAATTTTTTTATGAAAGTGAAATTCGAATAAGCAAGTTAAATTGGTAAATTTGTAAAAGTAACAGTGAATGTTAAAGAATAAATAAAGGGGTAAAGGCAGCTTTGATTTTGAAGTGATTTTTAACATACATCTTTTTATCTTCAATTCATGAAATTTGAATATTTAAAGAAAAATTTATTACATTTATATATGTGTCTTTTGATTACATATGATATTTTTTTTATTATTTCAATTAATATTATAAATACAAATTTACAAATATAATCTCATAATTATTATACATTATAAATTTCATATTATAATCTAATACAGTGTAATTATGAGATTATAATTAAACGTATATTATAATATTATGAATATTAACAATGGAGATCAGAGATGAAGTTTAAATTATGCAAATACGTTATTTATTGGCATAAATATTATTAATAAATAAAAATTTATTTATTAATAATATAAAGATAATAAATAAATAATTAATATTTACTTATTATCGAGAAAAATATTAATAATTTTAGAAATGGATTCTTTTCATTTTCATACGTGGATTCTTTTACTCCAATAATAATTTCAATGAATAATAAAATGTCAAATAAAAGAAAAACCAAAAAATTTTATTCAAAATTATTTCACGATATTCATCATTTTTAAATGTAATCTCTCTCTTTTAATATTTTTAATTTTATATAATTAATAAGACGTAATATTCGCTTATTCTATCGTAAAAATTATCTTCGATGATTTATCA
Organism: Apis laboriosa; assembly: GCF_014066325.1. NCBI lineage: Eukaryota > Metazoa > Arthropoda > Insecta > Hymenoptera > Apidae > Apis > Apis laboriosa. The sequence goes on from NW_025223092.1 coordinate 2,561,014, forward strand.
TTATGAATTCATTAAAAGAAACAAATAAACAAATACTTATATTGAAAAAATATATGATTCCAAAAAAAAAGGATTTGCAATCATTTGCAATCAATTACATATTTTCCTTTAACCAAATATATGTATATTTCACCAGAGAACAAAGAGTAAAAATTGATCGAAAAATTTAAACTGAAAAGTTTATACAACTTGTTTAAAAATCGATTCAAAGAATGTATAATTCAATGTGCTTTCATTTCATACACCATATGTTTACAAAGGAAATTAAAAATAAATTTTCTGCAACACCAAAATGAAATTTTAATTGAAATTTCTTCCTCTGAAATCTTTATGAAACACGTACGTATTCGAAACTATCGTTTAATTTTAATTATTATTATCCTGTAAATTAATTAAATAGAAATAAAATATTTTCATTTTTATTTATCGTGTAGAACGATATTAATTTTCTTAAGTTTGTTTAGCTCTTTTATATACTTCTATAAGTATAACTTATTACACTTATATCACGTAGTTAATTTATGTATGCACACACATTTATCATTGGAAAATTATTTGTTGCTTCAAATGTATAATTAAATTAGAATTAAATTATCTGTTTCCATACTAGCATGTTTAAGATACATATATGTACAATTTTTCTCTTTTTGTTTTCCATAGATAATTATACGTATACGTTTCTGTTATTTTTATTTAAAAAAAGATTGTTTTAATAATCGCAATCAATCGCAATTTGACCAAGCAAAGTGATTAATTTCCAATTAATTAAACGACTCGACAAATTTTTATATAATTTTAAATATTTTTATGCCTTATTGTTATTACTGTAGAATGTAATTATACACACAATCAGGTGAATGTATTTTTGTGCATTTCCACAATTCACTTATAGCATTTCAAAGTATTTAGAGAATTGTTGAAATTTTTACTTTCAGCATGTTCATATGTGTTTCATCAGTTAAAAAGCATCCTTTTTTTATATATATATATATATCTCGATATTAATGTTTTTAATTTTTTAATGACGAACATTCCATTGCACGAGCCATGAATCGCTTGTCAGAAGAAATTAATTTTTTTTTTTCTCAATAGCTACTTCTGAGAAACGATTTTCTTTTTCCATTATTTTCACATATTCATATTTATTCATATTTTCGTTTCGTAGATACAATATAAATCGCAAGTGAAATGGAGAAATTAATTAAAATATCTTTTAATTGATATAAGAAATTTATTCCAATTTGAAAACTGTTTGATGAATATACTTGGACACAAAGAGTTCTATCTTCTTGCTCTATCAAATTAATTAATCCACTCGAAACCGACCATATTTTGCATCGTATTAATTCAATTCTATCTAATGTAACGCATATATGTGCGCCATATAATTGAAAATCTTGCAACAAGAGACATTCTTTTGAATTATTACAGACAACATATCTAAAATATATTCTACATCCTATATATTCTAAACTCTAAATAGACATGAATATATTACGTTTCAAAAATCGAAATAAAGTCCTACATAATAACAAATATAATTACAAATATATCGACGTAATTATCATAAAAGTATACATTTTTCCAATCTTATATCTCTCCACTTCACAACGGCGATCCAAACTCGCACGTGAATCAAAATGTTAAAAAAACGACTCACCCGTGTACATTCCAGACACCCTAGACGAGTTCAAGCTTGTGTTCTACGGCACGGAAACGTCATTGGAATTCGACGACGAGTTGGACAAGGACAAACCGTTACCGCCGGTGAACCAGCAGGACGTGAGCCAGGACAATACGGCAATAGGGGCGAGGCACAACGTGATGGACACGGAGGGTGGGCCGTGGACAGGTAGCCAACAGGTAGAGCGCGTGTCCCATCCGGAAGTGCAGAGACCGACAACCGAGAACCAGACGAGCGGTTGCAGCGGCATCGACACTGGAAATGGCAGGTGCCTAGGTGGGTGCCTCATTCTACTCCTTCTAGCCTACCTGCTCGGTGGAGCCAGTCCGGGGAACTTGGCGACCAGCTGGCAGAATTTTATCAGTGTAGGGAACGAGAGTGATCTCGAGACAATGTCGTGCCAAAGAATGGCCTGTCTCGGCGCGAGTTTGCCGATCGAAAGATCGTCGAGGCAAACAACCGTTTCGTGCTCATGATGACGCCTACGCCCGATCGACATTTTCATTTGAATTCGGTCGAGAGAAATCGTGATCGTGTATCGACGATCGTATTTCGAACAGCTTTGTGCAATTTGTGATCCAACACTTACAAAGTACGCGCGAGCGGGGCGACAGTGTCGAGCCTGTCGTCGTGCTGTCCTTCCTCATACAGACGTTTCACTTTTCACACCGGAGGGAGGGACTCCAAGGATGAGCTTAAAATTGTCTCGAAACGTCTGTCTCGTCGTGATCTCTTCGTGTGACGACGACGTTCACCGATGTCGTTCTAGGGATAGGATTGGTCCAATCGAGTGTCGCGTATGAGAGACTATATATATATGTAGGAAGAGTTTGAACAAGAGAGAAGAGTTGGGACTATAATAGATGGCGCGATCGAGTACGCGGGAAAATCGATTCCGACGTTTACGATTCTATGCTTCTTTTGAATATGCAAAAGGCGTATCTTGATTTTTTTCGCCGATGAATTATTCAAAATGGACATCCTGTGTCTGTAGGAGAACAGTTCTCAAATAATAATTTTGACGTGCGCGAAGAAATTCTTTGTTTTATTAATTCTTCGTTCGATCGTACGAAGAAGATTATTATTTCTGAAAATTTTAAATGTTTTTTTAATGTGAGCTTGTTCGTTTATCTCATGTAATAAGATCGGTTTTCTCTCGTGCTCGATCGAGGGAAAATAATTATTTCCTTTCAGCGTTCGATATGAGGTTTTTAATTAATGACGGAAACATCCCAACGACACTTTTCTACGTGATTCAAAGGAGCCAAACTCGCGAAACTGCCACTACGGGGATTCAAGATCGATGGATCGATGTCCATGGCAGGCCGATCTTGGTTAAATTACCTCGCGTAAATCTATAGAGTTATTATCGGTAAAATTAAACGCCGCAAAATCGTTCAGGTTCGATTTCCTAAACAGCCAATTAATCATCAAAAGCTACTCGACTGCGTAATACGTTTATCACGAATATTCGATGGGATAATCTAGCCGATTTAAATTTCGAGATTCGATTCGATATGCGATTAATATGCGATTACGTGTATATCGCTGGCCAAAAGTTTGGGATCCGAGATCGAATAGGTTTTTGAATGCCTCGTTCGTTCCATTATTCTTGATACAAGAATATTAGGGGGGGAAAAGATATATTGAGAGTTTGTCGATTTGTAAAGAGAAGTAGAAAATTCAATACGGTTCTAAAATTAATATTTTTTTAAGATGAAACGTAATTTTGTATCTCTTTATAGGAATACTTAATTACTCGAAAATAATAATGTTTAAGTGGAAGAATGAACAGAAAATTTGTGCAATATAATATAATATAAATTTGTGACACGTATATCTTTGCCATAATATAATAGATTTTTTTGTTTGATTATTAAAATTCATTTTACACGATATGTTGATCGACAAATTTCTTCTTCTCTTTGTTTTAAATCATTTAGATTCAAAAATTATATACGTGGAAAACTGAATGAAAGATTGAATGATGGCTCTTTAAATTTTAATTAAATCTTCTTTTCTGAATGCTTTTTAATTTTAAAAAATCAATAAAATATTGTCACTTTTTAATAAAAAGAAGTTAAAAAGAATAGAAATAACAATATTTCCACAAAATTAGAAATTGATCCCAAACTTTTGAATAATATTATGTACAAGAAATTAACTCTTATATCTATGCTCGATTTCATCTTTCAACCAAAAAATTTCGAAATCCAAGTGAATTATCGTAATTTGACACTGCTTCTGCTTCTGCTATTGATTTAAAAGTTCAAAATAAATTACAATTAAAGAATTATTGAAATTGAATAATAATATAAATATCTCGGAAATAGATATAAGAATTAATCATTTCATACGATTCGATGCTAATTCAGTGTTCCTGTGTCGTTAATCCAGTGTTCAAGTGAACGTAAAGGCAGAAACAAAAATAAGCTCACGCGGTATCACGTTGCATGTGAAAAAAGAAATTACAATCGTATCTCGATTTCACATATAAAATAGTGATAATTTAAAATATTTTTGTCCTCCTGTGAAAACTCGTAATGATAACAATGTGAAATTGGAATATGATTATAATTTGAATAAGATAAGAGAAAAAAATCGAGGAATGTCCATTTTTGATTTTCTATTTTACTACAAAACAATTACTTCACTTAATTCTTTTCGTGATATCTAATCAAAATATGCAACTCGTTTTATGAACAATACAATTCTTCAAATTTCACCTAAAATTTTTACTCGTGTGTAAAAATTTCACAAATCACAGTTTAAAAGAATCACCAAAATTTAATTTTCTGGATAAAATTACCTCTCAACATTCTTCCCCATTTTAATTTCCAACAAATTTTTCCAATATGAAAAACAACTTAGGACACGTTAAAAGACTTAAATACCTTCAAATTTTCATTATTCGTACACAGACTTTCATCCTTGCCCTTATTCATTAACAATCACAAATTTCACTGTTCGCAACGTGATAAAACGTGAGCTGTGGATAAAAAAAAAAGACGGAACGTTTCTCTCTTAACGATTCGCGAAACAAAAACGAAACAAAAAAGAATTCATTAAAAAAAAAAAAAACCAGAAGGGAAAACAAAAATATCGGTTCAACAATCTCGTAATGTCCGTCTAGCAACAATAGTTTCTCCTATCGATCGACGAAACGACCGAACGTGTTCCAAAAAAAAAGGAGAATTTCTCTCCGCGCCCCTTTCATCTCTTTCCGGCACCCCGCTTTTTCCCCAGACGTTTCACTTTTATCTCCGCGTTTCTTGCTTTCCGCCCCTTTCCCTTCCCTTTCGCTTCGCTCTCGCCCTCTCCTCGCCCAACTTTCTCTTCCCCCACCCTTTCTCGGCTTTCTCCGCAACTTTTGCTTACCCAGCTGGGGCTATCACCACTGCCGGAAACAAAAAGGTAACGGAGCGTTTACGACCGGTTGATGCAAACAGCCGGGAAGAAGATACATAAGACTATCATCGATGCAGGCCTCCAAAGTACACGTTTGCCTAAGAAAGAGAGACCCCCTCTTTTCTATCGCTCGGGGGTGTCACCTATTTAAGTATAAGCGCGATTTTGAAGAAATTTTTTGAAGATTAAGATTCGAAGGGATTGGATGATATTGGATATAATTTATAATATAATTTATCGAACGACTTAGGTATCGATATTTTTTTTTTTTTTCTATTTTTTTCTAATACTTTATTCTAATACTGGTGGCTGTTTGGACTTGTGGATTGTGATCCGGAAGTAGATAGGGAATTTTAGGGACATTTATTTATTTCAATGTATCTATGTGGAAATATAAATTATGTTATTGCAAATTTGCAAAAATATGGTAATAGATTTTTAATATTGATTGGGTTTTAAAGATAAAATATTCGTTCTATCTTTGAAATATATAAATGAAAATTAAATTTTTATAGTAATTTTGAAAGTTAATTGATTGTCGAAATGTTAAAAGTCAAAATTTGTTTTAAATTTTAACGAATGGAATTAGAGTGAAAGTATCGATAGTCAGCTATCCTTGCCTTACAATTTTTTCTATAGCTATTAAACCTATTTTTAGTAATTTTTAGTAGTCGAATATAATATAGATAACTATATACTACTAAAAAATTGAAACTAGAAATTGAATTTTCATTCAAACTCGAGTTAAATAATCGTAATCGTCTTTTGTTGAATTGGAAATTGTAATCCACAGAAGGAGCTCGATATTTTCTTTGCATTTCCGTTCATGAATCACCGAATATTTTCAAGAAATTAGCTCAAATACATTATATTATCTAAAATTATTGAACTGCCATAAGTAAACTCACTTTCGATTACTTTTTCAAATAAAATCATTTATTAATCTTTCATCTAATATAAATATATTTTTAATCCATTATAAATAACATTATATTACACATTTATTTCTGTTTCCAAACTTTAAAGTTTGTGTAATTCATGAACGATATAACATGTACATATCTCTCAAATATTAATCAACTTTTGAAGTCGTTCGAATAATTTACGTAATACGACCGCTTGTGTAAATCGTCATTATCGAAATTGATATTTTGGAAAATACGGCGTGTATAGGCGTGTCCATCGAAAGCAAATATTCCACTGATTTCGACTTTGAGGCAAGACCTAATTTATTCGAATTCAAATTAGATATTAATCACGTTCGATAAACGTGAACATCCATAATACATACAACAAAAATTTCAAAGCTTCGAGCAAATCTTTTCTATCAGAAGCTTCCGCTTTGTTAATTATTAAATAATCCTTGAAGTCTTCGAGGATGAAGAAGAAATGATCATTCGATTCGTGAAAAAAATTCCACGAGTTAAGAAGTGATGATTCGTTGGGAAGATTATAATTAGAGGGGAATTTAATTCATCGGAATCAATGAAACTTTTTCTGGAGGATTATTAAAATGCCGGCCTCGAGTAAAAATGGCGGAAAGGAGAAATGGCGCGTATACGAGCCATTACCTTTAATTAAAACGATTAAAGGATCATTGAACTTTCGAAGGAAATATTGGAAGAATCGGATGAGTGGAATGTTTACAAATGTATGAATAATAAATTAATCGTATAAAATGGAGAATGAATCGTGATCAAAGTAACGAAATAATCGGATAATAATAAAGGGGGAGGGGGTGGAAGGGGATGAAGCGCGATTAAACAGGGAACGAAGTTACAATGTCGATGATTATAAAATTTGATCTGTTGCGAATATTACTTTTTATCTCGGGGAGGAGGGACTATATACGATTATTCGTTCGTTCGGGATAAAAGTGGAAAATATTATATTCCATTCACGTTCACAGTCGATGATATTCGATCCTCCGCAATGAATAAATGAAAATGGGGATAAAAGAGATTCGGATTGTTTGTTAAAAATTATATGACGTTTGAAAATGATCTGAATTCGATCGATCGATCTATCGGCAATTTTTGTTTCTGAAATTGATAGTTTTTTTTTTTATGTTCGAAATTACGTTAAAGATTTTTTTTTTTTTTTTTTAGTGCACATGTTTTTGCGCAGAATTGATTGATTTTACGAGTCGGAATCATTGAAAATTGATAAAGTACTTTCGTGCAAAAATATTGGAACTGTATATACCAATGTGCAAAAATTTGTGAATTATTTCGATATGTTAAATGCTTTAATACAGGCTATCTTCAAAATAGTGATATAACAGAAAATAGGGTAATTCCTGATTTAAAATGAATCGAAAATATAGAATAAAATTTTTTTTATACACAGAAAAATTTAAAATTCATTAAATAACATGTATTTATGTTAGATGAAATAATATCAGAATAATTTTTCTATTACCGTTTCAATTTATTTTAAAAAACTTAAATTTTTAACAATTGAAAAATAATATCATTTAAACGTTCAAATACATTCATATTTTAATTGATATTTTTCTAATTAATTAAACTAGACTATGTTTGGATCAGAAGCAAAATTTTCACCTAATCTAATAAATTAACAAACTAAATTAAGATGCATGAATTATTAAAATGGAGTTTTCATTATTTTTCAAAATTCTATAAAAAAAATTATTTTTCTATTAATATTCAAACTTGATTTTTTCGATATAGCCTCGTATTAGAAAAACTTTATTCCATATTTTCAATTCATTTTTAAATCTCAATTATCACATTTATTCTATTTCACACGATCGTCGCATCGAATCATTTGGATTCAATTCGAATTGAAAAAACAAAAAAAATAATAATGACATAAACTGAAAGAAAATTTGAAGCTTCGAATATTATATGATACATTCTTGAAGTGAAATCATACTCAAAAATTTCTTAAACTATCCTCAAAGATATCTTTCTCTAAAATTAAATAATCGAAAAAATTGTACGTATTACCTTATTTTCAATTAAATCACAATTTTGACAAATTCCAAAATGATAAAAATAATGTCGATGAAATAGAAATTCATGCCTGATATTAAAAGAAGGGACGAAGACGGTTCCAAATATTTTGTCAACTGCAGAGGGCTGTAGTGACCGATTATCTTCCCACTGACGAGCAACATCGCGTATGCCCCTTGAATCTGATCTCCAAGAGCGGTTGCTTTCCCATTGAAGTGGTTTTAGAGTTTGGGCCACTAATCAGGACAGGGGAGATCGTTTAATCCAGACTTTTGAACCCGAACACACGAAGCTCGAGTCATCGCGAGCGGATCTCTCCTCACGCTCTATTAATTTTTATGAAATCTTGATCCAGCCAAGACGAACGAACAAAAGCCTGATCACACCCCGAAAATTAATTTTCCTCCTGTATGGGGTGATTAAATTTTAATTAAAACACTGCCTTGATTGCAATAAAAATTGCAATAAAAATCTTGTGCGCGCTGGCAATAATAATTCGATGTTTAATTAATTTAAATATATATATATATATATATATGTATGGGTTTTAGTGAAGATATCGAGAAATATTGTTGAGAGAATAACGATTAATATAATTTATCGAACTCGTTGAAAGGAAAAGGTTGGAGGGTATGATATTGACTCGAGAAACTGCGAACGGAGTATTATGAAACTTTTCCCTTCGAAAATTCGATGTGATTAATGTCTTGTTAAAGAAGAATTAAAGCTGAATAAGTATTTGATTGTTTCAGAAGTATTCTTCTTCTTTTTTTTTTTTTTTTTGTTACTGAATTATATTTTTATGATCTCACTTCTCTCAGAAGTGATGATAGATTATGCTTGTTGATTTATTGATTTATTTGCAAATATTCAAAGTGGTTTTTTAATATCATTTAAAAAAATATTCGAATTGTAACTTGTTAATTTTCCAATTATTATTAATTGAATTTTAGAAGGTTAGAATTTTAGAATAAAAAATAAGTTAGATTATATAAATGTATAAAAATAATGAAAAAAAAACTTTTGAAACAATCTAATACGTACGCAATCTAGAAAAGAATTCTGTGCTATGGTGAACGAAAAGAAATTTCCATTTTAATACATTGTATCACAGCTTTATTAAAAATCATATATTTGTATATAACTTATTTATGAGAAATTTGATGTTTAATGAATTTTAAATTGCATTCGCTTTTGAACAAAATATATTATTTTAAAATTTGTAATTGAATAATTCTTTTTTTCAATTTTTAGACGAATCTAAAATCCTAATGAATTTTAAGTTTATTAAAAAATTACAAAAATTCCTTGTAAGATAATAATATACGTCAATTCAAAATACCATTAAATTAAATGCACAGAATTCTCTTTTGATTACTTCGTTCGTGAAATCTCTGACAATTTGAAACACTCCTTTAAAAGTTTAAAAAGGGAGAAAATTTACGAAAATACATATCCAAAAGAAAAGAAGAAAAAAAATCTTTCCAAAGAAAGTTCTCTCGTGAAAAACAAAAAAGAAAAGGAAAAAAAGAAAAAATCGATGATCTCGTGACGCATGAAAATTTTCGAGGACGGGGAAAATTTAGCGGTCGGTCAGACGATGGAAATAAAGTAAAAAGAGATGGAAAAGAGAGGATGGAGTCCGACAAAAGTTAGAAACGACCTACTTCGCCGTTTAATTGGCTTCGTCAGTGGTCAGCCACAAAGAGCCAAATGGTAAATAGTAATGACTCTTCTTTCATCGGATGGAAAACTTCACGACGTGATAGTTTAATTGCTTTTATTAAGATTCGTGTCATCTCACGATGAATCGAATCGCAATAATGCGAATTCCTTTCTTCCCTATTATATTATATTATCGTGGCGATATACCTCGAGTTTTATTATTACATATCGATCTTAACTTTCTGATAAGTGATATAGCTTAGTTTAACGTTGTTGTTTTAGATTTTAACGGTATAGAGAAAATAAATTATAAATATTTTTATCTCCTTTGTAGCGATTATCGTAATAATTTATCTGTATATTATTTCCATTCTATTCGTATCCAGGATGGTGGATCTCCATTTTGATTATTCTGTGAATAATAATTTTAGCAAAGAATATTTCGAGATTTTTACACGGTGAGCTAATCGATTTATTATTCGTATTTTACGAAGCTTTGAAATTATCGCTAATTCTTTTAATTATAAACTAATAAAGATTTTTCTTTGATAATCAAGCGATTAAAATACCAATTTGTAACATATGGATCGATAAAATTTCTTTAAAAAAACTACTTATGATTACTTCATTGCAAAAAAAGAATTTGATTTCCAGCTAAAAAATTGAAAATTTAGAAATAATACAAGATATAGAAAATCTGAAGCATATATAATTCGATAAAATTAATTAGCGACTATTAAATTTTACTCGTAATTTCTCTAAGAAATTAATATTAAAATACTTGAATTTCATTTTAAAAAATCTTAAAATTCGAAACAAGTATAAACAAATTGAACAGCTCCCCGCTAGTAATCTCTTTGAAAAAGATTCTTTACTAAAATTATCACTTGCAAAGTTACGTATTCTTCACCTATAATAAACATCGTGTTTATATTCGATGCTAACACGTAATATCGAACATTAGCTGTCTTCCTTTCTAACGTGCGAAAGAAGTAATCGATAATTTCAATTAAAACGCGCACAGATCGCGTGATAAGCGAAGTAAATACAATTCTTTCACACTTAATTATCTGTCTGTGATCGAAACTCGTGTTTTACACGCACATTTCCCGCAGATTCGCTCTTAAAATCCGCCTCGCATGCCTTCAACTTTCTCCAACTTTTTTTTCTCGCAATTACTTGGAAAAATATCTTGTCGTAACTTTATGATATATACGAAATATAAGAGAGAAGAATTGAATTTTATGAACACGATAAAAACGCGATATGAAAAACGACAAACGATATTATTCCATAATTTTCTTTCTTTCTCTTTCTTTCTCTTTTCTTCTGTATACGTTAAAAATATTTCTTCCGCCATTCATGTAGAATATATCCTGTTCTTCTAATCTCAATTGTCTATATCAAAGATGGTTCCTTTATTTCGTTCGTTCAAAGTACATATTAGTGATAATATTGTATATTTTTTATTAGCTAATAGAGTAGACAAGTCTAAGCCAGGATTCAATTGAGGGGATTGGTGGGAAAGAGACTCGAATCTATTTTGTATTGTAATATTTGATTAAGTTTTACAACTATTGAACTATTTTATAAAAGTGGAAAAATAAAAAGAAACAGATGAGAATAAGAATAAAAAGTAGTGAGGTGGAATAATAAAGTGTTATAAATTGGATATTTTTTTGAAATTTCTTCTATATGTACTTTGGAATATTTAATGATATTAAAACTATATCTAGATCAATATTGAATAGTTCAAACGGTATTGAAGCAATTTAATATAAATTCCGGAAGCAATTCTCGAAATTCGAAAAGAATGCTTCTTTTTCCACCACAATTTCAAACACTTCCAAGTCACAAAAACTTCAATAATCAAAACCTTTTTCGAACCTTATTCTCTCTTCATCCTTATTTTCGATACTAGAAAATATTTTTCCACTCGATTTAACCACCAATGGGCAATAATTCTCTGTAATGTACAAGATTCGATCGCTTTTCGACCACCGAGGCTCCTTGATCGCCGATTGTTATCATTTATCGCCTGTTTAGCAGCGTCTATTTGTTATCCGTTGTTATATTCTATTGCGAATCATATCATTGTGTAACCGGATGCTGCACAATACCGCCGTGTGATACATCGCCCCGTTAACCGTCCTTCTCGTCTAACGTAGAGAATGGATCGAGCGCGATCGACCGGGCACGCTATTAACCACATATCATTTTCATCGCGAGGGTATTAAATTCAAGCTTTTCATCGGCCCTCGAGAGGCCCGCCTTTCCATTTCAGCTTTCGAAACGGGCTACGTGCTGGCCGTGAACTTTCGTTGAAGAAAAGAAAAAAGAAAAAAAAAAAAAAGAAAAAAGAAAAAAGGAAAAAAGAACGTTCGTTTATTCTCACGCGAATGGAATTCTTAAATTTAACCCCTTCACGAATTCTAAGTAATGTACCTTGAGAATTAGCTTTTCGATTTCAACTCTCGAGAAACATCTTGACCATTTTTGTTCAAACCTGTCGAATGATGTCAAGGCGAATGCGCATGTATTATTTTGATATGGATGGAATCTCGTTTATCCGCATCGAGGGGAAGAGGGGGGTTGCTCGAATGTTGTAATCGAGAAATTATTCTGGAAAATGCAAGGATTGAAAATTATGATAATTCTCAGAAGAAGAATCTCAGGAAAATTGAGAAAGAGAATTTTTTATTTGCGAATCTTGCGATATTTTTGGAAATTAATTTTTCTTGAATATTGTAATTAAATAGATATATGTATAGATGTTTTGTTAACCTTGAATAATAATTGAAATATCACTTATTTCAATTATTAAAGGATAATATAATTTTCATTTTTATAAAATACGATACATATATTACTTTTAATTTAACTCGAATAATTTTTAAGAAAAATAATATATATATATATAATATAATAATATATATATATTATTTTTTATATATATATTATTTTATATATATATTTTATATATATATTATTTTAAAAATTTAAAAATATTTCCAAAGAAATTAATAATCTCTTATATACTGATATATCCCAAAAGAAATTAAAATTAACATTCGAGTAACCTCCCTATTATAGAATTCAGTTACATGAACAGATTAATGATCAAATATAGTTTTACGTATTGTATAAATTAGTTATTACATATACATATATATATTCTTATATAATAATTATATAAAGTGATTATTTATTAATTAGAATTAAATTAGATAAAATAAGTAGTGAATCTCCATCATATGTACAATTCTGCTGAAACTATTGTGTTCTTTTACACATTCGAATAAACGAGATTCTATTCCTCCTGAGCTATAAGTTCAAATTTATCGTTGTCTTCAAAATCACAAATTTCTCTCCAATTAAAGTAATTTGACAAATCGAAAGAAGACAATGATAACTAAGATATAATTATTACTCTTTTTTAGTTTTATGTTTCATAGTTAGACAATTTTTAGGGAATGATTTAACCGAATAAATTAACGATTAACGTGCTTAAACGCGCTCTGTAAATCAATCAAATCACGTACTTACGAAAATTCATCGATTTCGAGCAAAGATCGCGAAGAGAAATTATGATGAGATCATAAGATTAATTCTATAGTTTTTTTTTTTTTATAACAATTTATCATTTACTTTCATCTTCCTAAAAGAATAATAATGATTATTGATTTTTAATTTATTTTTAATTTATTTAATTATATAATTTATAGAAAGATAAAAAATTTAAGGTTATCTAATAAAGATTTTTCTTTAAATACAAAATATAATTGGAATATTAACTAAATTCATGTTATAAGTACTTATTATATCTTGCATCACTTCGTTTTGAATCATAATTGACACCCTTTTAAAAATTTCAAAAATATTAATCATTAAAATTTTAAAAAACTTATATTTCTGAATCTACCAGAAATATAAATATATTTCTCCTGTTTAATTTCATCATATTAAAAAAAAAAGAAATATCAAAATCAAAAGAATTAACAAAAATTGACCTAAAAATCAAAAGATCAAGATTAATAATAATAATACTCGTCATAATTTTCTCCTGTGGTCTTCAAATAGTTACCATACACGCACAAACAGTTCCTCGAAACATTCTCTCCTTGGACTCTGACGCGTTTTAAAAAATTCGTCATTCGTTTAAAAAAAAAAAAAAAAAAAGGAAAAGGAAAAGAAAAGAAAAAGGAAAAGGTAAAAATTAAACATGAAGCTGTGAAAAATCGCGGCAAAATACGCAACAAAATACGCTTCCATATTATATATAAATAAATCTATATATGTATACATATATATGTATATTAACAATTGACGCTTTTTGCAAAAGGATCGTTATATATTCGTTGAGCTTTCATTCGCGTGTACTTAGGACAAATTAGGAACGGTGATCTGTTCTTCGTGGTTATCGTTTACCCACTTCGTGATTGTTTTACGACAAAAGGTTACGCAGTTCCGAATAATGTATATTTAGCTTTTAATTTATTAGTCGTACACGTATTTGCAACGCAGCATAATGCAATAATTCGATTAAGCGAGCCAATACGTAATCAAATCATAAAAGTGCACCGAGTGAAATTAAAAATTGATACAGTAATGCCCTCTTTAACAAACTTCCAACTTCTACGAATCTAATTTCAAATCATAGAAAAAGTAAATAAAGAAGGATGCAAATTTTGTCCAATTTTTCACACTTTCGTTCCAAGGACATTAAATTTAATAAGGAAATGGAGCAGGCAATAGTCCAAATATTAAAGCTGAATATAATAACGCATCATGATTTTTTAACACGTGGTCAATATGCGATAAAATATTGAATGTGCACTGTGTATTTTCTGTGATTAGTTTTCAGAGTGAAAAACGGTTCAAAAGCACATAAAGAAGAAGGTTTATTCACCAGTTCAATATTATTCGTGAACATTATGAAGTTATCTAATATTTAGAACCGTAATTCAAAAAATAAAATGTGTGTACTGGATGGGCATTATTGTACATATACAAAACGTATAATTTCAACGTGACTATTAAAATGAAATCTTTTTCGTGATTTTTAAACTTTAATTGATCGAAAATTTTATCAAGTATTTCTTCTTTAATTCAAAGTTTCACTTACAATGTTCTTTTATGCTTTTATACGTATATGAGCTCGATTCTCTATAATCCAATTGTATATCTTTAATTTATCTTTCATGCATAATATTGTATATTTGATAGTTACATCTCCTTGATTAATTTCGTCGAAATTACCGATTATGATCACGTTTCGTTGGAAAAATTTTCTTTCACGGAGAATTAATACGCATATATAATTTAAATGTATAATAATTGTGTACATACGTGCAATAATGGACGAAATACCGATACGAATCAAGCATATGTTACGAGAGATGATCATCGAAACGGCGAAATTTATCGACTATCGTTCCTTCGACATCAACCACGAATCTCTACGAGAGAACATCGACGAAAGTTTGTAAACATGGTGGAAAGTGATCACGATCGAAACCGAAATAAAGAAATGTTTTCATCGTCGGATTAAATCTTCCAAATTCTAGCCAATAGTTTTATTTACTGGTACACGATGTTCCATAAAATTTCCACGAATTTTATCTCTGTTGAACTTTCGGTTTCGAGGGTATCACCAATAAAAACGAATTTCATTCGAATCTGAAAGAACATTGAGCGAAAGAAATTGAATCCTTTGAAAAAATGCTTGATATTCGCCCATCGAAGAAAATCTATTTAATTAAAAAAAAATCTTTCACGCTTGAAAAGAAAAAGAAACTTGCTTTTTTTTAAAAAAAAAAAAAAAGAAAAAAAGGAAGATAGCAAGTAAAATAAGAATAAACGAGTTAAGTGTAAAATTAAGTGGACTCGTCGAGTTCGAATCCTAAAAAAAAAAAAAGAAAAAAAAAAAAAAACGAAAGTACATCCCGACTATACGTGTATATTGGGTTCTTACAATAAGAGTCAATTATTCTAATCAGCGTGGAGGGGTGTTGGTGGTAGTCGTGTAAGAGGGAAACGAATGGTATAAACGTGGATAATATTATAGGATTTTGAATGTGTTTCGATTCGTTCAGGTGTGAAAAAAAGTATCTTCCAAGATGTACAATACTTCGGACGACACGGATGGACAGACGAATTTCCGATATTTCGACGCTGAATACTTTGATTTCCAATTCGATTTCGATATTTTTTAAAACGAAGATTTATTTATCGTAATTGTATGGAAATTTTCTATTAACCCATTAGGGATCAATATTATTCCAATATTTTATTTTAATTATACTTTTATTAATTTCGCGAAATTTCATCGTTTGATATTTTATCTTCTATCGACTAGATTCGAGAGAATTAAATCGTTTTGAATCGCGCAATCAAAAAATAGACAATAATAATCAAAAGTATGAAAAAAAAAAAAAAAAATTAAGAAAAGAAGAAAATTAAAAGATATACGCTATAAAATAGTAATTCTATACAAAAATAAATTTTCAAAAAATCATACCGACAAAACAATATGTAAGTAATCTTATTTTTATATTTGTAAATAATTTTTCAATTTTTGCGTCAATTGTTTCATCACCTATGAACGAAATCCATAATGGATTAATAAAATTTCTATATTACTCGGAAAACGATTATCTTCGACAGAAAGAAAGAAGAAAGTCGTCAAAAAGAATCAGGATTGGAATTAACGAAGGATAATTGTCAATAATTAATGAGAACGTAGTTAGGAATGTAAAAAAATGGATTAACATCGTGATCATCGTCGAGTACTTAATAGCTTGATAGTATATCGATCTTTAGTATTTTGCAATGTGATTAGGTATAAATGCTAAATCGTCGTGTGCGGTTTTCGTATGACAATAATATAAAATATATTTCACGTGTTACGAGCAAGATTAATATCAAAGAAGGTACATGTACTGTATATTTAAATATACTTGATCGTAGTAGGATGATAAACGCGTATCATAATTTCCATTCGTATTTGAAATAAGGCCGTGAAACATCTTTATCATCATTACCAAGATTAAATTCCTCTTCTTCGTTTGAATATCATTTCCGGTGGTAATAACGATAATTTCTCGGTTAACAGTCGAGAAATGAAATTCTTTCCATTTCGCTTCGTGAAACGACAAATTAAATCGTTCTACTTATTGCATCTTTGCCATATCACGATCAAAAAATTCAATGGAACACGTCAAAGCGTGTTTCCTTACATTCTTCTCGTAATACTACACTTAATATCGCGATTTTGTACTTAATGAGATAGTCTTTCCTTCGTGTGAATTGAATTACGAATTAAATAGAGAAATATTTAAGTTGTTGATTGACAATCTATGAATTATATCTAAAATATTCAAATATGTAAATATTTTATTTTTGACTTCGATACGATATTGAAGGAGAAGTTTTATATTTAATGAACGTAATTTATATTAACCCTTATTTGATTATAATAGAATCATTTTAAATTCGAGATAATCATAGACAAATTTTGTTTTTTTAATGAAAATGGATTAATAAAAATTTTCATTATTAATATTTTGTATAATATTTTTCATTTCAGTATTGCTTGTGATACTTTTCTTTCTTAAAATGCAATAAAATTAAATAAAAAGATAAATAAATATTCTCGACAATTGTATAATCTAAATAAAAAATGCTATTAAAATTTCATTATCGATTTCAAAAATGATTCAACTCATAATCATCCAAGAGTCGATCATTCAAATATAAAAAAAACTCTTTGAAAACGAAAATTTTCCGCGTAATCGGAAATTCAGAACTGTCCACCGGTGGTCTCAGTCCACCATATTGTTAATGTATCTATTGTAAATGTTTGTATGTAATGTAAAATGTATCTTTGCTTGAAAAGGCGACATATCCTAAGTTATAGAGTTCTGAGACAAGAGAACGAGATGTAAGGTGCGATTAGCATGTCATTGTCCACAACTTCGCGCCATTTTCTTCCTCCTCGTCCGTCCATCTTGTTCAAAGATCGAAGCGCGGGAAATACGAAATATCGCGCCAATCTTTGGTGCGATAAAAACGAGAAGAGAAAAAGAATCGACGAGAGGCAAGAGAATAGGCGATGAAAACAGTGTTCAGGGCTTGCCACGTACATTTATGTACACATATACATAATATATTGTATAAGTAATTGCAACTATTATGAACCATTATATGCGACATTGAAATTTGTATATCATGGATGAATTAAAAGAGGAGAATATCCTGAATAAGATATTATCAGGCGTTATTCATCTCGAGTGCATTTCTTCTTTTTTTTTTTCTTTTTTTTCTTATATAAGAAAGAAGAAGGATAAAAAAAACAAATTAAGATTTATTAATAATTCGATTAGCCTCGAGACGCATTCGCTAACCCTACCTTTTTATATTTATCAGGGAAACAGGTATGTGAAAAAATATAGCATGCTTCCGTCGATTTTTCATGGCGGACGACGTAGTTATAGCTATTGTCGATTTGCATGTTTAGTTTTATGTGGTTATGTGACCGTAATTTTAATCGTCGCATGATAATTGGCCCGGTTAAGAAGTATATTGCGTAGATGTGCAATGAATTGTTCACGAGAAATGTTCATCGCTAAAATGGATTGTATCTAAAGATTTGTATTAAATTTTCCTTCTCTCTTTTTGATCGGTTCGAAATATATTTTTATTTAATTTGTCCATTTTATTGCTGAACATTTCATTCTTAATGCTGAAAAAATGAAATGTAAAAACGTACGAAATATTCGATAAAATTGTTTAAATTAATTATACAATTTATTTAAATTCACTCGATTAAAAGTATGATATTTAAATAATTTTATTTTCACTTAATAACAATAGGATAGAAAAATATTTTTTTCAATCAACTTTTCTATTAATTTTGGATTAAAAATAAGAAGATTTTATAAAAAATCGAATATTCAAGATGAACAGGAAAAATATTCGATCTAAAAAAAAGCAAAAACAGCTTTGATAATCTGATGAATTTTAAAAATGCCACAGAAAACACAGCTTATTTCAAGACCTATTATTTGCAAGATCTTTTATTTGCATTTCACAAAACAACCAGAAATTCTAAAATTTTAAAAATTCCCAATGAATTCCACATTATTATCGTACGTTTTCACATTCTAAAAATAAAATATTTCTTACAATTGTAGCTCCAAAAAAAGATCCAAATATGTGTACCATTGGATGGATACCAATTTATTATTAATAATATTAATAATATGATTAATTATTAATTAATATTATTAATAATATGATTAATATGATTAATCAAGTTTCAAGATAATTATTAATAAACACGTTATCCAAAGGTACGCATGATTATTGCGTTATTGCAAATGGATTCAGACATTCGCTCTCATAAACTCTCTAAACCGCATCGAAAACTGAATGCTAATGAGGGGATCTGGGAAGATTTGAGAGTAGCCACGGAGATGGTGGAAGGCCACACACAAGGGATGGAACAGTTAAAAGTTAACACGGAAATAGATTTTAATTTAACTTTCGCGTATACAGAAAGTTTTCCTCTTGCACTTCATGAATAATTCAGTAAAATTTAACGTGAACTTCAAGAAGGATCCTGTAATACCGTCATTTGAATAATTAAAATACTTAACGGTTCGGCTAGTTAAACAATAGCGTCTAATAGCTTTGTTTAACAAAATTTTACGCATACTATTATTGTACGTACACCCATGAATATCAACGATGTTGTTCAAAGTTTTTCAGTTTTTCTACTCTACTTTACCGGTGAAATTTGTTAAAAAAGTTCGTATATTCTCGCATAGATAATCAGGTCAGATTGTATCTAGAATATTTCTTTCCAGATAACGTATATTACATCGCAAAGTTTGTTCATGTACTCTGCGCTTTGTTAAATTTATTACATCACTGAATCTTCAACGCTTCTGCAAGAAGTTATTTTATACAGGTTTATGACGTGTTTGGTTTTGCATGTTATTTTTCTTGCACGAAGTGGATATTTCATTACTTTAGCGAGAGTTTGTTTCCCAACTTTTTTTGGGAAAGGGGGGACGGATTTTTTAATTACAAATTTTTGCAGCACACCATAATTTTTCGGATGAAAATTTTTATTTTATAGTAATGAAATGATAATATATTTTGATAATATATATTTGTATATATGTATGTTTAATGATATATTTTATTTAATATTTTTTCTTTTAAATAAATACGTATTAAGAAAAGAAAAAATATTTAAAAATATATCTAAATAAAATATTTAATAATAACATTTTCATCTAATAATAATCTATACTGATTGATTTATTTGTAAATCATATTCATATTAGTAGTAAATAATTTTAATAAATTATACATAGGCTAAGAAATATTGCTTTATCATATCAAATTTTGTTACACATTATCTTATTCTGCATGCAATATTAAAATATAATAAGATTTAGATTTTAAATTTAGATTTATTTTTATTTTATTTATGCATGTTATCTACTAATACTAATTTTTATTAAATATATTTATAAATAAACTGTGGATATTTATGCATTTATGCATAATTTGAATATACAAAAAATCTATGGAATGCACACAATATATTCAAAATATATTAAACATTGCATTGTATTTAAACTCTATATTTGATCATATATTTGATTTTACATAAAAATCTGCAGTCTATTTATAAATAACTGACACGAAGGAAAATTGCTGAAATGATGCAATTTTAATTCGGCCTTGTAATTAATTTTCTCTTTTCACGTTCCTTCTAACAACGAGATCACGAGTAACTAACTATTGCTTCAACTATGATAAACTACATGTCGATCGAAATTAATACGTGCATTCTATAATACGATATTTTCCGAATAATTTTTATTTCTTTAGAACTCAACATATTTTTACATTGAAATTTTATCTAGCATCGCTTTGTCGATTTTCAACAATTGCCTGTTCCCTTTCTTGTATCTTTTTTGCAGCTCTATTTTTTTTCTTTTTTCATATTTTACACGTTTGTTTTCCCTAACTTTTCTTTGATCGAGTAAAAAAATTCACAAGAATCCTGTCTGCCAATAGAAATTCTTTTATTCTAAAGTATAAATATCGTTGGATTAAATTTGATTTGGATTAAAATAATTTACAACAGTTTAAATATTCCAAAAATATTGATCGTAGTCGTCATAAATTATTCAAAGTCTCTTGAATATATGAAATAATTATAAACACTCATGATCCAACAGTATCAATTGAATATTGAAAAATAGAAAGAAGAAGCTAAATTCAAATTGTACGATCACATGTAGTTTACGAAAATAAAATTTCAAATAGTAATTTGCAATCGCGATTGATCGAATTTCCCTCGACAAAAAAAAAAGAGAAAGGAAAAGGAGAACTGAGACAGCTCGACAAAAAAAGAGAAAAAAGTCATCGTGATCACATATCCAGGAAACAAAAATTCAATTCACTTCGACGTAGATTGAAAAAAAGAAAGGAAAAAAAAAGAAAAGAAAAGAAAAGAAAGAACTACTTGTCCTAAAGTGTCACGTGTCGCTTTATCCCTCTACTCCATAGCAGGTTCTGAAAACGTATTTAGGTACTTGGGGCTCTCCGTGGGCGAGTTGCGGTGCGGATTTTCTCAGACCAGCCAACCACCACCATCACCAACCACCATCACCAACCACATCCACATCCACAACCACACACGTACAACCAATCAAAAAAATAAAAAATAAAAAATAAAAAACACCTATCCCTGATCGCTTCACCAGCACGGTGAGTCTTACTTCTCTATCATTTCTATAATTTCTCCTGTTTATATATCCTCTGTCTATATGTGTTTGTCTATATGCGCTTTGATGAATCGAGTATATTGTGTCATGATGTTAACACGAATAGAGTGTTTTATTAACAAAATTTTTTAACTGCGTATCAATAATAATGTCGATTATTTTATTTTGATGCATAGATTTTATTTTATGAACATTGAAGATGGAAAATCTATTAATTTTCTTTATTTTCATCTTTATGTTTTATATATATATGATCGAGTAATTCAAAGGAAAAGTGATAAAATTTTTAATTTGAGAAGATAAAATCACCATAATTTTTATGGGTTTGTGTATATTACTCATAAATTTCATCTTTATTAGATTTATAAAATTTATGAAAAGGATAGTACCAAATATAATGTAATTTTCATTCAAAGATTTAAATTAAATAAAACATGATATGTAATTTACAAGATTTTTAATTTGAAAATGAATGATTTAAAAAAAGAATTAAATTTATGAATTGGAAAGAAGTTAAAAAAATTTGTACCTTTGCTTAACACTCTACTTGTGGAATACTTTGCATCACAATATACAGAAAAAATACTTTTATTATTTTCTCATTGAGCCCTCTAATTATTGCAAAAAATATTTTGGATTCAATATACTTCGATTCATCGAACTTTCTATTTTTCATTAGAAGTTTCAATTAATAATTTTGCTTTTTCATTGTTATCTTGCTACTTGTACATTGCTTGAACTGATTTTTTTTCTTTTTTAGCAATTTATATTTTCTCTGTTGCTTTATTGCTTATTGAATTATCAATGAATTGAATCAATGAGATCAATTCCTGCTTAGCTTTGAGAAAGACTTTGAAGATTTCTTATTATTGAAAATTTGCGTGCATTTTTTACGGAAATATATCTAGATACATCTTTGAAACCGGTATATATATTTTATGTTTAAATATTTTCCATGATTTTTCTTTTTAAAGATATAAAAATTTCCAATCTTTCTTTCGATTCAATCTTTGAAAAATAAAGTTTTTGAAATTTAAATATCCAAAAAAAAAAAAAAAGAAAAGAAATAATGTTTATGTATGTATCAATTATTGTTTAAATTGTACATTCAATGCTAATTAATCGCGTAGTAAATATATATGCTTCAGCATGCACCTTGTCCCTTAAATTATTTTATAAATATTCATTAGACAACATTTAGTAAAATTAATTATTTATAACTTCTTTGCTTCGTTTTTTACAAGATAACCCATATAGAGATAACATGTAATTTCGAAATAAATTTGCATTAGGGCTGGGCGAATATAAAATCGGGATATTCTTCGAATATCTATTCCATAATTTGCAAAGTATAATAATAACAATTCACCGAGGCCTAATACACAATAAATGTACATTAAATTATCATTATAGTATAGAATCGCTTATTGCAGATATATTTTGTTATAATAAAAAAATTTATGTTATCCGTAAATATATTTCTTGTTTATGTAAGCTATGTAACGTACATTGTCTCGAAACAACACGAAACAATAAACATGACGAACGTGAAAATATTCACGAATTCAACGTATGGATGACAATGATGAAAAAAATTCATATTTAAATTAATTGAATGTCAAAAGCGTGATATTGTATAAATTATGCTATAAGATGTACTTATGATTTCCACTATTAAATGTAACAGCAATTCCTGTTCCGCATGGATTATTCCTCATACATTTACCAACAAAATTATTATCAAAATTGGCTTCGTCAAAACGATTTAAACGTATCTCTCATCCGAGAACTCGCTCTCTCTTGATAAGTATTACTTGAAAATTCAAATTGCTTCGCGAGATTATCTGAAAACTTACTAAATCTACCGACCAAGAAACCTACTATTCATGATTTAACAACTTAAACGATTTATATTACACGGTAAAACTTTACTCTAAACTTTTGTTAAGGGACAAATAATTCACATAACTGAATTTCAATGATTCCTCCCATTACAATATGAATATTTATTAATGGGAGTTTAAATACGAATATTAAATTGGCAAAAGTTTATTCAGTCGAGGAAACGTTCGATCAATTCATTCAATTGATTAAAGTTTAATTTTCTTTTAAAATTTTAATTTGTAAAATTCGATTCGAAAATGTAGAAAAATAAGGAGAATATAAGAAAATTTTGAAAAATCTTTGAAAAATCTTTGAAAAAGATGTGCATACATTTCAGATGAAGCTTAATTTTCAAATTATCGAGTAATTTAATTTCGTTAGAAACGCCTGTGCAAACAACCTCCCAATGGACCTTTTTCGATATTGAGTAGTTACTTGCATAGAGGCGTTTTTAATTAAGTTAAAAATTTAAGTTATTTTTAACTCAAAAAATACTGGTTCGTTAAAATAAATCTAACATGCCTTTGTTTTTCAAAACAGATTTTAATTTAAACACGTCTCTTATTTTTTAAATGAAATAACAATTCGTATAAAGAGATTTAGAATGTAGAGATGTAGAACTATTCTAATATATATATATTTTTTAATAAAAATGCTACAAAAAAAAAATAAAACAAAACTTCATAATTCCTGAATAGTTTCAAATACTATATATCAAATTTTAATTCAGAATAAAATAAGCTTCATCTAAAATTTTTCCATTATCTTTATGCCTGAAATTTCAATTCTCCATAAACCAATTCTCTATATTTCCAATAACATGCAAAATATATTAAAATCAATCTGATTGAAATATCGATATGAATTTAAAAAAAAAAAAAAAAAGAAATGACTATATTTTCGAAAAATTAAAATCCACGTCCAACGAATCAATCATTGTCATCCGTATGTCTTCGAGACTAATCTACCACATCCACAAAACACGCACAAAAGAGAAGGAACAGAACGCACACACCAAGATGAGATTTACACAAATAGAAAATGGAAGGGAAGACCGTCAAAGACCAAACGTGTGTAATTTTTCAGAATGTAAGCTGAACTGGTACTACTACGACGGAACCTGCGTGTACAAGTGTCCTAGAGGAACTTACGGCGTTTCTGACGAGTCAAAGGCAGTGTGCTCCAACTGCCATTACTCCTGCCTAACTTGTTCAGGACCTTCGAATACCGAGTGCACCAGTTGCCACGAGGATGCCGAGTTTTCATCGAGCCTCGACGAGTCCGTGTGCATCCTACGCGACCTCTCGTGGACCATGCACTCCACCCTCTGGTTCTACTGGATGACCATTTTGTTCTCGATCAGCGTCCTTTTGTTCATCGTGATAATCGTGTACGTGGGTGTCAAGTGGTATCTAAAAAACAGAAATTCGTACAGATATAGCAAGGTATCTTCTTCGAGCAATGGAGATGCGCACAAGGACAGTTTGCAAAATGGTTACATCTCTGATAGTGAATAAAGAAAATGGACATTGAGAGAGAGAAAGGAATAAAATTGAACGATCCAGAGATATCTTGTTATGGATAAATATTTTGATGACATACC
The DNA here is from genome assembly GCF_014066325.1 of Apis laboriosa. Taxonomy (NCBI): domain Eukaryota; kingdom Metazoa; phylum Arthropoda; class Insecta; order Hymenoptera; family Apidae; genus Apis; species Apis laboriosa. The sequence continues at coordinate 2,586,046 of NW_025223092.1, forward strand.
TGTGTGATGTTTTGTTTATGGTGTAATTGAAATAATAATGTGAAGTTGATAAGAGTTGTTGTTGTAATATTTCGAAACGATGATTCGAGGAGAAAGGAGGATTCCGTCCTTCCAGTTTGGCACATTCCAATTCATGTGCGTTAAGTAAGGAGTTGTTAATGATCTCCCAGTGAATATCGTAGATGCGAGAGTGCATTTACGTTGTGATTTTACGAGGTTATATGCAAAGTATTTAAAGAAAATTGTGGGATTTTAAGAGCTTTTAGTACTCGTAGAGGATAAAAAATATTTAAGTTCTGAAATCAATTGATTCGATTTTCTTTTTTTTTTTTTTTTTTATTACTTTCAACGAGTACTGTAAGTTCTTAAATTTTGATACTCTTATTTTTTTGACATCCTGTATTTTTATCTTACCACGAATGAAATGAAGTAGAATGGACTTATTATTATTAGAAATAATCACACACAATTTATAATTTAAATGTTGTCTGAATTCTAATATTTAACCAAATTAAATCATTCCACGAGTATGCGTGTATGTAAAAGATTCACATCGTAGATTTTCTTGGAATTTTCTTTGGAAATTTGAGATTCACAATTTAAGCTCACTTTTAAATTGTGAAAATTTGCAAAGATTTACAAGAATTTTAAATACGTAATAGGTAATTTTTAATACGTAAATAGGTAAGTTGAATTTACAAATTGTAAAAATTTACGTAATAGACTTTCTTAAGAAATTAAATTTAAGCTCAACATTCAAATTGTCGGAAATTTTAATTGAGACACGAATTGAATTTACCAAATTTCGATTTTCACTTGAATTAACATTTAATAATTAAGTATGCGTAGCCATTATTCGATCATCGTTAAGGGGATAAACTAAATTACAGCGTCTAGTGTATCTTGTGCTCGTCGATAATCAAAATTAAAATTGCATTATATTCTGCAACTAACTGTAACACAATTTGCTGTCCGAGTTCCTAGACCGCACTAGAGCACATTGTAATTAATTAATACACCGGTCAAATTGCTATGTGATACTATTTATATAAATTGCATTAAACATACGAGACGCAATAAAGTATAATAGTATTTCCTAATGACCAAAGACTGTTGCACAACTGCTCAGTTAAGAGTGAATCCTAGATATATAAAATCAAAAGTGAATATTAAAATTAATTAATTAGATCTCTCAGATTAACCTTTTTCTTTAATACAGATATTATAAGGGGAAAAAAGGATTCATAATTTTAGAATTCGATGACGTAGAATGGAAGAATCCATATTTTTTCAAAATTATATCCTTTTTTCATTATCTTCTGTATCTGAGCGTATATATATTCATAAGATATTAACTTTTTTAGAATAAAGTTAAAACACATCTGAATATTTAATATAGTTTTTACAATAAATACCAAGATGTTAAAGAATGTTTTGATTGATTGTGTATCGATTAAGAAATAACTTGACTTTTGAATTGAGAAATCTAATTAATAATAATAGCTAACTCTAACACTTGTTATATATATAAAATATTCGAAATGAAATTATAATGTTAATTATCATTGTTATAAACTGAAAAAAGTGAGACATTAAATAAAAATTTCACTAATGAAATGTAATTGCTATTTTTATCCGTTGAACTATTGAAAATTATTATTTTATATGATATTAGAATAAAACCTATTGTAACATAACCCAATTTTATTAAATCATTTCGATAACTAACAAAATTCACGACAATTTATTATTATTTCCAAAATCAATGATCGTTTAAATTTTTTTATTTTCAGTTCCGTCATGGATCAACTTTAATATACAACAAATTATAAGTAAAACAATTACGTACATGGTAATATGGAATGAGATATATAAGTGACATATAATTTTTTTTTTCAATTAATAAAATGTATCATAAATTAAATAAAATATAAATATAATACTACAAAATATGTAAAGTTAAATAAATTGTTTTCAAATAAAAAAATCTCTTTATACCTTTCTCAATAAAAAATTGTAATTAACTTAATAATTTTAAAACGCAATAAAAGAAAAGATAAAAATTCGATAAAAAAAATAGCAACTGTTTTTTTTTTTAACATAAAACTACTTTCCTTTCATAAATGCAACGTTAATAAATTAAAGGGATTGTCACAATGACGGAAAACGTACCTATATTGGCAAAGTTCAATAGCCAAATGATCAATGATCAATGATACACGAGGGAAACGGATCGTTATAACATCGTATCCGCATTTCACATTGGAATGACAGATGAATAAGCACTGTACAGTCAAATTAATTTGCGATAATTACCAAACTGTTGCAAATGACCATCTCAGTATGTACAAACTCTTGCCTGCATATTGTAAACCGCAATATTGCCAACGATATATTCGTGCATCAATTATTTACACAAGATTTCTCACTTGAATATTTGAATATTTTCCTCGACTACAAAGTTTTCTTAAAAAATTAAAAGATTAATGAAATTAAATTTGCAATTTATCATTCTCTTTACAAACTTTCTATGTACAAAGTTAAATGAACTAATTTTTCTCTTTAATTATCGATTATTAATATTATTGATTTTAATTATTCTAATATTTTATAACTTTAATCGATCGAATCGAGATCAAAAATATAATTAATTCGATATTATCAGTTAATCAATTATGAAATGATTATAATTCATAATTAAGGCAACGATTATGCCTGATTATGTATCGACCTCTTTCACTTGATTGACGAATTCTTTTCTTATCTCACAATTTCTTCACAGAATATTACAGAACGTATTTATAATTAATAAATTAATATCTAATTTAATTTCAATGTTTGATTTAAATTCAACATTTCTCCCTATCGATAAACCAATCTGAAAAGAATTATCTTATCAAGACCAATAAAGTAACAAATCGAATTACTTTCAATCCAGATATATTCTTCCATATTTAAAAAATTCCTTAAATGTAAATTAAATATAATATCCGTTAGCTTCACGTTAAAATTCCTCTCTTCTTCGAAACAATATCTAAATTCGTACACAAAAATTCGAAATCCATAACAAGATTGATAATTTTCCCCCTTTTAAAAGGGGGAATTAAAAAGACACAACAAAATTATTCCGCCTCGATAAATACAAGTTAAATTATTACCCTTAACTCGACGAGGGAAGCTTAATTGAAGGAGAGGAAAATATCTGCACATTCCACTTTTCACAGTTTAGCTGGCTTCGCTTTATAACGTCGTTATCGTCATCGACGTCGAAATAAGCCAGCAGAATGATTTCAAAGGGGACACAGTATATATACTATAGCTTCTATCCAACGATGATATAACTTCTGCCGTTGAAATTTGGTTTCGTGCCAAACGCCCATGTACTCAGAGAGACGACTTCGAGTATTTACTCTCTTCTTATTTCATGTCGAGATTCGGTTCAGTTGGGAGGACAGACGAATGGATATAGGCGGAGGACGAGTCAAAGGAGGAAGGAAGGAGAAGGAGAAAGGAAGTGGAGAAGGAAGAGGAAAATTGTCCTTGAAACTTTCTGCTGAATTGTAGAAGCTTCAAAGCTCGGGGATCCTCATTTGTTTTTCCATGCTATGATCAACTTTCCTCCCCGTGCGAAAATCAGCACAATGAAACGTTATGCGTATGAAGATGGTGAAATGTAGGAAAGTTTGTTATATAATATATGATGTATATAGGTATAGATATATAAAATATTCAAAGGCCAATCAATATAGTTGATTAAATCACGTTTATGTCAATTGACGAATTAAATTAAATTATTCAATTACTTAATTGAACTTGATCACTTAATTTATTTCTTAACTTGAGAGTTTAAACGATAAATAGATTCTTAAATTTTGTATAAATTAGTTTAATATTATATTGATTGACTTTATAGTGTAACCTTTATTTAATGTAATAGTAAGAACAGAATTGAAAATAATGATCAAGTCATTCTTTACTATTAGTGCATTTTATTTTAAATCATAATTCTTTATATATTGAGATATATTGAGATATATTGAATCCAAAAATTATAGGATATTTATTATATTTAATGAAAATTATTATTATTTCTTTTTAAATAAAAAAGTAAATTTAGATGAAAATTTATAATCTACACTGAGAATTAGAATTTAAATAAAAAACACTAGATGTTTTGATACTTTGGTGTTATTTAAAGTGTTGCTTATCTTCATACCCATATTTCAAAAGAAATCTTCCATCTAAATAAATCTGTGGAACAAAAACTAACCACCAAATTCAACATTAATCATTGATAAATTTTCTCGAATGCCAAAGAACGTAATAAATGTTGCTTCATTTATCTTTTTATGCTCCTTTCATATAGCCAAGTCCATAAAACTTATCGATTGCCATTAACTACACCGTATTTCATTGCTTCCAACAACATATTGTTACTGCTTCAGAGATGTGTATTACGACACGTACAGGAAATCGGTTTTAAATAATTTTTTTCCTATCATTAATTTTTCAAGAAGTTATAAATAATTCTACGGAGAGTAAAACTTCCACACAACTTTGTTACTTTTGATTTCCTTAAATCCTTTTTTTTTCCCTTATGATCTCATTTTTAATTTTTATTTTTTATTATTAGAAAATTACTCTAAATCGTTAAATTAATGAATCTAAAATATTTAAGATATTATCCATATAAATAATTAATCTGAATTTACATACAAATTAAGTAATCAACAATTAATAAATTTATAATAACTTTAATTGAAACGAATGACTGAAAATATATAATTTTTGTGTCTAAGAATTTTTTAAAAAATTCTATTCTAAAGAAATAATTATTTTGTAGTTTTTACTTTAGTTATTAAAGAATTATAATAACTATTGTGATTTTTAAATACTAGACAATATATTCAACACATTCCAAAAATTAATCTTATAATTTACAAAATGGAATGAGAAAAATGAAAGATATAGATAACAAGAAGATACTGAAACTAATTATTCATAGTAATTTATTTTCAGAGAATAATAACAGGAAGCGTAGAACATGAAAATTACTCAGAAAGGTGGAAAAGTTGTACATCAACCTTACTAGATTTAAAAATCTATTTGTATCAAAAACAAAATAAAAATACGTGAAAACAAATACCTTATATGTTATAACATGTACAAATACTATTGACGAATATTTGAATTGTCAAATATAGAGAAAAATTTTCGAATTAATTATCAAAACAAGTATGCTAATATACGTAAAGATTTTCTACACTTTATATTTATTTTCTGATTTACATCTCGTTCCTAATCAGAGATTAGAAAATCTTTTTCTAATTTTTTTACCGCGGAAAATTAATCAACAACAACGAAAAATGCGATACAAGTAGTGGAGTACTAGCGATTCTATGGCGCGAAACAAATGAGAATGATAGGAAGGAAATAGGAATTTTTTGTCATATGAAGTTTCGTTTCGTCCAGAAAAATAACTTTGAAATTCAATCGAGCACACGTGCATTTGACCGATACTTCACTGATTCAATTGCCTTCGCCACTGTAAATGCGTTTCTGCGTTCGATACAATTCGACAAGCAAGAGCTCTTAAGAGTTTACGCCATTACATTATATATGGGAACAGTTTGTAACTAAAGTATTATATGTATCTAGTTACACGAGGTGTCAATCAGATACTCGTGTTAAATTGAATTTCAAAGGTATTTTTCTACGAAACAATTCGCTTCACAGAATATTATCCTGTCAATTCGAATTGTTTAGAATGGAATTTCTATTACGTATCATTAATTAAAAGCAACTCTCTCTATATATATATATATATTTTATAACAGGTTTTAATCTAAAATGCTAATTCGATTCGTAAAAGGAAATTGAATTAAATCTGAAAATAGAGAAATTTTCAGATTGTGTTTAATGAATATTTTTTTTTTTTTTTGAGAATTTTAGACTATTAATTAATGGATAAATTAATAAGTTAAAATTTTGAAAATTAATTACCTTCGATTTGATAGCATTGCAACTTATCATGCGAAAAAGAAAAAAATTCACGATATTTTATTTTATATACATATATATAGAAAAAAACACTTGCAGCATATGCTCCACATAAACTAAAACATAGATCTTCATTCGAAGAAACATTTCTCCCCTCTCCAATTCATATCCAATCCCACAAAATTAATTTACCAATCAATCGAAAGAATCATACAATTGATAATTTTGTAATTTACGATACAATGGGGAAATAATCTATCGTGACTCGATAGCAGCTCGACAATTAATCATTCGTCCTTAACAACTGAAAAACTAAACAATGCTCCATAACGAGAAACCGCGTAAAACTTCGGATAAAAGACTTATATCTCTCCTGGGAAAGAAGTGTGATATTTCAGTAATAACGAAAGTATATAACTTCTACTCCATATCTCGAGATACCAACACTTATTTGCCAATCTTAAACAACGTTATTCCCTTAAAATTACTTCAGGAACGATCTATTTTTAAAAATGACACGAGTATATATTTCAATAATATTTATTGAATTTCTATTTATTTCCCAATATTAATTGATTTTTCCTCCAGTGAAACAACGAGACAACGCGTAAACAATTCTCTCTCTAAAATTATTCAGGCTTTAACATTACTAAAAAAAAAAAAAAAAAAATCATTCCACGTTTATTCACCCCGAATATATAATTTCCATAGATGACGAGAGTTCAAATTGTTATTTGAAATAAATCTCTCCACGATGAGCGATGTCTGGCCTGTGTAATATAAGAAACAACTGATGGCGCAAAGTACCATTGTGAAAGTTATTCAAAGGAAAGCGACTATCATCGGTCTGAGACGGTTGTAATGGGGAGGAGAGGAGAAGAGGAAGGACGGACAGGCGGTAATAGAACAATAGGAGCCGCGGGAGTATAATGGGCTATCCGAGTATTTGCATTTGAGGTATGCGGCGCACATTGAGAACACGGCCAAATAACTGCACATTTCTACAACGGCGGTACACGTGTGTATTCGTCCATCTCAGATATCTCTCCCTCTCCCTCCTTGTCGAGAATTGGACAACGTTGGAGAACGGAAATGGAAACGAAGTTGCGCCGAATTCGCAATTCGCGAGCCGTGAAACTGTGGAAACTGCACCCCCTCATCCTTATATATAACGATAATTTAGCGCATTGAACGTTTGCTCTATCGTTCCTTCAAACTTCCCTCTATGAATTACGCGACACGAAACTAATAATTCCTTCCCCCACCGTTAGTCAAGAAATTAATGCTGCTTCTTACCAGGATTTGAGGTAACTGTTAGAACTATATATCGTTGGATAGTGGATGATTGACCAGATTAAATTAATCAGCGTTCAGTCAGTGGTTCTCATTCATCACTTTTCATGAAAAGAAAATTTAAAAGTTTTAATGTTATCAGACCTAATCAGTTTCGTATATTGACAAATTTTACACTTACTCGAATTTGCTTACTTTTGAATATATAGAGCATATCAAAATTTTCCACGATCACTTTTCTTTAATTGGATTTTCTTTAATATATTTATCTTTTTCCAATTACTATGTACTTGTACAGTATATAATAGATATCTATAATTCTGATTAGAGACAAAGGATGATTGTGTTTGCATCTCGACGACCAGTTCTTGAACATTCGACAAGTATAGATATCGATACGAAATTCGCAAACTACGTTCCAGGGTCACAATATCGCATGGCTGGAAAAGCCTGGTGGGGAAGCTGGATGGAACGATACGAGTCCCTTGGGAATCGTCTCGCAGTAGGTATACCGACCTTCTCCTATTGAATAACTCAGCGTTAACATCAGCCACGTGTCTCCCCGCCCTGCCCTTTGCCTACCATTGCTTTCCACCCTCTGCCATTCGGGGAATATCGGGATGGAAACAGGGGAAAGAGGGAATCGATGGAAAAACACTCGTTCTCTCGACGCGTGAATCCGACAATCGGTGCACAAGGAACGTTTTCGAAAATTTTTCCTTCTTTTACGTTTTTCAACAATCTGTTCTCCCTTCCGTCCAATCCGAATAATTTATCTTCTATTCTCAAGTAAGTCGAAGATGTAAACAGAAAATGGAAGGGTTCGTTGAAATTATTAATTCTTAAATATTTATTAGTTTGGGTAGAAATGTTTTTGAATATTTGGGAATATTTTTGAATTTTTCCCTTGGAAGAAATCAACTTTATTTTTCTATTCACCGGGGTAAGGTAATCTTCGAGGGAATCCAAGTTAGAATGTAGGATGTGAAAGAGTTTAACCTTTAACATGACCCCATGAAAGTTATTGCACGACTATTTTTCACGAAGTTATGGCAGTTCAAAAAGATTAATAATGTTTCAGTGAAGTGCTCTAATGTAAGTAAGATAGAAAGATATATGTGTTAAAATATTTGCCTGATATTACATTTATATTTCTATTTATGGATAGAAGTAATTATCTAATTTAGTTACATATATTTTTAATTCTATTATAATTATTTATTTAAAGAAAATGTTCCATTAAATTTTATATATTTACTTTTTATTAATAATACTAAAAAACAATTAAATTTTCTTTTATAATCAATCTTATACTGATTATTAATCTTTACCAATCAACAAACATTTCATAATAAAAATTAATTTATGTCACTAATTTATTAAAAATGGCAAATATTCATACACATGCATAATTTCTGAAAAGATACCTAATTCAATAAATGATTCAATTCAAGTATACTAGATAACATATAAGTATTTCATTTTTTCAATTAGATGTGCAAATTTTTTCAGAGAATGATTCAAATCTCTCTGAATTATCCTAACTCTTCCATGTTCGAATTTCTCGAAGAACGAATCTTGCTCGACATTGTAAGACAAGAGTGAAACTTGATGGTGCATGATCCCACCATTGATGAATTGGACAACTAGTTCGATTGTACGAGACATGAATTAATTTGACATGGAAGATTCGATTTATCGATTATTGATTTCAATCGATTCTCGAATTAGATTGGCAAATAGGTCCTTTATTCTAACAGCTTCATTGTCTATGCACGATTCCATTGTTTCTCGAAGAATGTACTCTAATATTCCATTAAATTTCTAAGTTTCTAGTCTCTCAATTATTATTACTTGATAAAAATAACACGTGTCTTTTAAAATTTTCCCTAGTTTCTTTTCTTCTCAACAAGATATCTTTTCTTTTTTTTCAAGAAGCCACAACCTTGTTCCTTTTACCAAATTAAATACGCCTATTCCTTTCCCACCTTGGAGGAAATTTACACTCAAAATCTATTTTCGAGAGAAAATTCGCGCGTAAATTCGAACGCGTAACACGAATCGTACGCAGAATCCAACTTTTAACTTTTGAAGATCTGCCGAGATCTTCATTTCACCCAGCACGATCCTCCTCGAGAGAATCATTCCTCGCCATCTGGCCGTAAAACGGATGCTGAGGGAACGTCGGGATTGCCGGGGGCGAAAATCCGATGTCGTGGCTTTCCAAGAAATACGCACCCTTTGGGCGAAGGTACAATGAATGGAAGGGAGTCTGGAGCCTAAGTAAGGTCAAAAGGGCCCTTTCGAGCTAACTGAGTACATATAAATATGCAAGGGATCCCACCCTCGCCATCGGTGTTTACGAAACGCGCACGCACGGATCAAAGAAGATGGGCGAAGGATTTTATTATATTTATATTTTTTATATTTTTATATATTTTTATATTTTTATATTTTTTTATATTTATATTTTTTAATTCATTAATAATAAAATTTCTACTTGAAATCAACAAAGTGATAATTTTACACTTTGCTTCGTGATGAAAATTACATTTATTGGCTGGATGAGAATTAATTTGAATCTCTGTAATTGTATTATTATGTTTTGGAAAAGACTCGTTTTCTATATATCACGATCGCAAATTAAATATATCTGGTATTATCAATTAATTATCTGTAATTTTCAATTCATCCAGGAGAAATCATCGTTAAACTTTTCTAAGATTAAAGATTCTAATCAGTTGATTAAAATTTTGATACTTCTAGAAATTAATTCAACCACTAATAAATACGAAGAATTTTAATAATTCATAAGCTCATTTTATTAATTAAATTAAATTCTGAATTTCGTCTAAATTTTAATCACTACAATAATTTTATACGCCAAATATTCTATTCTAATTCCTCCAGCATTACTTCCTCGATCAATTACTGGATTGAATCGAGAAAGTTTCAAAGACTACTGCATCAAAGAAGAAATGGAAAGAAGTGGAGAATAAATAAGCGAGATGAGGCGGGGAGTTAAGAAGTGTATAACGGAAGGGAAAAAGGAAACGAGAATGAAAACGTACGTACGTTGTATCTGTTTTTAGTCACTTCTCTCCCGTCTCGGGATTAAGCGGCTTGAATTTCTTTTGAGACGAAATCCCGGGCAACTGTGAACGGCGTGATTACAAGAAAAATAAATTCTGTTACCATCTTATCGCTCCTAATTTCAGAATTTTTCTATTTCTATTTTTCCACAATGATGAATAGAGGGAATAGAGAAAAAAAATAAAGACCAATAAAAAGAATTTCTAATTAAGTTACTTTCTATACTTAACTTGAACGAGATTCGCGAAGAGATTTGTTTAAATTGATACTCTAGTATCAATAATTTTTCAAGCACAAATATCTTTTTCCTTTTATAATAAATACGATGATGATATACGGTTAAAGATCTTTCAAGAAATTTCATTTATAATAAAAAAATCATTAAAAATAACCTTAAGATTAAAAATTAAGATAATCAAAAGACAATTAAAATAAATTACGAAAAAAATAAATTCCTCGTTGATTCGTGAAAGCTATGTTCTATGTAAAAAATGTTTTATTCCTTCAACGTGATAATTTTTTCCTCCTACATCCAATCCTCGTAATGCAATCGTACACACAAGTGAAGGGTGATGTAACGAAGACAAGTCACGTTAATTACCCGCGACAATTAACCAACGTGTCAAGTTAATTATCAAAGTGAGCCACCGTGTGACAACGAGAAAGTTAAATCCGTTTTGTTTCCAACACGACATCACTTATTCTCATCAAAATTCTATTAGTAAACGGAGTCGACACGTTCGAGAAATTACACTGCCACGTTCCATTTGGTAATTTTCCCCCTCGTTAACCAATTACGGCCGAATTAGCCTTAATCTAAGACAAGTATTTTTCTCCCTCCCTCTCTCTCTCTCTCTCTCTCTCTCTTTCCCACAGGATGATTAAGCACCGTCAAACGCGGGGACATATCCAGGATGAAAAGTTAATAATTGTCGCGCTTGGTACGCGCGAATGAAAAATTTGTTCCACGTGACGGACAATTTAATAAATTCAAAAGTTTCGAGATTACAGGGTACGTAACCATGGATACAGAGCAATTCCATTAACGACACTGCACTGTCCGAAATACAGTATTTCGAACGGGGGGGAAAAAAAAAAGAAAGAAAGAAAGGAAAGAAAGGGAAAAAAAATTGAGTTTCCAGGCTGTGAGCCAACACCCTTTATCCGATAACGTTTCTTTTATTCTTACTACTCATACCCGCGATTTTATCAAATTTCAACGAAACTTTGCATCTGAAATTTTGTGAAAAATCCTCTGAAAATGTTTCATTACATATTTCACGGGAAATAATATCGATTGTGAGATTCTCGTCTCGTGGATATCGAAGAAAAGTAAAGGAAACAAATGATGAATGTGAATCTGATTTAAGAAACTCGAATTCTTTCGAATCGATGATTTTTATAAGCAATACTTCTATAAAAAGAATTAATTAATACTTAATTTTAAATAAATCATATCATGTTCATCACGCAATAATTAGTAAAATAAAAGTAAATAAAATAATATAAACGATTTTGAGAAACAATGATTCCTAAATTTCATCAGAATCGAACAGTCTACCATAATTAAAAAAATTAACTTATGAAAAAGTTAAATTATGAAAATAATTCCAATTCACATGCACTCCTATGTTTATTAATATTTGAATAAAAAGTAACTTGTCGTTGAATTAGATTAACTAATTAATTATTTAAATCCTTGAGAAATTTTAAAAAATAAAAAATAAATAAATAATAAAAAATAATAAAAATTTTAAATAATAAAAAAATAAAAAAAATTTTTTAAAATTTAAAAAATTTTAAATATTGAATCTATTGTTAAATAAAAAATATACTCTTTCAAGTATTAAAACAAATCCATAAAAAGATCCTATCCTGCTCTAACCAACCCAACATCAACGTGTTAATCAGCCAGCATGCAAATGAGGGATAAGATCGTATCGGTGGCAGTTGCTTAAAGAACGACCTCGTAATTGACCTCGAAAGCCACCTATCGTATCTAGATACTCATCTCTGCATCGATTATACGTGTAATGTCACTTTGCATCATAAAGTGCGGACCGTGACCGTATTCTTCCACATCCCTCGAAATGGGGGTGGGAGGTGGAGAACCGAGAGGAAGACAATCGAGCAGCTTTGCCCCGTAAAACCCTTTTCCATCGTGGGAACGCAGTTTGAATTCAAGCGATCGCTTGGCTCTCGGATAAAGTCGAGAAACTCTTCCTTACACCGTGGAATTTCTTATTCATGCCTAATCTCGAATGGCTGTTACTTTATTACTTTCATTCGCATGCAGTGGCTTCTTCAAACTCCATTAATTTCCATCTTGGAGATATCGTTGCCCTCTTCCTCGAAAAAATATTAGATCTGTTAGTAGATACGTTGGAATAAATATGAATTATCGGTTAAAGAATTGTTTTACGAAAAAAATTTTAAATGTCAGGTGTAACCACGCGTAATAATTTGTATTAGCATTGATAATTGATCGATTATATTAGCGAGCATGGAAATGGGGTTGTTCGATGAACGATGAATTGATAATTGCACTTATTGGATTTCTACGTGGAATTTTGTTGGGATTTAATAGTTGGAAAAGTAATATCCTTTCTTTTAATTATTGCCTATCATTGATGAGGAAATTTTAAAAACGTTGGATTTTTGTGTTGAAATGTGTTTGTGAAAATATTGAGAGGTAATAAGAGTATTTTCTAAAAGAATTTTTCTTAAACAACTATTATAGCTTACTAATAATTATTCAAGATTGTTGAATTTTGAACTATTTTAAAAAATAGTATATACTTTTTATAATAAATAATAAATATTTATTAATAATAATAAAATATTATTAATAATATTATTAATAATAAATATTATAATAAATATTATTAATAATAAATATTTATTATTATTGAAAATTATTTTCTAAACAGAAAATATTGATAGAATGAAATAAATGAAGATTTCATTTTAATATTATCTTTATTATACTATTTTTTCTTATTATTCAGCAAGCTTTGGAATAAATAATTAATAATTTGGAATAAATAATAAATAATTTAATACACAATTATTAATTTATTTGAAATTTTTTTTAACTTCCAAACTTTTGATATTACATATTGGAAGGCAATATTAAATAGGCAAGAAAAATATTAAATAATAATAAAAGTACTTACTTGGATATTTATTGTATTATTATAAAAAATTACAAAAATTCTTTCCTTATATTATCTCCTTATATAAAACCATCCTCCATCGGAGAAAGTCTATTCTCGACTGAGTCGAAACTCGAAATCTAATGTTATGTTTACATTACACACACACTTAAAGACGAAACAAATCGAAGAATCATTTATCAATATTATGGCGCGTTAACTTTGATATACGCGTTCAAATGTTTGTAATTGTTTTATAACTCGACAAAAAGAGTTAACAATACTCTGGACACCAATTTTTTATTGAAAAAAATGGAATACCTTCTGTGAGAAATTATACGATCGATTTCGTATGTGAATAGAGATAAATATATATAGATAATGTTAATTTTAAATTCAATTAATCCCGCTTGTTAACCCTTCCCTGGCATAATTATACAACCTTGTTCCTTCTTCGCTAATGTAAATGCATTCGATGATTTTGATCGCGATACATTTAACATTTTATCGAATTTAATTACGCTTATTATTGTAGACACGATTGTCAATTAATCTTCTTGAATTGATAATTATTCCGCAAATCGTTCAAAATATTCGTAATTGTATCGCTAATTAATTATACAATTTGTAAATAAATTAGCGGTTGTAATTTCGTTATTTTGAAATTGTGGTAAGAATACTTTAATTTTACATATTAAATAGTGATTTGTTATTTAATTAATATTCAAATATTATTGTGAGATTATTGTGTTATTGTATACTTCTTTTTAATAATATTATTACAATATTATTCAATTGATTTTTTATTAATACATTAATATTAAACTTGAATAATAAATCAATTAAATTATTAATTCATTTATAAAAATTATTTTGTATATAATAAATAATTAATAACAGTGAAAATTAACGTTGCAAAATTATGGAGAAAATATGCAAGCAAGTTATATAAATTTTATATTTCTATTATTAAAATTATTATTTAAATATTAGAAATAAAATAGAAATGAATATAATGGCTTGTTAAAGAAAATAAATTATTTTTATTATTCTTAAAATTTTAATATTAAATTTTTCTATTAATATTAAATTGCAACGAGTTATATTAAAAAATAATAAAAATTCAAAAATAATATAATAAACAAATAATACTGCAAAATAATTTCTTATATATACTATCCAAACATTAATACGACTTATATACTAATCCATTAATGATATCGAATTAAGATACAAAATTAAGCACCTAATAATGCGTGAGGTTGCACACAAACTAGAACTTAGAAAAGAATCAAGTAAAAGAATGATTCTTTTTCTCCTTTCACTTCTTTTTTGTCTGAATAACCACCATTCAGAGCTGAACCGCCCTTTTAGAATCGCATTATGATTTAGTGGTGCATCCGCCAATGCTTACGTTCGATAGAATCCAGCACCCCTTTCCATTAACTCCCTTTTCATCGAGCACAAGAAAAAAGAAGATGCAGTATAGACTACGTCGAAAAAAATATTCTTAAAAAATATAGAATTTCGAAAATTTATATTATAATGAAATCCAAGAATTTATATATATATTTATATATATATAATAATATATAATAATATATATATTTATATATATTACATAAAAATCCAATTTCGATATTTAACAAATCACTAAATTATTATAAATATTATTCAATTTTGAATAAATGATTTTCATACATCATTTTTGAAGATACAATATATTCCATTGAATACATGTTAATAATAATACTACTTTATACTTTATAGAATTTGTTATTTCATCAAAAAATTGAACTCTTTCATTACAATAAAATCATTACTATCATAATATTCCATCTTCCTTTCAATTTGTAACCATAATGGCTTTCATATACGTGGAATCTCTCATAAAATGCAAACAAAATCGATAGAACATCCTGTAACGATAAGAATTTAACAAACTATACGTATATATGAATGAATTTTTCGATTTAAATTCAGAAGAATCGATCAGAAAAGTTGCTAATGGTGAATTCGCTCGCTCGAAGCGGAAATACGCATACAGAGCGACATTTAAGTTGGGGAGGGGGAAAGTTTTGTAATGAATCAGAAAGTTTGAATCTTCAGAAATCTTCCGCGTATATCTCTATGGGCAATCAGTGTCGTATAAACATTATTCGAGTGCCCCGTTGATTCAAAGCGGTGATGCAAGAAGACGAGATATTCCGGATGAACGAGCGGGACCCTTACCCGAAACTTAAAGAAGAAATTATTCCATCGTCTGATAACGAAATGTGCGTGGAAAAAGAAATAGAGGAAAAAAGACTAAAAAAAAAAAAAAA